>NW_003852532.1:3252025-3254818 GCF_000181295.1 Otolemur garnettii | reverse complement strand
AGGGAACACTTCTGCATTGCTGGTGGGAATGCAAGCTAATACATTCCTTTTGGAAAGAAGTTTGGAGAACACTTAGGAATCTAAAAGTAGCGCTGCCATTCAATCCTGCCCTGCAATTTCTCTTCTAGCTCTATATCCAAAAGACCAAAAATCACTTTATAACAAAGATATTTGCACCAGATTATTTATTGCAGCTCAATTCATAATTGCTAAGTCATAGAAGAAGCCCAAGTGCCTATTGATCCTTGAATGGATTAATAAATTGTGGTATATGTATACTATGGAATATTATGTAAGCATTCCTAATTGTACATAAAATCAGCACATTGTACCCCATAAATGCATTAATGTATACATGATTTATGTATCTATGACTTAATAAAAAATTTCATATTATATGTTTAGGAGTTGAGAGAGAAATGAGACATAAAATAATGAAAGGAGAGATTGATGCTTCTAGGGAGCGCCCATTATAGATGGCCTATCCAATTGAGTTCTCATTTCCAGATAGAGATAAGTCACTAGAGTTTTTCTTCTTCCTGATGCTTACTGAGAAAAGAGAATGCTTACCCTTGATAAATTAGCAAACAAACAAACTTAGGTGGGCATAAATACAAATTTTTTAAATAGAAATAAATAATTTCCCATTATTACTTTCAAATATTAATAAAAATTAATACATAAAATTTTCAGCCACAAATTTTTGAGGAAATAATTAAATCATAAAAAGAATGTGACAAATATTTTATGTATTAACTAATGTCTTAGAGTTTTACAAACTTTTATCTAGATGTAGAAGCTTTTCTTTCGGTTTTTATTATTCATACAAGAAATTGATGACAGTCTGTTAAACTATAGCTTAATGACTGAATTAATCTTTGAAAGGATATGCAGTAAAATCATTTAAACATAGTATTCCTCTTGTTACTATTAACTTAGTCTTCTTTTTTAGAGATAATACAATGTTTATTCTCTATATTCTATATAGTATAACACACAAGTGCCTTACCTAGGTGAGACTCCATTTTTATTGCAGTATATGTAGTCCTAGCCTTTGCTTCAAAAACTGCAGGAGTTTCATTGACTCCATCAGCCATATTCTTATTTAAACTATGAGATGACTTTTGCCATCAGTGTTCCTCACTCACAATCTAATTATTTTTCATAGTCTACTATGAGTTTGACTTATCTCCTGATACAGTCTACAAAATAGTTTAAACTCTTTAACCTGCTTCTCATTATTTTCTTCCAATTCCATTTTTAGTATAATCAGTTAACAGTCTGGTCTCTTTTTAATAAGTTTTATGAATCATTTTATTATTAATATGCTTTGTGGTTCATATAACATGAATACTGTATGAACGTAAAATGGATTCTTGAACTCATTATACATGTAATTTATTTTAAAGTGGAAAACTTCTTTTGGTGAATCATCATCTTGTTATTCTGTTTTACTTTTGCCATTAGTGTTGAATGATGATGCTTTGCATTTTTTTTCTATATGAATAAAGGATAAAGTATTTGATTATGGTAATACATAATTAATAATTTACATGCTCTTATCCAATTTAAAATATTAAAATCATTAAAGTAAAATTACATACTTTAAAAATTTTAATTTAATAGATTAAAAATCTCTTTTATAGTTGCCATGTAAACCAAAATGATAATTTTATAAGATTTTAAATATAATCAATGAATCTAGTTTGTTTCTTTCATCTATAATAACAGCAAAGTGATGTCTGGTTAAAACTTCCCAAGAAGATGGGTTTAAATGCAATGGCTAGGTAATTCTTGTGACCTTTTTCAGATACTGGAGATAACTTAGCCATTTTCCATTTCTCAGCTATAGTATTTCTTTTGAATGTTGTGATCTTTTAAAAAATGTCACTAAAATGTTAACTATTTTTTTTCTTCACACATTTGTGAGTTTTGACGATACTAGCACGAGTACTAAAAGTCTGTTGTAAATATCTTTAACAAACTCTATAACTATTTTTCAACTTACAGGTAATACTATTTCACGTTTGAATGCATGATTTATGATGTTGAATAATTCATGAGCTAGTCCTCTGAACTGACATGAGTAAAGACCACCAATTTCTTTTTTATATATTCATTAATTTAACAGATGTTTGTTTTAAGCACTTAATTTTTTTCAAACATTTATAATATATTTACATGCTTTTTGGGTGATTTTCGTTAAACTCTGGGAGGGTGTGAATAATATAGCTAAACAAAATGGAAGAACACCATAAAAGCAAAGTACAGTAGTCTTACCCATATAAAAAATTAAACTTTTTGTATGAAAGATAAAATCACTTAAAATCCTCAGGAAAAAAATAGGAAAATGTTCTTAGAAAATACTACATATATCTTACAAATATTCATCTCTTAGGATGTGCCAAGCTCTCATCTAAGAACTGCTCATTCCTTTCAATGAATGGAAAAGAAAACTGAGCGCCTAGCCCTGTTCTCTAAACTTTTAAGTGGCGGTGCTTGATTCTAAAGTCTAGACAGTATAGCTCCAGAAAACTTTTCTTAACTATTCTTCTAAGAGTTAAAAGAAATATAAAATTGTTTCCATTAATAGTAGTCACAGCAAACTTATTAAAAGAATTGGATGATACTGCATTTTCTTTCTTTCTTTTTTTTTCTTTTGAGACAGAGTTTCACTTTGTCACCTTCAGTAGAGTACTGTGGTGTCACAGTTCATAGCAACCTCCAACTCCTGGGCTTAAGCAATTCTCTTGCCTCAGCCTCCCAAGTAGCTGGGACTATAGGCGCCTGCCA
>NW_003852532.1:3205970-3251791 GCF_000181295.1 Otolemur garnettii | reverse complement strand
AAAATATTTAAAATATGATTCTCTCCAATGTTAAAATATGTCTAATCTAATTCCCTGTCATACAAGGGAAAAATTGAAAACAATTCTAATTACATATATGAAGTAAATGTTGAAATAAAATATGACATATGTACATAGTGGCATATTATGGAGGCCTAAAATATGTTTTGAATGATTTGAATGGCCTTATAGAAATCCTTGCATTGAATATACAGTATAATCATTGATACATAACACAAAAATTAGCACCAGCTGCAAGAAATCTTATAAAAGAATGCATAGAACAAAATGATTGGGAAACATTTAGATATTTTGACACCAATACAGATGAATACCAGCTTCTATCAATTACATGTGTCTACTTTCCTCTATTGTTAGTATCTTACATTAGTATGGTAGATTTGTTGCATTTAATAAATCATTATTAATGCATTTTTTTACTAAGCCCATATTTTATTCAGATATCTTTAGTTTTTACCTAATGTCCTTTTTTATCTCAGGATCTCATCTTCATACCATATTGCATTTATTAGTCATGTCTTTGTGAGCCTTTATACCCATGCCATTCCATCTTCGTATAGTACCCCATTACACAGATGTACCACAGTTTGGTTTTCCATTTACCACTGAACAACATCTTGGTGTCTTCTAGCCTTTGACAATTCTGCATAAAGCTTCTGTAAATATGTAATTATGTGACTTTTTTATGGACATGTGTTTCAAATCAGTTGAATAAAAAGCTAACACAATTGTTGGATCGTATGCTATATTAGCTTTGCAAGAAACTTCCACACTGTCTTCCAAAGTATCTGTGCCATTGTGCATTCTGTTTGTGTCTTTGAAGCTCTGCATTCTCACCAGAATTTTATATTGTCAGTGTTTGGATTTTAGTGATTTTAATAGGGAAGTAGTAAGATCGCACTGCTGTTTTCTTTTGTATTACTTAATGATAAATAATGTTGATTATATTTTTATTGGCTCATTTGTCCTGTCACTGTGCTTGGCACATCATCATGTAATAGTGTTGATAAATAGTGCGTGAACTTAATTATTTAACAGAATTTTAGCAAGGAACCTCAATGTTTTATTGTATAGGCATGCATCAAAGTATCTCAAGAATGGAAGAAAATGTATCCAATGTACTCAGCCCTACTATGAAACCAATTTATAGCTTTTATACGAAAGCTGTAACCCAATTATAGCCCAAGAAGAAGGGGAAAGGGGAGAGGGAGGGGCGCGGAGGAGGGAATATGGGTGGAGGGAGAGTAATTGCTGGGACCACACCTATGGTGCATCTTACAAGGGCACATGTGAAATTTACTAGGTGTAGAATATAAATGTCTTAACACAATAACTAAGAAAATGCTGTGAAGGCTATGTTAACCAGTTTGGTTAAATCATTTCAAATTGTATATAAAATCAATGCACTGTGCCCCATGATTGCATTAATGTACACAGCTATAATTTAATACAAAATAATAATAAAAATTTAAAAAAATCATAAAGGTCATATTTATGCTTTGAAAAAGTGCTCATCACCACAGGGAAAAAATATACATAGTTGCTATTCTGCCAAACAAATGAATAAATATTCCATAATAACCCCTTGTAACTGAAAGGTCTTAAGCAATGTGAAAGGATATATTGTGTACAATATATCTTACAATTTTAGTGAAAACTCTGAAACATGGTGAGTTAGAATATATTTATTTTAGCTTTTATTTCATTGTAAGTTTGAGAAAGAAAACATACAGCTTCTAACATTGCATTGATTTTTGCCACAATTGTAATTCATATTTCAAACACATTCATCATAATTTCAATGAAATGGCATATACAAATTGTTCTTTAGTTCAGATTAATTTTAAATCAATTTGCAAACCGTAGAACACAGAACATAAAAAGTCTAAGTGGACATTAGGCCACTCTTTGCTGCAGACAAGTACTTTGAGATACTTTTGTATTCTGAAAGTTCCAATCTGAACATGGTTTCAATGCAGATCAAATACACTTAGGTCCCATCTCGTATTCATTCCTATGTTCAGGTGGAAAATGCTTTGAATACAAAATAACTGTTTTCGTCTCTTTAGTAGGGATGCCAGTCTTTTTTCTTCTCCCACTTGCATAGGATTTAAGAGGAAGCAAGTTGCTAATTAGATGTTTCTGCATAATTAAAAGCTTCTGATTATGTGCTGTTGTCCATATCACTTCATTTTGTTCACCTAACAGTTATTATGTTAAAATTTAGTTCTTTGGTCATTGCTGCCTCTTCATCACGGTTATTTAAGCCACTAGATTTTGCTTCCCTCTAGGTTCCTGTTAACATCATCCTATTCCTCAGATGCCCTGTAGTTTAAAATTCTATGTTTTAACTTCTAACTTTTTTGTTTTTCCAAACCCAAGCTGTCTCTTCATATACTTATTCTTCTTCCACATTTTATTTGCAATACTAGTGATTTTTAACCATTATTTTATGTTGCAAACTATTAAAAAGACAAACTTAGGCACATTGAAATCTTAAAGAGTTTATTTGAATAAACAGTAATCCATAAATCAGGCAATACCAGATGATAAGCAATTCAGGACTCTTCCAAAGGGATTTGAGGGGAACACAGATAAGTTGTTCATGGAAGCAAGACAAAGATAGTACTGGACTGATAAAAATGGAAAGTCTTTATTTAAAGGTTAGTTGGTGATTTGTGCTCTTATTACTTACACTGAATTGGGCTATGTTCCTGGGGAGGAACACAGGGTACTGGAGCCATTTTGGCTTAATGGCCTTCCCATGTTTTCTGTTTTTTTTTTTGTTGTTGTTTGTTTGTTTTAACTATACCATTCTAAGTTTCTTTTAAGATATATTTTCAATGATAATAATATATAGATGCATTCTTGACAGATTTACCATAAAGGTCTTATTTTTATTTGACTAATATTTAAAAATATGAAAATAAATAACATGAAAAACAATTCTTTAGTAGGATAAATTAATTACATTTGTCAATTCTGATGGAAGCATGTAGAACATGACAACATTTTAGTTTGATGAAAGTTGTTTCCATTCAATAGTTTGCCTATCAAATATCATACCAGGGCCATCTCTATTTTAATCATTATAGCTCATTAAATTATTTAATTTATAGCAGACAACCTTATCATGACTATTTTTTTTTAAATTTACTTATCTATTCTTTCAGATGAATATAAAAATCACTCTATTAGATGTGGGGGCCCAGATGTTAGGTTCCCATGTTCCCAGGTTCTTGGTTCTCAGTACTGAGGAATGGTTACTGGTACCAAGTTACGGAGTAAATGAGCAGAGCAAGCAGGTGCAAGAAGGAACAATGCCAAAGTTTATTATAAACATAGTTTATTCCAGACAGAAGGAATGGGTCAGCCCCTGCAAATGAAGGAGACCCTCAGTTTAACAAGATTTCCCCTTTTATGCTGATTCCATAATTTTGTGTTAAGTAGGGGATGAAATATTCATGGTTTTCTTGGAAAAGGTGGGAGAATTCCTGGAATTGGGAACCCGCCCCTTTTCTATTCTTACAAGGCAATTTTTGGGGGTTGCCATGTTTTTGTAAGCTGCATGGCGCTGGTGGGTGTGATTTTTACTATGTTAATGAAGGTAAGTCATTAGGGACAACTACCCACTTGCTGCAAAGAGCCTCTATCAAGACCTTGACAATATCTTTACTTGGTGGTTTTCTACCTCCTCCTTGCAGACCCTCCATTGTAGACCAGTGACTGATTGGACAGTGTTGGGCATGTCATCTGTTCTTTCTTGGAATCCTTTTCTGATCAATTTGTATTTTTGAGGAGACAAAGCATGTACTTGTGTCATCTGCCTCTCAATGAACACCCCTCGACAAAACATCCTTCTCTCTTCTCTTTATCCCTACCTATTTTTGGTGGACTATTTTTAGAGCAGTTTTGTGCTTACAATAAAATGGAGTAGAAAATACAGTTTCCACAGACTCTCCTGCCTTCTACCTCAGCTTTCTCCACTATCAACATCCCCCACCAGAGTGGTACATTGTTACAATGAATGACTTTCTAATACAATAATAGATCATTTATTACCCAAAGTCTGTATGTAGGATGCATTGGGTTTTAGTCTTGGTGTTGTTCATTCTATAGGTTTTGACCAATATATACAAGTGTCTGGACCAGTCCCAAATACCCTAACCATATCTGTCATCTCCCCTGCTCATCTCTAGCATCTCATGTCCACCATTATAGTATCATGCAGAATAATTTTACTGCTCTAAAAATCCTCTAAGCTCCACCTAATAAATCTCTCTCTTTCTCCTAACCCGTGGCAACACTTGATCTTTTTACTGTCTTCATAATTTTACCTTTTCCAGACTGACACATATTACAGTTGGAATCATACAGTATGTAGCCTTTTTAGAGTGGTTTCTTTCACTTAGTAATATGCATTTAAATTTCCTCCATATCCTTTCATGCTTGATAGCTCATTTACTTTTATTGATGAATAATATTTTATTATCTGGATTACCAGAATTTATTAATTTACCTACTGAAGGATATAATGATTGCTTTTAAGTTTTGGCAATTATAAACAAGACCGCTACAAATATTCATGCAAAGATTTTGTGTAGACATAAATTTTTAGTTCATTTGGGTAAATACCAAGAAGTACAATCACTGGATTTCATGGTAAGAGTATATTTAGTTTTGTGAAAAATGCCAAGCTATCTTCCAAAGTCTGTACCATTTAGCATTCACACTAGCAATGAGTAATCGTTCATTTTGCTTCACAAGCTCACCAGCATTTGGTATTGGCAGTGTTTCAGATTTTGGTCATTCAAGTAAGCATGTAAAAGTATCTCATTGTTTTTATTTGCAGTTTCCTACTGAAATATGGCGTAGAACATCTCTCCATATGTTTATTTACCCTTATAGATCTACTTTGGTGAAGTATCTGTCCTGGTCTTTTACCGTAAATGGATTTTTGTGTCTTATTGACTTTTAAGAAATCCTTATATAATTTGTATAAGACTTTCTGCTTTTTATCAGATTTGTCTTTTGCAAAGTTTTCTGCAAGTCTATAGCTTATCTTCTCATTTTCTTGATAGTATCTTTTGAAGAACAAAAGTTTTTAATTTTAGTGCAGTACAGTTTATTAGTTCTTACTTCTGTGGATCATGACTTAGGTGTTGTATCTAAAAATCATCACCAAACCTAACATCTTCCAGAGTTTCTCTTTAGTTGTTTCCTAGGAGTTTTATGGCTTTGCATTTTACAGTTAGGTCTGTGATCCATTTTGAGTTAATTTTTTGTGAAGGGTGTAGGGTCTACGTCTAGATCTATTGTTTTGCATGTGGAAATCTGGTTATTTCACCACCATTTGTTGAAAAAGCTATCTTTGCTCCATGGTAATGCCTTTGCTCCTATGTCAATGATCAGTTGACTATGCTTGTGTGGGTCAATTTCTGAACTCTCTCTTCTTCTCTACAGATCCATTTGTGTTATCTTTCACTAGTATCATGCTGTCTTGATTACTGCAGCTTTATAGCAAGTATTAAAACCTATTTTTTCTTTTTCCTTTTTTTTTTGAGATAGAGTCTCACTATGTCACCCTTGGTAGAGTGCTGTGGTGTCACAGTTCACAGCAACCTCAAACTCTTGGGCTTAAGCAATTCTCTTGTCTCAGCCTCCCAAGTAGCTGGGACTACAGGTGCCCACCCCAATGCCCAGCTATGTTTTTTGGTTTTTGGGGGGTTTTTTGGTGTAGTTGTCATTGTTGTTTGGCAGGTCCAGGCTGGGTTTAAATCCACCAACTCCAGTCTATGTGGCTGGCACCGCTGGCTGCTGAGTTTTAGGTGCTGAGCCTAGACATAATTTTTCATAGTAAACAAAATATGTTTCAGAATCAAATGTTCCAACTTTAAAAAATGACTGGCAGCATCATAATTTTGTCTATCATTGGAATAATTTCTAAAATATTATCAAAAGTTCTTTATAGAAAGTTTGAAAGATTTTGCTGGCTTTTTAATTACATAAAAAGAAATGTAAGGTAGCTTAAGAAATGTTTCAGCTACCTCTTTGTACAGAATAAGGATTATTTCCTAAAACTTAATCCTAGATCTGAATTCCACTGGTATTTCCTTTATTTATTCTAATGATCCTTTTTAAAAAAAACATTTAAACATTTAAATTTGCATGGGCACATAATGTGAAGATACGATATATTAGTCATTTGGTTTTTACAAACGTAAAACTGATCATTCCAATACCAGTAACTTTAGTAACTTTTAAATATATCTTTTTCTTGTTAATTGACATGCCAATATTATCATATGCTAAATTCCTATTTTTATTTGAAGCCTAGAAATCTACTTTTCCATTGAATTTACCACTTGGTTGGGACTTGAGTCACATTGTTTTAAATATCATGGATCTATATTATTTTATAATGTATGGTACCATCTCTGCTTCCCCTAAATTTTTCTAAGATAGATCATCAATGTCAGACCCCTTCAGATCCAGGAGCCTTTGGGAACAGGTATAGGGATAACCAGTGCAGTGCATAGACGTACAAAGAGTTTCATTCTTTTCCTCTGCTCTAGATAAAGCCTGATACCTCTACCCTTCTTCTACTTCCGTGGTGCCCAGATGTGGATATCCTAGTATCTTGGCTTGTTTTGGTTCCTATGTCAGAAATAAAGTTAACTATGCTCATTTCCAAGTTTGTGCTGAGTGCTATGCCAGGATTGAAACTTAGGACCTCTCAATACTAGATGGACTCCAGTATGTTACTCCAAATACTACTATATTACTTCTTTATTTCTAGAGAATGACTCACTAACAACTTCCTGAAGTCAAAATTTTTTCCTGGAAGTTGGTTGGGATGGGGACTAGAAGGGCTGAATTAGCTCCTCACCTTCCGTCAGTCCATTGCCATCTCTGTTATATCTGGCATTAATTGTCTGAAAATTTTAACAGATTAGTGTCCTATCCCAGGTTGTCAACATTAACACATGAATTTCCCTAATTATATATTTCCTTGATTATTTCCATGGGAGTTTAGGTAGGAGGAACACTTGATGCCAGTAACAGAGAAAACCAAGATGTCTGATGGAGATTCTCTTAATTACATTTTATTTAATTTATAATGTGTATATATCTATATCTGTATGATACTCTTTTTCTACTTTTATATAATAGAAGATCTCTTCTTTTTCCTCATACCAATATCTCCAGATACCTTATGCTACAGATCTTATACCCTTCTATATTTTCTGGACCATTTTCTAGCAGTTACTCCCTTCTACTGTCAACTCCAGGAGTAATTGTCTTTTAAATAGTTCCAAATCTCTTTTTTAATAAAATAAACATAAAATTATAAACAAGTATTCTCCAGACTCTTCATTTACCTCTGGATATTTCATCGTTTTGAAACTGAATTTTTTGAAAAGAAGTTCATTCCCCTGATTTCATTTCTTCTCTTCTCAATTTTCTCCAATCTGTATTGTATTCACTTTAGTTTACCTCAACTAAATTTATCAATGTACTCTATATCTGTTAATATAATGGGCATATTTCAGCCCACTTCTTACTTTACTTACTTCACTTCTCAGCAATCATGAAAACAGCCAGACATCTTCTGTTCTCTTGGCTACTCTAACACACCATTCTGTGACATTTTAATATCCTTTATAGGCTCCTTCCCATATCTGGCCATGAATTTGAGAGTTCCTGAAGTCTTGACCCTCCTCTCCTGCTATAATCCCTCTACAGTCTATTTATCAATAACGTGCACATTTTCATCTTTAATCTATACTTCCCTTCTGAGTGCTGGACTGCACAGTCTTCCCTACTTCAGGAGATAATTTTAATTCAAAATACCTCTTGAGTAGTAATTAATATTTAAAAAATAAATAATTCCCATAGATATTAGTGATGCATAACTCTTTTAGTAGCAAGATAAATATGCATGGGAAATTCAATGTTTGCATAATAAAAACATTCATGCAAAAAACAAAAATAAATAATATTTCAAAAAACAAACCAGAAAATCATCTCTGACCCTCTTTTTAATAAACAATGATCTCTCATTACTTTTATCATAAAGACCAAAATTCCAGACATGGACTACTTATCTCTACAACACCATACTCCATGAGGCCCCCCCTTGCTCTGTGCCACTCTAGGCATGCTAGTCTTCTTTCAAGGATTTAAACAAGCTACAGTATCTTTATCAATGTTGACCACTGAGCCTGGGTTACCTCCCTCCATCCTCTTTCACACTATTGCCTATATCAGATTTCAGTTCAATTATCATTTCCTTAATGAAGCCTCTGGTTTCCTTTACTTGGCCAAATCCTCCCATTTTATTTTTGTGTACTTCTTCTTGAGATTCTTATCACTGTTTGATTTTACACTTATTTTATGATTATCTCATTAATATTAGTAGAATTCATGAGAACTATTTGTCTTTGGTCTGCCAATTTTATTATTAGACCCTAATACAATGCCTGGAATACAGTAGTCTATTGATGTTCACTTATATAAAAAATTAACAAAAGGGTAAATAAGTGGAAGTTCCCCAGTTTTCCTTCTTTAAATTATGAGACCTTTTGGATTATGACTGTAGCTTGGAGGTGATTCTATGAATATTGATTTTTTTTTGTTCTTTTGTATTATTCATGTATGTATATTTCTCTAATTCAATAGTTATTCAAAAAACTCTTTTTGGATTTTTGAATGATGTGAAGATTTCTCTTCCAAATTTATTTACTTCAAATTTTATTATATTTTTTCTGAAAAATATTTGTTCACATCATTAATAAATATTAGAGCCCATTCGTTAGTCTGTTTCTTCCAATTAATGTTATTTTCCTTTAGTCTGCATAATTCATTGGAATCATGTAGATATGTTTCTGTTTGCTCATGATTTAAAAGAAGATATCAACACAGAACTGATGTTTCCCAACAGCATGGCATGTCGATTGCTCTGGCTTTGCTTTCTTATCTCTCTGATCATGAAAATAATATTCCTTTTAATTTTATCCTAAGGGGGTTTTCTGGAATAATCTACCCTAATCAACTTTCAGTGTTTTTCATACCATTGGACTAACTGCATCTGCCCTGTTTATAACTTCTTTAAGAATGAAAATTTATTTTTAAGAAATTTGATGGAAATATTTTCTCATTGGGAAACACTACACAAGATGATATTAATGATAGTAATAATTGACAAATATAGTTTTGAAATGCTAGGCTTGATATGCATTACACATATTAGCTTATTTCATACTCACAACAATACCATAAGGTAGGTATTACTTTCATGTCCTCATTTTTCAAATGTTAAACCCAAAGAACAGAGAGGTTAAGTTGCTTAAGAGCACATAGAAAGCAGAGGGCAGGGATGAAGTTCCAACCAAAGAAGAGTCCATGCTTTTAACCACTTAGCTACATTTCCTTTCAAGGATAAATGACTACTTTGCAAATCTTAACTCAATTATTATACCCAGTGTGTGTGTACTTATATATAAGTAGGTAGCATTGACTCCATTTGAAAAATGAAGAAACCAAAGTTGAGAAAGGGGAGGTAAGCTTTCAAAGGCTACAGACAATGGAAGTATCTGGTCTAAATCTGCACTTAGGTCTATAAATTATCCTTCTATGTGAAGATGACTTTAAACTTATAACTGTCATCCCTTTACATTCAAACAGATAACGAGGAGCTGTAAATCTAAGAATGCAATATTCTGTCTTGTACTTAGGAACTCTATCTCAGTTACTACCTTCTTCTTGGATTTTATCAGATGATGTTTGGGAGAAGTGAGTGCGAAAAAAGAGCAACCCTAATAGGGCTATGTCAGGACCTGTCATATGGGAGGCACTCAAATGGATATTGATTGAATTAACATTCCATTAAATTTGTTTCTCAATCATCTTTTTGCAAGAGATTTAGTAAGCCTTTCTCACAGCAGTTGAAATTAGAGTGTTTTTTCTTTTAGTTTTTAGAGTTGTTTCACGTTTTTATCTCTCTCACTGTTTGTCTCCACGTTGTGTGTTGAATGGTGAGTGTAAATGAGCTTTATCCTGCCACTGCATGTTCATAGTACTAAAATAGTCTTGGGCACTTGCTGTACATTTAATAGATATTTGCTGAATGATAATGTCGAGAGAAGGCACTTTGGGAAAATCAATAACTGCCTTCATTGGAAACAAAAGTTATTTTGAGAATAAAAATTACATTAGTATTAGGAAAAATACCCAGATTTCTTTTTTAAAAAGTTATAGTTTCACCAACTATATTAGTCTCTCTCAAATATGTATGACTTTTCACAAAAATATTAAACATACTTCAGGTGAGTGACTTACACGACTTACATAAACATGACTTACAACTTTTGTATATTTTAAAGTACATTTATAGATATTAACTATTGGAATCCAAACATGTAAGATACTAATAATGTTGGTAAGTTAGTTTATATTTATGAAGTCATTATTGATTAATGTAAAATTATGTTTTAAAATTTATGAATGATATACTTACAATTTGCTATTCATTTGTTTGAATCTCTACAGCTCAGTCCCTTTTTAAGACATTCTGTTCTGAAGAAAACATTCAATGTAACTCTACCAAATTCATTCCTGACTGAGGGCAATTATTCCTACAAAAAGCCAAACAAAAATATCAGGAAGGCAAGAAAAAATCTTCCAAATGGTAAGTGTGCCTGTTTTTGCTGAATTATATTAGTACTACATGTTTTCAATCTATAAATTAACTTTCATACATAATCCCATTGTTAGATAATTTTTTCTCTCCTCAAAGCAATGCATTTGCTTCCCTCTCCTAGAGATTAGCTCCAAAGAGTTATCTGGTCCAGAATAGCCACTACATTATCTTTCCATTTTCATAAAGTCTGTTTTTAATTTGCCTTTAATACTAAGGTAAAAGTTACTCAAAAAGGTAGACAGACTTTTGATTAATCTATCTTTTTTAATGCAAAGGAAAAAAAAGTTATCCCTTAGTTATTGGGGGAACTAAGTTATTCCCCCAATAATGAGTTAATAATGAGTTATTGCATCTCATTGTAGCATTTAGACTTTTTTTGGCCAAATTGCTGTTAAGCAAGTTTGGATTAAGGATACATACTCTCATAAAAAGAGTTAATAGGTATTGAACTCTTGGTTGAAAACTGACTGTGTGGTAATGACTGCAAAGGTGGTTTAAACTTTGAGGTTTTTGGTAAGATGAGACTTGACTAGGAGAAAGTTGATGTTATCGTGTTCCCAGAATTTCTTCTTATTTCAGTATCCACATCATTAAATGCTTTGTAGTTTAGGAACCTACCGAGATTATATTAATTACTAGGGAACTTGATTCTAGATAGAAAATTATTTATTAAAGTAATAAAATATAAAGGTTAATATCTGATATATCATTAACCTGCTTATTGGAGATCAAATTTATATAGATGCCATCAGAATTTATTCTTGCTACAGTCTAGACCATTGCTGTTTATAAGAGTAGCCACTAGCCATCTGTGACTATCAAGCACTTGAAATGTGCCTATTTCTAATTGTTACATGCTACTACTGTAAGTCTAAAATTTTGGAGGCTTAATTTTATAAAAAGGCATGAAATAGTTCATTAATAATATATTTATTACTTTTTGAAATATTTCAGATACACAGGGTTAAATTAAATATACTATTATTTTACTCTATTTCTTTTTACTTTGTATATGTTCACTACAAAAGATAAAATTATTTTTATAATTCAAATGACATTTCTATTGGATCTAGGTCTGATCTAGAATGCCCATGTAGGCTCAGCACCTGTAGCTCAGTGGCTAGGGCACCAGACATATACACTGGGGCTGGCAGTTCGAACTCAGTCCAGGCCTGACAAACAACAATGATTACTACAACAAAAAAATAGCTAGGTGTTATAGTGGGCACCTGTAACCCCAGCTGCTGGGAAGGCTGAGGCAAGAGAATTGCTGAAGCCCAAGAGTTTGAGATTGCTGTGAGCTGTGATGCCATGCAACTACAGAGGGCGACATAGTGAGACTCTGCCTCAAAAAAAAAAAAAAAATAGAATGTCCATTTTTTGGAATAGTGAATTTACAATTCTATACAATTGAAATGAATTCTATACAATTCAGTAAATCATATAGGAAGACAATTTCTACAATGACGTCTTAATTTTAATTCTATCTCACACATTATACTTTTGCTTCTATTGTGTATTTTGTTATTATGGGCAGAAATAGCCCATTAACTGTTTATAATTTTTGTTAGTTACTAATATGCAGTACCTCCTTTACAATTCAAAGATTTGAAAATTATTTAATTTCAGTTAAAGCCATTGCCTCACTTTATCGTCAAAATTTTCAATTCTGTATCTACTGAGTCCACAAGAGATTAGTGTTTTTTAAGATACATTTATTTTGATTTACCCACATAATTAACTATTTTATTGCTTTTTATTCCTTATTCCATTTCTTTGCTTCTCTTTGGGATCATTATTCGTCTAATGAATTATTTGTAATATGCATGTTAGTGCAGTTTTGTTGCTGAGTTCTCTTAATTTGTTTGAGAATATTTTTATTTCATTTTCTTTTTTTAAATTAAATCATAGCTGTGTATATTAATGCAATCATGGGGTACAATGCATTGGTTTTATACACAATTTGAAATATTTTCATCAAACAAAGCCTTCACGGCATTTTCTTTTTTTCAAAGGCATTTTCTCTTGATAAAGAATTCCAAATTGGCATCCATTTTCTTTCAGCATTTTAAAGATGTTATTAAATTGTTTTCTGTCCTTTATGCTTTCTGATGAAATATTTTCCTTTGAATATGTCTTTTATTTATCTGACTACTTTTGTAACTTTTCTTTATGCATTATTAAAAATTCAATTTTACTCTACTGTGCCTAAGTTTTACAGCCTCCTATCTCAATCCTCCTCGGTGTTTGCTAGTGCTCTGGATTGTTTGGGTGAAGTCTTTCAGTTGTAGAAAATTTCCACCTATTATCTTTTCAAATATTGCTTTTATAACATTCTTCCCCTTCTCTTATTTTGAAAATGCAATTGCAGATATATTTTTGTGTCTTATGTACCTTCTATGTTTTGTATATAGTACATTATATATTCTCTTTTCTCTTTGTACTATATTTGTATATTTTCTAACACTTTTTTAGTTTACTGATTTATTCTTTAGATATTTGAAGATGAATACATCTATTGCATTCTTAATTTGTTGTATTTCAATTCTATAATTTCTTTTTGATTGTTATTTATAAATTCTAGTTACACGGTGAGATTCTCTATCTTGTCAACAATTTTGTTAAGCATTTTACTCTTCGTTATTTTAAAGTCCATAATAGATAACTCCAACTCAATGTTACCTTTGGATCTTTACGTTTATCTTTATTGTCTTCATTTTCTGTCCTTTGATTCTATCTCTTGACATGCCTAACAAGTTTCATCAAACGTTGAACATTGCTTATGAAGAATTAGAGATACTTGGAGGTTTTATCTCATTTTATCTTACTTTAGAGAAGATATCTATTTTCTTTCTCTGAGGTAACTTACTTTTCTAGTCTGGGATTATGCTTCTTCAGAGCTGGGTCTCACATTTTTCTAAGAGTTCATCTAATTCCCATCACCCATGTTGCTAGGTTGTGACCTGCATGTTGCTAGGTTGTGACCTGTGATCCTGACAAGAAGTCAGTATTATTCACGAGATTCTTTCCTCCAGTTTTTTTTCCTTCAATCTGTGCTTCTGCGCAGATTTTTGCCACTTTTGACTCTGTTTCTTATCCTCTTTGACCTGTATCAAAGATGATTTTGCAAATATTTTGTGGAAAAAATGATTCAATGCCAGTTTAATTTAGTCTCTTAAAGTCCTACTTTATTGAACGTGAACTGTAAGTTTTGTCTCTAGAAACCCTGAGAAGACCAAAATCTCAGCTTAGATTTCTACCCACTCTGTGGCTGTCTTTTTAGTCCTTTGGCCTTGTGCTATTAGGAACTAAAATATTCCTCAAGTGGAATGTAAGGCTCACCTCAGTGTTATCCCCATCTCACTTTCCTCATCAGATTCCTGGCTTTTTAAGAGCTGGTTGTGAAGTTTTCTGTTCACTTAAACAGATTTAAATAGAAAAAAATTCTCTGTTTTTCTCAGTGACATGGTCTTCAACAATGTACTCATTACCATATCTGAAATTCTTTACCAAATTTGTCAAGCTTTTTCCCTTTTATTTTTTCAACATTTTCTGAAATCCTGTATCTTCAATAAACATTTACAACTAAGAAGGATTATCTCCTAGACATGTTGTATCCTGACATATACCTACTCATAGTTCTATTAAACCTATATATTCTTTAAGAAATGTATTTATTTATCGAGCTTATTTGCAGATTTTTTTCTTTGAGGGTTATTATTGTCATATGAAAACTAGAAGAATATATTAAGATTAATAACATGAGTATGTTAAGATTAATATGTTTGATTATTTAACCATTTTTACATGGTATCCCACAAAAATACATTCTTCAAAAATGCCTTAGTGTTCCAGACATGCTCACCTAAGTTCTGAACCCTCTGTGAAATCAGCCTTCATCACACAAAACCAGAGTAGCCCCCTGTTTAACTTTACCAGTGTGGATGGACAAAAAGACTTCATTCCATCTTTCTGTTTCTTCCTGTCATTACCACTGAAGACCCTTAAAAAACTACCAAATTTGCATTCAGAATTATTCTGCATTCAGTAAATGTAGTATTATTTGGAGGTTGCCTCCTTTAATTCACTTTCATTAGAAACAATTTTATTTCACAATTAGAGACAAGTTTACTACTTGGCTGAGCTACTGCACTTACTCTTTTTGTAAAAAAAAGAGTTAGTTAACATGCTTAAATGTCTGTTATCAACTCTACTTATATTTGTGTGAAGGGAGAACAAGCTAGATAACAGGTGAGTACTGGGCGACTGAAAATAAAGAGTCACTATCTGAATAGAAGTATGTCAAATAGTAAGGGTGATGTCACCAGAACAAATCCTCTGGCCTTCATAGGTTTACCTTGAGTCAAGCCATGTTTTATTCAACTATTTCTGATCATAATCAAAATCTGATCTATATCAAAAATAAAATATTTTTGTCATATGCAGTCTTATATACACGAGGCTTAATGAAAAAAATTAACACTTTACCTTATATAAGATCTGGTGGAGCCGCTTATGTATTACAAGTTTATTTTAAACATATAACTAATTTTATAATAAAAGAGCTTCATTCTCAAAATATTCATCAGTGAAAATATCAATGTGTTATTTTGTGAAAGTTTTAGCAGCTCATTTGGTTTCTATTACTTTTTTGTTCTGTCATTTGATGCCTCACCTTATTAGATCCACTATTACTATGATGTAACATCCAAACAATTACAGGTATAATATATACTTTATAGACACTTCTAACTAGTCAAGTATCCTGCTAAGTCATTGGGATCATTCAAAGCCAGGTTTATGACAATATGAACTACTTGTAATCAATGATACTTAACTTGGTTTTAAAAAAAGGTCATTTTCTAAGTATCCAATGTACTCAGCCCTACTATGAAACCAATTTATAGCTTTCATATGAAAGCTATAACCCAACTATAGCCCAAGATTATGGAGAAAGGGAAGGGTGGAGGGAGGGTAATTGGTAGGACCACACCTGTGGTGCATCTTACAAGGGTACATGTGAAATTTACTAAATGTAGATTATAAATGTCTTAACACAATAACTAAGAAAATGCCGTGAAGGCTGTGTTAACCAGTTTGATGAAAATATTTCAAATTGTATATAAAATCAGCACATTGTACCCCATGATTGCATTAATGTACACAGCCATGATTTAATTAAAAAAAAAGTAAAAAAAAAACAAAAAACATTCCAATGAGAGGAGAAAGCTTTCAAAATGTGAACTGTAGGTAAATTCATTTTAAGAAACTAAATGTAGGATGAATGAAAAGGTAGTTATTCACAAGTCAAAAAAATTTTAAAACGTCATTTTCTGAAGTTTTTGTATCACTTTTATTTGAGGCAATATAATTAGAGAAAGAATCTGAAAGAATATTTGACTTGGGTGGAGAAGTATCATAGAGATAACACTTCCTAAACAACCTTTCTTTCTCCACAGGTACATTCCAAAGTTAACATCCGATAACATAAAGGCAAGCTGACAGTTTTCATAAGATGCACTTCCATTCTGATGATGTCTTCCATCAGCTGCTCAAAGAAATATAATTGCTCTTCTACTATCTAGAGAGATAGAACAGTCTGTTTGTAGAAGACATTTAATCCTCTTGTTTCCCTGAAAAATTTTCCTGTTACAAAAGCATTATATACATTCGTTGCATTCTTTCTAAACATATACCACTGATGCTTCTATATAAAATATACTGCTCAATAAAGACAGCTGATGAAAAGTCTTTCTTTTTTACTTTAGAGTCTCATTTTCTAACCAAAGAATGCAATTACTTTGCAAATGTGAGGCATGCTGAAACAAAGTAAATGATGTTATATTATGTATATATGTGCCATCCACTTGACTTATTTTCTAACTCTTAATTTCTCTGAAAGGCTAAAAGTAGAGAATAAAAATCATAGAAGCACTATTCAGTATGTCTTACTTTGTATGAATTAATGTGCAAATAGGAAAACAATGGAAAAGTGATTAAATTGTGGTAATATATCAAATTCTCTTTAATAGGTTACATAATGGGGGAAGATGAAAAAACTTACATATTAATCTTAACACTTTTAGGGTTACTACTTCTTATATAGAATTGAAAAACAAATTAGCCAGAGATTAAGATTTAAGTCAATGATTCTTAATGTTTGGGAAGGAATATACCTCTTTGGAATTTTGATAAAAGTTATGAACCCTTCATTGATAAGTGTTCATCAATGAAGATTTATGTAAGTAATCCAAATTTAACACAATTTCAAAAGCTTCACATATCCCTGAAATTTTTTAATGTATTCTGATTTAAGAAAACTTAATTGAAAATATCTCTATTAACATATCTAACATTAATTATTCAATTTTGGAACAATAAAACCCAGAAAACACAGTCAATGACTATTTGCCCTTCCACTGGATTGGCAAAACATCACAAAAACATTAGCCCAGACATCACAGACCTGGTGGTTGATGGAGAGCAGATCTTGAATTTATGGCCTAGATACAGAACCCTAAGTAAACTAAGGTGATTACTTAATCACCTTGTTCTTTGTTCTATGGCTGTAAAATAAGCAGTTGGTATGCTAGATCAGTAGTTCTCAAACATAAAGACTGCTTCAAAATCTCCAGATGGGTTGATATAATAATGCAATTTCCCAATATCTAACAATTCCCCACCTAGTATCCTCTGTACTCTTAGATAGTGTCCTAGAACCTGAGTTTTCCTTAGGTGTTTATGTTAGTTACTTTTGACTCCAAGATTTCTATCATCCCTGGAATATTTCTTTCAGAAGTTACTTATATATGTATGTATGTGTGTATATATATATATTTAACATATATAAAGTATATATACATATATATTCATGTATATATATATGAAGTATATATAGAAAAGTTACTTTAATATATATATGAACTTCTGAACTTCTTTCAGAAGTTACTTTTATATGATATATATATATGTCTCATATAAACCATGTGAACTATAGTTCCAGTTGCAGAAAATTCATACAAAGATTATTTGAAGTTCATTACATATGTTGCCACACCTGTGCATGTATGTATTATTAAAAAAAAGTTTATAGAATGATTTTTATTGCTTTCCTCTTAATTCTATTTCTCTATATTACATAATACACAAATCTGTTCATGAAAGAAGAGTAGAAAAATGAAAATTCAGAATGTGGGAGAGAGTTGCCAATAAATTCTTAAGACAATATTTTGACTGTTCAATAGAGTAATTCTTATGTCTAGACTCTTAAGCTACTTAAATTTTTTTAAAAACAGAACTAGTTGGTAAAACATGCATATAAAGTTTCATATTACTACCATAACAAAATAATATAACCTCTTGCCACCTAAAAACAAAGTTAAGAATATAATATGTGAACATAGCATATAAAGCATAATTATTTTGACATTTTTGGAAGCAGAAATACTCTATTTTCAAAATACTAGTCTTTCTATAAGATTAAAATAATAAATTTAAGGGAACTATAAAAGGGATATGTAGAACAATATAAAATAATAAAATAGAAGAGGTTAGACATGAATGTATATGTATGCACAGAGGTTGCCAACAAAGGTACACACATTTGAAGAAAGGAAAAAGACGTATTACAATTGTGATACTCAATATATACCAATAACAAAAGATGAATACTGTCATGTTTGACGTCTCCAATTACCAGATGTAGTCAAAGTGGTTACCATCAGCATCCAGACACTTCTGATTATGGAAAATGAAAATTAATACATAGATAACACCTCTTAAAATCTGTATACATTTTTGGCACCCCCAGTATATGTGCATACACACATATCTTTAGGAAAAGGAGTAAAAGATATAAATATATAAATAAAATCAAACTTATAAACATTTTGAGTAAAATAGATCTTAGAAAATTCACCTTCCTATTAAACAAACTTACTACAAGAAGCTAGAAATTGTTGGAAAATATATGCTTGGATTATTTGCAAATTCAAAAGGATATTTCCTCTAGGAAAGAAAGGCAAACAATTTCAAAGATGAAGCAGTTGAGAAAAAAAAAAAACTCAGAGAACCAAATAAAAAATAAAATAAAATAAATGCCACATTATTGATAAGATGGAAATTTAACAATTAATAAACTTAAATTGATGATGTAAAAGTTCGTCTTTAGTAGCACTTACAGAATTGACTGGAAAACAGTAAATAATAAAAATAATGAGTAAGTTAGGTTGCTCAGGGGGATCCTAAGTATATCCCCTCCTGCATTCCTAACCCTGTGTGATTCATCAGTGATGAGGAACTCTAGGAAAGTGAGAAGATGAGATCTCAGGGAGACAGTGATTTAATCATAGTTTGAGAATGTATTATGTAGAACCCAGCAAGTGTTTCAAATGAGAAGGGTTGAAAGGTATGGCTAATTTCTACAGGTTTGACCAAAAAAAAGTATAGAAATACTGTTATTGCCAATATTATTACAACCAAAACAATATTGTACTGATCCAACAATATATTTCATACCTAGCTTCTCCAATTATGTACAAGTATTTATTTTCTTTTTTATATCTATAATAAAATGACCAGTTAAATGACTTCATGTGGAAGTATTTGCATGAATATAGGTTTTGTGTTGTTTTCAAAAGGAAGTTACTGTTGTTTGGTTGAGTGACATTAGAAAGTCTGGTATCTCCTTGTGGTGCAGACTTGCTATTGTTAACCAAATCAGTTTCCCTTTTCACTTGAACAGAAATGACATATAACACCTTCAGCATTAGCCCATAAATAACCTCTCTGTGAACAGTCCATTCTATTTTCATCTTGTAGAACTAGATATGAAGAATTCAATGAGGCACTAAGAAGCCAGAAGATGGAAAAAGGCTGAATCATGAACGACCATTTGGTTCATCACACAGCACTTTACAAGGATAATAATAAATAAACTTGTTAAGTCACAAAGATTCAGGTTTTATTGTTTATAGCATTACCTTATCTAATATATTCTAGATACTTCCATACTTATGTAACAGAATAGGTCTCCCATAGGTAAGTCATCCAAGTTCAGATGGTGGCCTTTACCTTATGGAATCAGCCATTGTGAACCAAGGGACAGTATTATAGGAGACTAGAAACTAAGTTACTCATCAGGTTAGAGTCCTCTGCCTCAGAGCCAAGTGTTGGAATGGAAAACAAGTGTTCTGAAATGCTTTACATAGGTTGCAGCACCCTTAGAAAAATAATTTGGCATCTAAAGTGTATAGGTCACATGCCTTCTATATTTCCTGATTGAAATTAGCTGGCTGAATGTGTTTTCTTTCAGCTTTGAGAGGCAGTTACCTCTCATTATAAAGTAATTTTAAAGTAAAATGTTCAAAAGTTTAACTTGTTGATCAAATTGAACATTTTATGGAGTTTTGGTGGTTTTCAAATATACCAACCACCCTTTTTTTTTTTTTTTGAGGCAGTCTCACTTTGTCACCCTTGGTAGAATGCTGTGGCATTACATTTTACAGCAACATCAAACTCTTGGGCTCAAGTGATTCCCTTGCCTCAGCCTCCCAAGTAGCCAGGATTACAAGTGCCCAGCTATTTTAGAGACAGGGTTGCACTCTTGCTCAGGCTGTTCTTGAACCTGTGAGCTTAGGTAATCCACCCGCCTTGGCCTCCCAAGTGCTGGGATTACAGGTATGGGCCACCGCACCAGCCACTCTTCATTTTAAATAGCTGGGTAGACTGGTTACTTTCACAAGTGTGAATACTGTCAGTCCCTACAAATGATGCCATTGGTTAGAGAATTTCATGAGTTGAGGGCTTTTAAGTATGTTCATATACTTTTTTTTTTTGGAATGAACTTTTATTTTCTATTGTATTTTCTATTATATTTATTTATAAATTATCCACAGAAATGTTAATATATTTAAACATTTCAAATGTATTTGTAGGTTATATTTTATTTCTATTGTATTCTCAATAATATTTTTGCCCTGCAGGTGAACATTTATTTGTAATTGGGGGGGTACTCAACACATCTCCCTTTTTATCCCTATCCCTCTATCTCTTTATCTGTTTCCTCCCTTCCTCCCTCCTTTCTATCTTCCCTTCTCCCTCTCTCCTTCTCTTTCTTTCTCTCTTTCTTTCTTTGTTCTCAAACACACACACACACACACGCTTTCTTTGGCAACAGGGTTTCTCCCAATACCACAACCCCAAATTGAATGGATAGCACATGATCTGGGTCTGTCCAGTTAAAAATCTCCACCACCTGTATGTAGGGGATGAACACATGACCCAGATGAAATAAAATAGATTGCTAGATTGCTTTCTCAGGATTTTTCTTTCTGTCTCTATTAGGAGATATTTGTTATTGTTCTTACTAAGAAGATGTAATTTTAAATCTGCCAATAACTGCCTTTTGATTGGATATTACCCCTAACGAAAATGAGGAAAACTTTCAAAAGAAGTAGAAGGAAGGAGAAAGAAAGGAGAGAGGGGAAGTGGGGGGGAGAGAGAGATAGAGAAAGAGAAAGAGATCTGATGGGAGCCTTCCCTTACCACCAATTGATCCTTTTCAATAATGTCTTCCAATACATTGCTTATGTGCTTCAGTTAGTTTGCTTTCATCTCTTTCAATTGAATTATAACTATCATTTAACATTTGACTTTCTCAGGTACACTAATTTATTTTTATTAAATCATACTCATAGATCATGTACACATTAATGCATTTATGGGGTACAATGTGCTGATTTCATATAGAATTAGGAATGCTTGCATCATCCTGGTTAATATATACCTCATCTCGTTTACTTAGTTATTGTGTTAAGACATTTATACTCTATACTAATAGATCCGACATGTACCCTTGCATTATGTACCCATAGGTGTGATTGCACCATTCACCCTCCCTTGATCTGACCTCCCCTCTTCCTTCCCATCTCCTTTCCTCTCTCCTTCATCCTGGGCCATAGTTGTGATCTATTCTTCATATGAAAGTGTGAGTGATTATAAATTGGTTTTATAATAGTACTGAGTACATGGGACATTTTTTCTTCCATTCTTGAGATGCTTTACTAAATAGGATATGTTCCAGCTCCATCCATGTAAACATAAATGAGGTAAGGTTTCAATCTTTTTAAAGGCTGCATAATATTCCATGGTATACATATACCACAATTTATTAATCCATTCATGGGTTGATGGGCACTTGAGCTTCTTCCATGACTTGGCTATTATGAATTGAGCTGCAATGAACAATCTGGTGCAAATATCTTTGTTATAAAGTGATTTTGGGTCTTTTGGACATATACCTACTAGAGGAATTGCAGGATCAAATTGCAGATCTACTTTTAGATCCCTTAGTATTCTCCATACTTCTTTCCAAAAGGGACGTATTAGCTTGCACTCCCACCAGCAGTGCAGAAGTGTTCCCTTTTCTCCACATCCACGCCAACATCTGTAGTTTGGGGATTTTGTTATGTGAGCCACTCTTACAGGAGTTAGATATCTCAAAGTGGTTTTGGTTTGCATTTCTCTAGTGATTAAAGTCACAGTGTCCTCAAACTACAGCCCGCGGGCCACATGTGGCCCACCGAAGACATTTATCCAGCCCGCCAGGTGTTATTGCCACTGCTGCCTGTCCTGCTTAGCAGCCAACTCATCCCAGGGCCTGCAGTCTGGCCCTCCAATGGTCTGATGGACAGTGAACTGGCCCCCTGTTTAAAAAGTTTGAGGACCCCTAATAGATGATGAGCATTTTTTCATGTGTCTGTAGGCATGTGCCTATCTTCTTCCAAGAGGCTTCTGTTCAAGTCCCTTGCTTAAAATGGGATTTTTTGTTCTTTTCATATTAATGAGGCTGTGTTCTCTGTGGATTCTGGTTGTTAAACCTTTGTCAGAAGCATAACCTGCAAATATTCTCTTCCATTTTGAGGGCTGTCTACTTGCTTTACTTACTGGGTTCTTGGCTGTGCAGAAGATTTTTAGTTTGATCAGATCCCAGTAATGCATTTTTGGTGTTTCAATTGCCCAGGGGTCTTCCTCATAAAGTATTCTCCCAGGCCAATTTCTTTGTGTTCCTCCTTCACTCTCTCCAAGAATCTTTATAGTTTTATGTCTTAAGTTTAAGTCTTTTATCCAGTGAGAGTCAATTTTTGTTAATGGTGAAAGTTGTGAGTCCAGTTTCAGTCTTTTACAAGTCGCCAATCATTCTCCCAGCACCATTTGCTAAATAGGGAATCTTTCCCTCAATTTATATTTTTGATGGGCTTATCAAAGATCAAATGACAATAACTGTCAGGGTTCATCTCTTGGTTCTCAATTCTGTTCCATGCATCTACCTCTATTTTTATGCCAATACCATTCTGTTTTGAACACTATAGATTTATAGTATAGTTTGAAGTCTGGTAGTGTGATCCCTCCTGCTTTGTTTTTATTTCTGAGTAAAGTGTTGGCTATTCAAGATTTTTTCTAGTTCCATATAAAATGAAGTACTTTTTTTTTTTTAGATCTTTAAAGTATGAAGCTGGTGCTTTGATAGGGATTGCATTAAATTTATAAGTTGCTTTGGGTAATATGGACATTTTAACAATGTTGATTCTTCCTAGCCATGAGCATGATATGTTTAATTTCTTATTTGATAATTATAAAGCTAATTTTGATGAGGCATTTATATTTACTAGGAATTTTTAAAAAATTTTTTCCTTTTACTTATTTCCTATTTCTAACATTATGGAGGCATAATTGACAAATAAAAATTTTATGCTTTGATGGAGTACAGTGTAATGTGTTTATATGTTTATATAATGTGAAACAATTACTACAATAAAACCAATCAACATATCCATCACTTTACATATTAAACATAGTGTGTGATGAGAAAATCTAAGATATATTCTCTTAGCAATTTTTAAGTGTGCAATGCATTATTAACTATAATTAACATGCTATACAACAGAGCTCCAGAACTTGTTTATCCTGTCTAAATATAACTTTGTACCCTTTAACCAACATTAATCCTCTGTCTCCTCCCCATCAGTTTCTGACAATCACCATCCTCTTTTATTATTATATTTATTCTTTTCATTAACAAGTAAATCTTGTACATTTGTATTAACTCTCATACTTGTTATTCTTCTGGTGAAAATATTTAAATGTACTCTCTTTTATTTTCAATAATATAATATACCTTTTTAGCCATAGTTAATTAACATGTTGTACAAATAAATCTCATGAACTTATTTCTTCTGTCCAAGTGAAATTTTGTTGTCTTTAACCCAAATCTAACAACCTCTCCTTCTAGCCCTTGGGAACTACCATTCTACTTTGTTTCTATGAGTTTAACTTTTTTAGATTTCACATAAAGTGAGATCATGTGGTATTTATCTTTCTGTGCCTGACTTATTTCACTTCAAATAATATCCTCTAGGTTCATCCATGTTGTTGCAATGACAGAATTTCCTTATTTGAATAGTATTACATTGTGTGTGTATTTTTTTTTTGTATTCTACATAAAGGTGTGTGTGTGTATATATATATATATATATATATAATTATATACACAATTCCTTTATCAACTCATCTGTTGGTGGACACTTAAGTTGATTCCACATCTTGGCTATTGGGAACAATTCTTCAATGTACACAGGAGAGCAGATATCTCTTCCACATACTGATTTTAGTTCGTTTGGATATATACCTAGTGGTGTGATTGCTGGATCACATGGTAATTCTATTTTTAATTTTCGACGAACCTTCATACTGTTTACATAATAGATGGAGTAATTTACATTCCCACCAAGCATGTACATGGGGTCACTTTTCTCCAAATCCTCTCCAATATTTACCTTTTGTCTTTTTGATAATAGCCATTCTAAAAGGTATGAGGTGTTAGCACATTACATATTTAAATTGCATTTTTCTAATGGTGAACAATGTTATGCATCTTTTCATATATTTGTTTTTCATTTGTATATCTTCTTTCAAAAAATACCTATTCGGGTCCTTTGCCCATTTTAAATTGGATTTTTTTTTCTTGCTATTGAATAGGAATATTTTTGATCATCTCTTGTCTCTTAATGTTACTGACCGATTTAACCTCTACTTCATGTGTTAATGTTCAGAATACCAAAAGTTATTACAAGAGGCATTTCATGAGCAGGCAGATCTATCATGTGGGTGCCATCACATTACTGTTAAATTGTTAGGCTTTCCTTATATTACCCAGAGTTATCATTAACCATAGTCACATAAATAGATCTCTGCTTTTACTCGTGCTAGGGCATGTTACCTAGAATTTCTCGGAGACTTTGATTGCTCCTAATTTTTTTTTGTAAATTACACACAACATAAAATTTACCATCTTCAACACTTTTAAGTGTATAACTTAACAGTATTAAATACCTTTGCAATATTGTACAACCATAGCCACCATTGATCTCCTTAACTTTTCATTTTGCAAAAATGAAATTCTATACCCATTAAACTATAATTTTCCATTCACCCTCTACCCTCATTTGCTTGGCAACTACCATTCTTCTTTGTGTTTCTGTGAATTTGATTACTCTAGGTACCTTATATAAGTAGGATCATACATTGTTTATCTTTTTGTGGCTCGTTTATTCTACATAGCATAATGTCTTCATGGTTCATCAGTGTTGTATCATATATTAGAATTTTCTTCCTTTGTAACGTTGAATAATATTCCATTGTGTTTGTGTAAACCATATTTAGCTTGCCCATTCTTCCATCAATGGATACTTGGATTGCTCCCTTACTTTAGCTATTATGAATAATACAGCTATTTATGTGGGTATACAAATATTTGAGACTTTGATTTTAATTATTTGGGGTATATACCCAGAAATGAAATTGCTGCATAATAAAGCAATTCTGTTTTTTAAATTTTTGAGGAACTGCCATACTGTTTTCCACAATGACTATACCATTCTACATCCTCACCAACAATGCACAAGTGTTCTAATTTCTCACATCTTTACCAAGTTAGAGAAAGTTTACAACAGACATACAAGGATAAATATTGTGTGATTCCCTTTATATGAACTATCCAGATTAGGATATTCCTAATTTCATTGAGACAGAAAGTAGGTTAGTGGTTTCCAAGGATTGTGGAAACCTTGGAAGGAAACCTAAGCAGGAAAAGGGAATGACTGCTTATAGGTACAAGGTTTCCTTTTGAGGTGATGAAAGTATTCTGGGACTAGATAGTGATGATGGTTGTAAAATGTTGTGAATATACTAAATGCTACTGGGGAAGATATTTAAAACAGTTATAGTGGTGAATTTTATGTTAAAGTCAACGTTTGAGTCTCAACTGGAATTTTGTGCATTAAACTGCAAAGTCAGGATGGCTGACCTAAAAAAATATTTTAATGAAAGTAAGTGCTATATAAAATAGATTGCATTCTTTGGAAGTTTAATTTCTCTTTGAAGTAGAAATTTTTTTTCCAAATATTTGCAGTGGGTGGGATTTTATATTAAAATCCAAGTGAAAGAATACTAGGGGGTTCTTCCATTATTACATGTGATGGTATATTGATAATTAATTCCTTGCTCTTCAGAAAGTTATTTAATTCAGTAGATAATATGAGCTGTTGCCAAACAAGAAATTCTATAATTGTGTTAAAGAGGGTGATTTGGATCTTACAATTAAGTCCAATTATGTATCCACTTTATTAAATTGCAGACTTACTAAAATAAGTTTTAGTGTATTCTGTGTCATGGGGCAGCGTTTCTATACTTGTCACTCCCCAAACAGTTGTTTCCATCTGTAAGTCCTTTTGCCAGTAGAACCCTAGACTCGAATGACCTCAAGTTAAATAGGTCATCACACTGGTTCTTAACTTCTGTCTCACTGTGGTTAAAATTGATCCAACTCAGAAGGGTGACCCTTATTAGCTGCTTGCTTTAAAAGAGTAATTCTGCTCTTCAAGTACTGGCAGCAAGGTCATTGATCTTAGATTCAGTGGTACATCAGGGAAACTCTGGATTTCTGATTGGTAGCAGGAAAGTGGGTAACAAAAATTCAAATTTTATAATATAAAAGCAAGCAAATATTAAATTACATGAAATCATGTCTACTCTGGCTGCTTTTATTTTAGGATTTAGCTTGATGCTGACATTAAATGTCCAACATTCACTTTCAAAAGTTGAAAGCCAGTCAGTCACTCTGACCCAGGAGGCTAATGCACCACATACCAGTTGAGATTTAAATTTTGATGTAGTCTGAAGGGCTTTTTCAGAGGTTTCACTTGGAAAGTTATCAGGTTTCAAAAACCAGAATTTTAGGTTATGGATTTGAATATGAAAGTGCTCCCTCAAAATACCCATTACAGCTCTTTTAGAATTTGTCTAGCAGGTTTTCTGGTCTCCACCAGAAGACTCCCCCATTTCATATATATTTAGCTATATTATATGTATAGCCATTACAAAAAAAAAGCCAAGATTTGTTTTACAGGCAATAACTTGACAAATGCTGAGTTTATATGCTGCAAGAGTAGGTAAAATACACTTGTTGGACTAAACACCATGAGATAGTTCAATCACATAATTAAGTGACAAAGTAGAAATAGTAATTTCTTTTCAAATTCATATAGATTTTTAGATAAATTATGGAAATTTTATTCTTTTAATTTTATTAAGCACTTCTTGGGCCCTATATGTCCCTCCATTCATGCTTTTAACTAGATTCACTTGTCCAAATAGTGTACATGGTCAAAAGTTTTTGTCTTTGGTCATACTGATATAGTTTTAGAGAGTCAATGTTAAGTTGTGTGGTGTTCCATTTTACTGTTGCAGATATGTCTAACTCTGGATAGCTAAAATTCTAACACATTGTTACACAATTTGTACTTAACTTTCTTGGTACCTTTAGTTTTTTTGACAGATGACTGCTGCCAAGAATCATCTTGGGTGGGAAGGTACAGTTCCAAGAAATATAGAATTTGCATGCATAGCTGATATCCCTTAGGTTTACGCCTGTACACCACATGATGAACAGACACCTGAGCTGGAGCTCCTGCCTTCTGGGATGGCCCTTACCAATGACGGCTTTGTCTCCTGACTGAGTCCCTGTTCCCTCATCTGTAAATCAGACATAATTGCATTTGTCATCCCCTTTCCTTCACCAGGGGATTTTTAAGGATTGCAAAACCACATAGCACTTGACAATATAAAATGCTATGGTAATGGTTAAAATGAAGAATTACCTTGTCCTGCCAATGAGTAATCTACTCGCAGGGAGTAAGTTAGACATCTGGGATGTGAATTAACTCTCTCCTTCCATCAAGGCACCATTTTTAGCTGAGGGCTGCAGGGCATGAAAAAATAAACTGTTTCTATGTCAGGATAAAGTACTTTGCCCTTCCCACTATTCCTACATTTTATAACTCAATATTTATAAGGAGATATTAAACACTCTTGGAAAATTCTAAAAATTAAATCTGAAAAATTATTCTAGTCTTATGCATAATGACAGAAGTAGCCTCCAATGTTTTTAACTCTTTAAAATAAGTCTTTTCAGGCTTTCTATCTGGTCCTCCTTCCTGAAATCAGCTTCACAAAACTGGAATTGTGAACAGTATCACAGCTGTCCTCTGCAGCTCATAGCTTTATGATTTATTTACTTTATAAAAACTTCTTTTTACTCTTATTGGTAAGTTTCTGTCACTTTGCAGTGATATGTATTTTTAAGATTACAACTTTTTTTCTAAGTGAATAATCTTTTTGTATCTGCCCAATCTCTGCCTTCATCCTCATGTAGTAGTCTCCCTGTGTGCATGTCTGTGTTCAAATTTCCCCTTTTATAAAGACATCCATCATAATGGATTAGGGGCCACCTTACTCCAATGTGGCTTCATCTTGAATTAACTAATTACATCTGCAACAACCCTATTTCTAAATAAGATCAAATTTGGGGATTATATATGTAGAAGTTATGATTTTGACTATGAATTTAAAAAAGGGATCCACAATTCTACACATACCAAAATTTTATTAAATGTAAATTAACAAGTAACAAGAAATAGTAACTCATTATAGTCTAAAACTTATACTTGAGAACATGTTTTTACTTGAGAATAATTATACTTGAGAACATTTACTTATACTGAGAACATTTTTTTATACTATTCATGGCTTTTCAGATTTTGTTCATATCTCTTAGCTCCCTGCATTTTTAAGGCTCTCGGTTCCATCATCATTGTTTGGATTAACATGTGGTATATATTCACTCCAAAATTCATACATGCTTGAAAGCCAAGCACTTGAAATGAAGGCTTGAATCTGCCTGGTAGTAGATATATAACCTTGGGCAAGGGAATTTCTTTACTTGTAAAGGGATTAATACCTTTTTAATAAGGTTTTGGAAAGGACTAAATAAGATACTGAAAATAAAGTAGGAAACTGCTCTCAGCATAATGCTTGAGACTTAGCAAATGCTGAGGTAATTTACTTGTTTTTATTTTATTAAAAAGTGGCACAGTGTTACCTGCAAATTGAATGGAAAACTATGCACCCCTTTCTGTAGGCCATTTAACAAACTTTATGTAAGACTTCATCAGGTTGTTTTTTGTTTTTCCATTAGGTTCCTGTAACAAGTGATCCCTTCTCAAAATCTCCCATAATTCTAAAAATAAGGGTATTTTTTTGTTGTTCTTGTTTTTTTCCTTGCTCATGTTCTGTATTGCCCTTTTGTCAGCGATAGTGCTGCTCTTACCCTACATTTTTCTTTATTCCAGAATACAGGTTGAAACTAGAGCCTGTAGGTCCTATTAAGAACATGCTATTCTTGTGACACAGGAAAAGAAACTCAATAAAATCCTGCAATGTTCCTTAAAGCTTCTGCTCACAACTGACATATTCTCTCCTCTACTCATATTCCATTGGCCAATGAAAATCATTTGCAAGCAGAGTGTCATGGAGATTGGAAGTAATATTTCTTCCATAGGAAAGCACCGAACCTCATATAATGAAAGCTGGAAATGTGTAATAGTCCAGTAAGGAAGGAGGGAGAAAATGATTTGAAACATAATACAATCTACCACAAAGACAAATCTTAGTTCTGATACCTGAAAAATGCAAATAATGGTATTTTTCTCTTCACAGATGTGCCCTTTTATTTCTACTTATGTTATTTTTGTTATAGTTTTTGTTGTTCTAATCTGCTGGAAAAAACAATAGTAATTTAAAAATGATTTAAAAATGATTAATTTTAATTGCCCTCATAAAAAGTTGAAAAACATTGAATCAGAATACTTTTATCCACATGCATAACTTCAAACTCCCCAAACCAACATAATGTCTTCTTAAATGGAGATTAATACTTCCTTTTCAATCATTTATACCCAAATATGTAGTGGCCTGTTACTGTCTTAGTATTTGCCTGTGTAGGAAAACTTCTTGACTCTGGTAATAGTCTCCCAATTTTTTCTGAATTACCCATTAACTATATTGAGTCCTCATGTCTCATTTGGGTATTCTGTACTTTAAAGTGCTATAATAATTGGTTCTTGGATGGGTATGTTACTCAGACTGGCCTAATCAGAGCAACTAGATGTGAGTGTGGCAACTCTACTGAACTGTACAGAAAGACAATCTCTCTTTCTTACGAGGTGTATTAAGATTCATACCTGGAGCAACTGGTGACTTTCTGGCTAAATGATGTTCTAGTTTTTATAAGAATACTCCAGATAAGAAAAAAGAATTGCTGACAGATAAAGAGAAAATAAAAATATTAGCAGTATTGTTCAAATACCTAGATACTACCTTAAGTGAAGTCAACTTCCAGAACTTCCCTTTGGCACTTAAAATGGTTGGGTTTCTAACATTTGCAACCAAAATAGGCTTGACTTATGTATGCAGTTATCTAGCATCTTCTGGATCAGCAAGGATATGTGAATATATGTGCTCTCATTTTCCATTTCCATTCTCCTTTTTCTCTTCCATAAAATTTTTGATCTAGGCTCCGTGCCTGTGTGTGGCTCAAGTGGCTAAGGCGCCAGCCACAGGCCCGCCAAAACAACAATGACGGCTGCAACCAAAAAATAGCTGGGCATTGTGGTGGGCGCCTGTGGTCCTGGCTACTTGGGAGGCTGAGGCAGGAGACTTGCTTGAGCACAGGAGTTGGAGGTTGCTGTGAGCTGTGATGCCACGGCACTCTACCCAGGGGGATAGCTTGAGACTCTGTCTCAAAAAAAAAAAAAATGTTTTTTTTGATCTAATGAGAAATGTATAGAATCATTATTTTCTTCACTCACTTAACATCAAATTAATATAATTGAATTTTATTAAATAAATCTACTTTATGATAAAAACTATTTCTCAGCCCTGTGATGGTAAGAAATACTATATATATATATATATATGTATGTATTGTTTTGGCTAGGGCTGGGTTTGAACCCACAACCTCCAGCATATGGGGCCAGCACCCTACCCTTTTGAGCCACAGGTGCTACCCCCAAAAATGTTTTAATGATAAATTATTTGCTATGTACTAGTTTCAAACTTCAAAAAAAGGAAGTGGCAGTATTACGTCAGGAAAAAGAACAGAATCTGGAATTCAAGGACATAAGTTAGAAATCTGGCTCTGCTCCTTATCAGCAGTATGACCAGGAAGAATCTTTTATACTTTGTATATATCTTTTCTGTATTTTTAAAAGTAGATTTTAAATTTATATCTCTAATACTAGAAACCTAAGAGAGCTATTGCGGGGATCAAATGAAATAGTTACTTGTGAAGAGAATTTGTAAAAATGTTTTAGAAATTACTGTTGTTCTTACAACTACACCAAAGTGTTGTCCCAGGATTAGCAGCATACTTAAAAATGTGGATTCTCAAGTCCCAGCCCTAATGAGTAAAAGTTTTTCAGAGTAAATCTGAGGAATCTACATTTAAGAATCTCTCCAGGAAAAACGTGTGGGAGTTATAGCTTAAAAACAGTAACTGTAAAGTCACTATGTGAACAAAAAGAAGCAAGTCAGCTGGACATCTGTCTATATTGATAAGCCGGATTTAGTGAACTATAAGAAACCCATGTCCCAGTAACCATCTCCTCTAACCACAGAGGTAAAATGGACACAAATTTTAAGAATTCAATATACACAACAAAGGTGAGATATAATAATGCACTATGTATTTAATTAGTAAAGAAACAATATACTATAAAGGGTGTGAAATTAAGAAGAAAGGATCACTGTGCCACAATTTTCTCAGAGGAACATATAATTGACAAATAATTTCTCCAAAATATGAACAGAATTTCAGGAAGTTAAGTGAATGAGAAGAATTCTAGATGAAAGTATTATGGGGAAAATGACAGAGAAGATCAAGGCCAAGAATAAGTTCAGAATGACTCATGTCGAGTGCTGCAGAGGAGAAAAATACACACACAAGAAAGGAGCATGGAGGATGCTAAAACAGCTTTGGGTAACAATCAAAATTTGGGCTTTAGCCATAAGGAATGTATTATACATGTATAGGGGAGAATGGAATAGTGAAAGCAACAACCTTTATATACCATAATGGTTAAAAGAATGATTCAGAAAGTTCTACCTAGATTTGAATGTCAAACTACTACTTACCACCTGTGTAAATTTAACAGAAATTTAACCTCAGTATATCAAATACAGTCAGTGGGAAGGTACTTATAGATAGTCAGTGCTCAGCTGCAGAGTCCACTCTGGGTAGTGTAAGCATGAAGAGAGGTAATGCAGAATCTTAAATGACCTTTGGAAGCAATGAATTGGGCTGAAGAAAATAGTGTTTTTTCTGAGTTTTAAAAAATGATGTGTAAAACCACACTGCAGACCTGGACTGCCATGGACACCACTGCTCCTGCCATGGCCAGGCAGCCACCCCTGTGATGAGAAGTCCCCACTACACCTCTCAGGCCCAGAATGTCAAAATCTCTTCTATCATTTACAACAGAAAAACTATTCTCTATCTCGCTTGACTTCTTTCAGTTCTGATTCAAGTTTCACACAAATGCATGTGAACAATGCATAGACGATGTCTGAAAGCATGGCTGGAATTGAGTCTGAGGATATGGTGTTTAGCTGTCTCACTTCTGAATCCAGGAAGGTGCACTGGGAGGAAGTTAGAATAAAGTTAAAGGAGCTGATCCACAAAGTCACCCACTAACTTCCAGGATCTCTGTGAGGATTAGATTAGATGCTCTCTGTCAGGCCTTTGCCACGATGTCAAACAGACAGTAAGTGCTCAGCAGATGATAGCTTGTAAAAGATTTTAGGATCACGGATTTGAATAAAGAAAAAAAAAACAGCACAACCATTTATAAGACAATTTCAGCAATTTATCATAGAAGAAACAATGGCACAGAATGAAAATGAAGGTGCACCTATGAACAATTGAATAGATGTTGTGGTTATTCCAAAGACATCAAGGACAGGATTCCATGACAAAGTGTGACTGATAGTTTCAAAGTTTATCATTCAGACTGCGAGTAATTTTCAGTATGAGGCTTGTCTGAGTATTATTTCAAGATGCGCCTAACACTTTCAGATAGCAAAATTGATTCTCCACAGCTGCCTGTGTTCTCTGATCCAAATGTTCTTAGGGCAGATATCTGAAGAGTTTCTGGCAATTTGGCATTCTCCCTAAAGAGTAAATCTCAGAAAATATGTTCTAGATGGCTCTTATATGTACGATGTCTGAGAACATAAGTAGGTATTTACCTAGAACCATAAATGAAGGTAATATGCTAGTTCATTTCATAAATTCAAAATATCTCTGTTTCAGATAGAAGTTATTAGTGGAAGTGTGTTAGGCCTGTTTTCTGCAAAGCATTTATTTCTCTGAAATATTATTACTAGTAAAATCAAAAAATGTATTTGATTCAAATGCTCAGTAAAATGTCCAGCTTAACCATGTTATGAACTCTTTCTTCTAGGAAGCCTGTAATAGAGTTCTCAATCTTGGCGGGGAGGGTGTTTATAGGTGAAATGCCTATATGCCTCTGGCCAAAAAAGCCATTTTTGAGGGAGCCATGAAAACACTTTGTGCAGGCATACTTGTAAGAAACTGAGGCAGAATCCCACGTGGCCAGGTTGGTTGTGAGCCTAACATGACCAAGGCTTTGGCTGGAATAGCATATACTGCATTAAGGAATTAATGTTGACTTTATAAGGCCAATAAAAAAGCCCTTTGGAAAGTTGGGCTCGTGAAAGGCTTTTGAGAAGTCCAACCTGAAAATTCCTTATAAAAGTTTCTAGCAAAACCCCCCTGACTTAAGGCCTACATGGGAGCAGAGGTTTGCACACAAATTCCTGTATGCCCAAGAAATTTCTTTATGCCTTGTTTAAAGATCTGAAGTAACAGCCTCCAAACGCAAGGCCATCAAGGGCAGGTATTCAATCTACCTTGTTCCTCCATAGCCTCAGGCATCATCAGATGAGAACAAAGAAGTAATGGCTAACAACATGTTCTCCATTAAGTTATGTTAAATTGGGTTATGTTGAAAGGGTTGTGTCAAAGGCTGTATGGTGAGTGGATGATCAGAAGCTAATCACGAGATAGTCACATGATGTTTAAATGGATCAGTGAGGTCATTGCTGTATTGTGTGCATGTACAAAATTCCCTATATAAACCAACTGCAAATAAAGAAGCTCACCATTTTACCTGAGCGAGCAGATGGTCACCTTTATTTAAAACACAATTTCAATAAGCATGCTTATTCTCCATGACATCACTTTTCCAGGAGACCCGTATAGCAACAGGTATTGGGACAGTTTACAAGGGGGAAAACAATCATTCGCTTAGCCCCTTGTGTACTTAGTACATGAATAATGGCCCTTTTCTCTGATCTCTAGGCAAGGCTTTTGGCTCTCAATCTGCTGCTGGCATCTATTAATAGTTTCTCCCTCTTCTTTCTTCTGTTCACATACTATCAGAGCAGACTAGTTTGACTTTACTGATCACTGATTTCCCTCTGCTTCAAGAACTCTTAATGCATTTGGTCACCCAGACTCATTCTCTGAAGGATGCTAATTTCTCAGGTGTCAAGTGTATTCAAGACTTTTATTCAGATTTTTTTAACTTCTAAACCCCTGACTATGTGGCCCAGATGACAGGAGTAGTGTATCACTTCTATTAAGAACATTCACTTTAAAAGCAGAGAGAAGTGAATTCTCTATTGTTATACATTTCTCTGTTAGTTATGTGAAAGATAAGAAAATATTTACATTGCATCAACAACTAATTATTCAATGTAGTTATTGAAAGATGTAGAAGCATAATACAAATAAAAATACTGACATTTATTAGCACTTCCTACACGTGTGTCCCAGGTATCGTGGGAGCACTTTACATGTATTGCCCCCATTATTCCTTTTAACAACCATGTAGGATAAGCACTATTATCTCCATTTGAAAAACAAGCAAACTGAGGTTTAAAGGCAGTAAGGAACTTGTCCATGTTGCATATATGCAGCTGGGATGAGCAATCCAGGAATTCCAACCAGGCAGTCTGATTCCAGGGGAAGTGTGTGTGTGCACACATGGGGGTACACATGTCTGTAAAATAAGATAAGATTTTAATTTCTTAATGCCAATATGAAATTGATTCACTAAGCAGTTTCTTCGGAAAAGCAAATACTAAATGTCACAACAGATGGAGTGCTAGCTTGTTTTCTTCTTCTGCCCTTTGGATGTCTCAAATTGCTGTTTCCTGATTCAAAATATCAGTTAGAAAAGTGAAAGTTAGAAAAAGTGGAAGAGAAAGAATCAAAGCATAAGGGGCAAATCTATTAGAAAGACATATTTAGGATATTATTCAATAAAGCAATGAAAAAGAATTACTGCTTATCTTTAAGTTACCCTTTAAACAACAGGGTTTTAAGGAAAAAATGTCTGTCCCATTCTTTATGCAGAAGGTCTGTAATGCACGTTTACATTGGATCATCTACGTGCATTACAAACTTCGGCATTTCTTGCATCTGCAGAATCCAGGACTCAGCTATCAGTTCTTTGCTTTTTTTCTTTTCATGTTTAATCACGTGTAGTGACAAAGCGGTGGTTTGTAGCCAATGAAATGCCTACTCCCAAACCTCCAACCTAGTGAAGCAATTCCCAGCATGGTCAGCACTCCTCAAAGTCATATGGACACTTCAAGATGACAAGACACATAGCTCCCAGCCTGCGTCTCAAGTGTCACTCCACCAAACCCTTCTCATAAATCCTAGTGGTTACTATCAGAGAAGGTATTTATGCCACTTTTCTTTGGTTTTGTGCCATTTCCAGTTTTACAATAGCTTATGGCAGCTTGGTGTGCTAAAGGCTTTGTCTGATGAAACCCCAGGCTTCTTTTTGTCTTTCCTTGGCCCAACTTATGACAGTGAAGCCAGCCTGAAGGGCCCAGCCTGGCAAGGTACAGCCCCAGTGATTTATGCAATGTCACTTTCTTGATGATTAACCTGAATAAATCATGCTGGTATTTTCAGCCGTGGTATAGCTGCCCTTTATAGTCTTATCAATTTTCAGGGCAAGAAGAAATTAGCCTGGTCCTCTCATTGATCTTGTGAGGAAAATTGTACTTCACAGCAGGGCTTCAACTGATAAACAATGAACACTACAAATAACTTACAGTTTACTTATAATCAATAAAGTTTCTCACAATGCATTATTCCAGCAATTGGCCTAAATCACTGTGCCTATAACTGTTGTTTTCAAAACCTTTTAATCTAATTGGAACGTCTTCCTTTGTGCTAGTAATAAACACTCACTAAACTGTCTGCACCTAATTGAGCTACAGTAATTTATGGGTGCTCCCTACTGTTTTTCCCCTCTTTAATCAGACAGACCCCTCTATGTCCTTAACTAATGAATTCTAAGAATCTACCCAGTAGATCTGATCAAATGTCACTAGCAAATAAATCTTCATTAACACTGGCAGGTTCCAAACCTGGTCTCCATCTTGATTTAATTATTGTCACACGACTATTCTCTTGTCAGGTCTTCTCCATTTCCTCAAGTAATGCCTTCATTACCAGGCACACCTGTAAAGCACAGCCCCCTGGCAGCACACGCCCCTGGCAATGAAACCTTGGCTGACTTGCTGTTCTAATCAAGACCACGTCACCTGGTTGTGCGCACGGAGGTTGATCTTTCAGCCCTCTCTGCAACCTTTTCTTTGGTATCTTTACTGGTATGAAAACATGCTTCTATCAACTTATTCAGTCTTTATAAACCCCGGTAAATTAACTTATGGCACCCAAAGTGAAAAAGAAAAATAGATGCACTAAAAATACCATTAAAAGGAATAAAACATCCCCCACAATAGTTCTTTATCCCAGTAGGAAAGTTTTCTTGGGAAATCAGGCTGATGTCAGAAATGTTTTTGTTTAATCTAAAGTCAGAGCAGACAGAGTTAGATGCTACTAAGTTTGGAGGAGAGTATCACAAGCTGACCCCAGTACCCCACCAGGTCCATTGAGAGAACTCCATCCACTTGGTTCATATTATACTGGCAGAGAGCGCTTATTTCCCTGAACTCTTTCCAGGATGAGGCTGATGGATGAGGCTTATTTTGAGAGTTCCTTTTACCCCACCTGCTTCATTTTGAAACCCTGCCCTTTGATATCATTTATGATAGTACCAAAAAAGTATGCCATCCACAAATGACTTAGTATTTTAATAAAACAGATAAAGGTGCTGACACCCAAGAGCTAGATCGAAAGAGAAACCAAAATATTAGTCACAGACTTAGTTTGATTGCTAGTTAATATTTATGCAGCACTAATGTACTCTTCTAAATAATTTGCAAATTTTAATCTTCCAAACATCCCCCTACTATTTCTCTTATTAAAAAATCTTATTTTCCAGATGAGGGAACAGAGGAACAGAGCGTTTAAGTTTCTTGCTGGAGTCACACAGCTAACAAGTGTCAGAGCTGAGTTGTGGGTCCAGGTAGACAGGCATCAGATTTAATGATTTTTCCTTCAAACTATGCTTTTCATACAACTGAATATATGACTTGATTCTGAGTCCTAGAGTCTAGGACAAAATGGAAGATAATAATATATCAGGGTATCTTACTATTTAATTATAAATATGTTTTAGCACATTCCCAGAGTGTTTCACAATGATCCTTCAAAAAGGGATTCCATAGTTCAAGAACTAGAGGAAGTTCAACTCACTGGAAATTTATAAAGCACATCAGCACATGCTAAAGCTCCAAGAAGATGTATAAAGAAGACATAAGAGTAAGTGGGTGCAATCTAATATTTGCAGACAGACTCAATAGCAAACAATTTTTTTTTTTTGGAAGATTTACTAAAATCTTGGAGAACTAATGAATCACTATGAATCACCTTTCAGAAAAGTCTTATTAAAGACTTGTTTAATGTGGATCCTTAGAGGGACACTGAATCATCTTTTCAACATTTTCATGACATAAATCCAAAAAACAAATGCCAGATTGTTTTTTTACATCACATGTCTATCATTAACTTTTTTTTTTTTTTAGCTGAATGTTAAATAGCACTTAAATAGAACGTGTTAAAGATGGTCCTGAGGGCAGGAAGGCTACGTATCACCTTCCTGTGGTCATTACAAGGAACAAAGATGGAACGTAGGGGTCACAATTTCCAAGATTGTGCCTGACAAAATTTCATTCAGATTATTTCCCAAATGAGATTTTGGAAAACACTCATTAACATGGCCATAAGTTGTGTTTCTAAAAAAAGGAGGTGGAGCTATTTTATTTCAAAATATAGATTTTATTTCTATAATTAACATTAGATGACTCCCTTCCTCAAAATTTTATGTCTCCTTCTTTATTTCTTTTCTATACTCTCTGCAGTTTATCTTTGCACAAAATTGGGAAAGTTCTTATCTTTTCCTTTTCTGCTTGAAAATTCTTCAGTGGTTAAGACCATGAGCGTTAGAATGGTCAGAATCTCCTTAGAAACCCACTTTCCCTTTTTTAGCTCTGGGACTTTAGCCAAGTTACTTTCTTTATACTGATAAACCTCTGATTCTTGGTCTCTATAATGGGCATTCGATCTATCTAATGGGCACTCTGGGAATAACAAAGCATTTCTCCTGGTCATTGAGATGATTAACTGACATAATGTTTGTAAAGTACTTAATATGGTTTCTAGCATTACCCAAGAGGTGGTATCCATTCCTAATATTATAGCTTAAAACTTTAATTTGGATCAGAAATATTGAAGAGCTTGTTAAAATTCAGATATAACATCCCCAGTGTTTCTGATTCATTAGATCTATAGTGAGGCTTGAGAATCTGAATTTCTAGCAATTTCTCAGGTGCTGTTGCTGCTACTAGTTTGAGGATCACATTTGGGGAATTTCTGCCTTAGAATAAATGACAAGTGTTTTGTACAAGGATAAGTTGTCAGAATGATCAGGTTGTATGAGGTAAATTTTTTAAGAGGCATTTATCAGACTCAGTATCAGAGAGATTTAAGAAAAGACCTTTTGTGAGTAATTATCTTACCTAGAGACTGCTTAGCATATGATTCGTGAAGAGTCACACAAATGTGTTCAGCTGTTCTGCACTAGTATCATATTGGCCTGGGATGGTTTCCTTCTTCCAAGCAGTACTAGATTCAAGATGAATTCTAAGTAGCAATGTTTTATTTCATTGCTCTTTTAATCAAATTCCCTTGTTATTACATAATGGTCATCTGACATATTACAGCCTATTTTCATTCTTCTGGGTCTCTCTTGATGATGTGGTTAGGATGGCTCTGTCCTAAAAGTTATCCATTGAGAAGTAACACTCATGAGTCACGGAGGGGTCCGGAGTGTGCAGCCTGGGCTAGAAACATTGAAAAGTTCATCTTCTCACCTTAGATAGTAAGAGTAACAGTAAGTGATAGAAGGAGAACAGAGACTTCATTATACCTTCAAGTTAATACTGACCTGGGAAAATGCAGTCATTTCCAAGATTGTCCTGACAGCTGAGAAAGCCATGCTACTAGGAGGTAATGTCAAAAAGGTGGCAATTCACCCAAATTCCTGCTCACCCACCATCTGCTACTGATGAAGGTCTGGCAATTAAGGAATGTTAAGAATAAGTTCTAATTATCTTCCTACCCCTGAATCTTGTTCCCTTGATGCTCTTTGATAGCTATAATTGAAGCCCACACGTGAATCATATCTTCTGCTGTATGCCAAGTCCTTCTGCATGAATATGCAATAATCATCACGAATCCAGAATCGCCCTCTGGTAAGGGTCTTCAGTTTAAAACATAATCTTATGCTTCATTCCTTTTCGGTGGCTACTTATCTTGTTTTACCTGAGTCACTCTGAGTGTGGCATTGATAGCATTTCCAAGTTTAATTCAACTTAATTCTCCTTTGGTAAATTTAATGGTGCGGCGGCAGTGGCAGTGGCTTTTTCCTGCCGAGCCAGGTGTATTGAAATTTATGTGGTCATAATCTCATGGTATCAACTTCTCTTTCCAAAATCATAGAAACAAATTTTAGAATCTGTGTTCAACAGGGAAGTTTCGCTTCCTGTGCTTTGGGTACTGCCAGTAGAAAACAGAAAATGAAAGTAAAAAGTATTATTTTAGAAGTCATTTAGGACTGCTAAATCTCTTGTATAGGAGGAAGTTTGTTTGCTCTCTACTGTTGGATAAAAATGATGACATTCAGACTGTGTGGCTATGGTTTTTGGTGGTGGTGGAGGGGTTGAGATTCATCTCACTGTGCTAACCTGGAAAAGTACAAAGTAATTGTTTCACTGAGGCCATCATAAATATATCTCTACCAGAGGTGCCCAGAATCCACAGAAGATTCCAAAATGTCTGAGTTTATAAAATTTATTTATGCCCAGCAGCTGTTCAATTTCTTCAGTAATTATTTTAGTAAAAGTTGGAAAGCCAGATCCTGATAAGTTTCTACTTTATCACACAATTCAAACGCAGCAAAATACAAGCAGTTATTCTTTGTGGAGCACTTATAGGAGCAAAACCATATGCTGTTCTTATTTGGGATAATTATAAATCTTTATACATTGAAATGTAGTCATCTTTAAAACTGGTATTAATTCCAAAACAAATAATTTAATGGGGACAGTTCAACACCTAGAATGTCAATGTGCAGAGAAGTTCATTAGCTTTATGCACACATCCATGCAAATAATTCCAAATGGCTTTTGTGTGCCTGCATGAATAATCAGGGTGGGCTTATGAATTAATACTTTTCTATTTTAAAATATTACACCAAAATATTGACACCATTAAATTTTATAGTAAAAACTTCAAAATTATCTAGTTCAGTTGCCCTCAAACTTGACCATGTATTACATTCTTTGGAGTTAAAACATGTATAAGTGAGACCTACGTTTGAGATTCTTATTCACTGTGTCTTCAATAGAAACTTGGAATGTACAGTTTTAGATGTTCCACAGACCATTCTGTGGAGTACCTAGATTCATTTCCTAGTGCTGTCATAGCAAATTACCACAAACTAAATGGGTTTAGACAACAAATATTTATTCCTTCACAGTTCTAGAGGCTGGAAGCACAACTCAAAGTGCCAGAAGAGGCATTCTTTCTCTCAAGTCCCTTAATTTCTTCTGAAGGAAAAGTCATCCTCTTTCTGTCAAATAATTTGAAGCCACTAGTGAACTCAATCTAATTAAATGTAGTGAACTCAATCTAATAAAGCTCAGACAAGAATAAAATACAATATAGTCACAGACCCTCATACTAGTGACCTGATAGAAAAGGGGTATAAACATTTCTAGGTGGTAAATATTTATTTAGCATTACAGTATTTTTTGGCTTTTATACACAATAACTTTCATGTGGTCAATACTTCTGAGACACAAAAAAGCAAAAAGGAAAGAAAATAATGGCATATGGTCAAAAGAGGAAAGAGTCAATAAAATTGGATTCAGAGGTGACCTAGACGTTAGACTTTTCAGACAAAACCTTTAAAATAACTATGAGAAATACGTTAAATGTTTTAGAGAAAAGATTAGCAAGATAAGGAAATAGGAGAGAAAAGGAAACTATGGAAAAGATCCAAATGGAGTTTGTAGGAATACAAAATATATAATATAAAACTTGAAGAGTTTATCTGGGGCACAAATGAAGAATGATTCAGTGAAGCTGAATTATAGCAATAGAACTTAACAGCTCTGAAGCCTATAAACACTTACACATCAAATCCTTAACAGAATATTAGCAAATCAAATGAAGCAATACACAAAAAGAATAATACACTGTCACCAAGCAGAGTTTACCTTAGCAATGCTGTTTGTTGAGCACCAAAGAATTTACTAATTTAATGCACCATCTTAAGAAGTAAACATCATAAAATAAGCTCAATAGAATCAAAACAGGCATTTGATAACAGTTGGCATTTATTTTAATAAGAACTCTCAAAATGAGAAATAAAAGGAAACTTCAGTTTGATTTAGGACATCTATGAAAAACCTACAGCCAACATCACACTTGGTGGAACATTCATCACTTTCTCTCCATAGACAGCAAGTCTGATCACTAGGTTATCATATAATGCTGTATATATGTTGGAACCAAGGTTCTTACCAAGTAAACTGAGGCATTCTTAACTAGGGATGTCTTGTCCTCTACTTGCCCCTCCTTAGGAATTTGAAGATAAATATAGCTATAGTGATGGTCTCAATATTTGATGTCCTTGAAAGTCTCAGGAATTCATTCATTTTTGTCACGACCCATTGGGCTCCCATGACCCTGGACTCAATCACTGCAGGAAGGAACCAGGCATGATGCAGAGTAGAAGTGCATGCTTAAGGGAGGCGGGCTAGCCCTTACTTGCAAGGTAGCTCTGAGCAACCTCTGCACCAGACTTTTATTGAGACAGAATAATACAGGTGAGGGGAGTAGTTAACAATGACTGTGTGCTAAAGGCATGGGCTCTTTCTCCATAAGGAGCTCCTGTGGACAAGTTGCCCGAGAGTCCACCCCAAGCTATAAATCATCTTGCTTAGAGGTCATCTGTCTCTTGGCGTCCTCTACACATTTTAGTAATTTAGAATACACTATATGTCAGAAACTGTGCTATGGACGCTCTTATAGGCACTCTTAAAGAACACACAGATAAGTGGAGGAGATAAAATAACAGACAGAAATTTATCATAGAGGTTGATACATTCTACTACAGAAATGAGCACAGGCTACCATCAGCCCAAAGAAGGGCATATCACCTACTCTGGGAAGAAATAAGGAAAATCTTCTAGGAGCAGGTAAATATTAATCCTCAGATTTGATTGGTGCCATAGTTTCTTGCTACTAATTCCCAAGTCACAAGTCCTAAATCCAGTGCAACCAGAGAATTTCCCAGAGACCCCATATGCCCTTGGCCTTCTGTATTAGCAGCAAGCCAGAGGCAACATAATGGGGAGTACACTCATAATTTCCACTTGAGGGTGAGGGAGCATGTGTCCAGCCTCAGCCAGCCAAAGCTCAATGGTACAGTGAAACACATTGCTGACTGAACCTTTCTTTCATCCTGGGTATTGGAACGGACTACTCATACTGATCCTGGTCTTACTGTTATTCCTAGTTTGTCTTGAACTATCTGACTTCCTTATAATTTTCTGTATCCACTATTCCCAATTCATGCATATAAAGAGGGCTAAATAATAAGGCTAGGTACTAACACCCTAATATGGTTTCACAGAAGAAAGGAGAGTGAAAAGGTGTTTTCACAGCAGAAGTTGCAAGTGCCCAGAGGTAAAACAAGAGCGCGGCTCTTTCAGGGAACTGTACGTGGTTCATAGTAACTACAGTTCGAATGGTGACTGTGGAAGGGGCAAGGGGTGGTGTTGAAATGGGAAGTGGGGGTCAGATCATAAAAGGCTAAGGGTGTCGTACTAGTGAGTTTCCACTTTTATTTCCCTAAGGCCAGTGGAGAGCTATTGAAGGGATTTAAGAAGGGAGTTGTGTCACTACATGACTCACTTTCACTTTAAGAAATATTACCCCAGTGATAATGTGAAAAGTGAACTCAAGGGGGCAAGATAAGAGTCTTGGAAACCATTTAGTAAATTGGTACCATAGTAGACTGCAAAATGATGACGGCATAATTCAAGGTGCTGGTGCTAGAGCCGAGAGAAAAGGACAGATTCAAGAAATGGAGTGGACAGCACTTAGTGGTTAATTGAACCTGTGCAGTGACATAGGATAATTATGTTTTAGCCCTTCCTCTCTCATCGTTCTTCAAAGGCCTTTTTTGTTACACCATATATTACCATCCTGTATTTTATTCTTCACAAAAGCATGCATTTCTCATTACCTTGTTAAAAGCCTGAAAATGTTCATCTGTTTATCATGTTTTTATAGTGAAATAAAAAGTACCTTTGAACAAACTATCATAGTACTTTTTAGCACAAAACTCTGAGCATAATATTCAAATATATAAATATAAGATGCAATTCCCATCTATGTGAAATAGCTTTTTATGTTTATTTAAGGGGACTTGAGCTAAATGAAATCTGAAGAAAGAAATATTTCAAATTATATTCTGTTTAAGTCTAATTTAGCCAGGATTCTCTCATTATGTTAATACTTGTTATTGAAAATCTTGTTTAAAGTAACTTGTAGTTTTCTGCTTTAGTATTATAACTATACTATATAAAACATAGTTTCATTTTTTTTGATGAGTCAAAGATACTTTCAAACTTATAAATAAATGATTAATCACTCTTCAACCCACTTTACATTGATTCAGTGATGACTTGATCCATTCAGCATACCAATGATAAAGATCAAGTTTCTTTAAGAAACAAATAACCTGGTATTTAAAAAAAATAGCATAGTTCCAAAGGGACTTTAATTCACCTTCAGGAATACTATTGAATGCAGACAGTATACAGGTCAGTAGGGAGTGAGAGGCATTTTCATTTATGACTCTAGAGGGAATTGTAATGCTTGGAAGGAAGGAGCTTGTGTGGTGTACTCAGGGAACATTAAGGAGGTGAGTACGGCTGGAAATGAGTAAGAAGAAAAGATTGGGGGATAAAGTCTGAGAAGTAATCAGCTATAGTGGTTTTAATATATCCCCCCCCAAATTCTTTCACACTCTTCCCATGGAGAAGGCCTAGATCCCAGCCCTAGAATCTAGGCCTGATGACTACTTAACCAGTATCATGTGGTTGAAGTGATATGGGCCAGTGTCCAGTTTAAGAATTACGAAAATGGCACCTTCTACTTTCTATTTACTGTGAAACTTATTTCCAGCCATGAGAAGTATAGTCCACATGGAAAGGCCACCTTAAGGCATAGCCAAAAGCCCACTGGCAGCAAGTGCCCACTGCCAGACTTGTAATTGAGGAAGCCTGTCATATGATTCCAGCTCTGCACAGCCACCATTAGACTCAAAATGCATGAGAGAACCCTAGAAAGAACCACTAAGCTGAACCAAATCAAGCCCAGAACCATGAACTATATAATAAAATGACTGCTGTTGGTTTTCATTCATTAAATTTTAGGGTAATTTGTTACACAACAATGGATAAATGACCAAAACAGAAGGTTCTATGTCCAGCAAAGATGCTTAGGCCACTTTAAGGCTTTGACTATGAGTGAAAGAAAACACCAAATTTCAGCTGAAGGTTACTTTGATTTGAGTTAGATTTTCAAAAGATCACTGTAAGTGATAAAACACGGTTGCGGGTAATGGTAGAAGGAAAGGAAATTAGGCCCCTGACCTACCTGAGGTGTGAGTTCACAATGTTTTGGAGGTGGCAAGGACCGCTCAGAATCAGGACAAATGTTAAAGAAGGTGTATAGGGATGTCCTGGAAACACTGCCTCTGGGAGGAGAGTCCACTTGCACACCCTCCCAGGAGGAAGCCTTCTTTACAAACATTTCCTCTTAGCACAATTGGGGTGTGTATGTGGTTCCTGGTTTGTACTGGTCTGTTTGTTAACACATTTAAAGGGAACTCTGTTATTATACATTCTGTTTCATTCTGTTAAATACATTCTACTGGTCACTGGTGGCCACTTTTACAGTGTCAGGGCCCAGGACTGGCCAGGTCTCAGGCCCAGCTTAGGTAGGTTCTGGACATAGACCACTAAGCTACCTTGCTCAGGAACAGTTTCTCTCAGG
>NW_003852532.1:3203444-3205698 GCF_000181295.1 Otolemur garnettii | reverse complement strand
CAAATCTCTCTCCATGCCCTTTTCACCAAGGTGTTCCATTACAAGTGTTTCCTATAACTCTCACTCCTCCTAGCCATAGGCTATAGGGGCTGCTAAATTTTCTCTTTTTTATATACAAACAAAATAACTTTTAATGTGGCAAGGGCGGTTCTTCCTGTTATCTAGCCCTTTTCTTTCTAGGAAAAGATGGTAATTATCAGAGTTCAGAATTCCAGGTATGGGCTCTTTAAGTGAGGAAGCCCAATACAGATGTAAACTATTAGCCCCTGCTACAGGAAAATGATTGTGATGTTAATTCCCTTAAAGGTCTTTTTAAATGGAGAAAACTGAAATCTTTCCTGATAGAATTTATCATTTCTTTAACTGTAGGAACTTTCCTTTGATATTTACTTAACGGACGAACAAAAAATAACGCTTTCCTTGCAATCTTTGCAAGCAGAGGATTTTTCTCTCGCTATTCCAAAGGTTTGTGCTACTCGAGGTACTGAAATCCACCCTTCACAGATCGCGAAAGACTGTTACTCGTGGATTAATGGTTCCACACTTGGCAGTTCCTCTCACGGAACTGTTACTCGTGGTCCAAAAAGTACCACCCTTCACAATTCCTTGATAGCAGAGTTTTTCTACTTTCAAGCTGCTTTTCCAGCGAAATTTTTGCTAATTGATTCCAAACTTTTTTTCAAATGGAGTTTCCTAGCACAGAGGTGGTTTAACTTGTACTCTTCCCTCCCTTTGTTCTCACCTCTCATAATCTTCCAAAGGCTTCACTTGCTTCCCAGTGACACTTCCCCTTTGGTCCGTGTCCAGTCTCCTTAGCTGGACCCGGTTGTAGTGCACAGACACTGATGAGAGGTCGGTTACCCCTTTACCACCGCAGGATAACCTAATATTCCACAAACATATTTAATCTGATTATTCTCCATTGTCATCCATTGGTCTGATTTAATTTCCCGTTTTACACTAAGGCATGAGAGGTCTAACCAAGCTGGCAGATGGCTCCCATGGCATAGAATTGAATTATACTGTGTTTTCTGAGAATGGTTTGAAATGAAAATATCAAACTTTTTTCTTGATTTACCAGTGGGTCCTGATTCTAGCCCAACTGATAATTTCCCTACAATAAAGGTGTTCCATCTTCTATCAAGTTGATAACGGCATTTGGCCCAATGAAAGTTTTTTTATACTTGGGACATACACCTGGAGGTTTACATGCTTTTTGTTCCTTTTCTTTAGCATTCAACGTTCTTTTCCCTTATTAAACTCTTTTCTCTTATGGTTTAGCTTCCCACATTTATGGCATTTGATGTTAACTGGGGGATTTACCCTCTGATCTTCCAGCTGCCCAATTTGAGATGTCAATATAGCATTTACCTGCTTCTACTATAAGATTCATCTGATCTCTCAACTGTATTGCAACTAGCGTATCTCATTTGCCATGATTTTTCTCTACTGGTTTTTTTTCTTTTGGCCTTTTACTTTTTACAATCTTTCCTTTTCAATTCTTAGAACCTTTGGCTGCCTTAAAGAGACAGGAGCTCTTTAGCTGTTTCTTTTTACTCTGGAGTCTTGTTTTACAAAACTTCCACTATTTCTTCACCAGCCTCAATCTACCTCAATTCTTTTCTTTTTAAGTAGAACTCTTAACTGCCAAAAAGGGAATCGGGGCGTCAGTCTCTCAAAAGCTACTTCCTGCTGGCATTGGGCAAAGGTATTAGGGGAAGGCAGTTAGAAGTTCTCTTCTCTAACTTAATAAACTCTTGCAACCTATTCCTGAACTTTTTCTCTTTTACCAAGTCTTTTCTCACCCCTGAGGCTAAAGGCTTGTTTACTAAAGATGCTTATCTTCTAGGTCTAGCTTTTCTCTCTCCCTCTTATTTAGAGGCTTTTTTCTGTTTTTCTCCAGCCACTTCACAGAAGAGGCTAAAGGATTTTACCAGCTTTTTTCCCCACAGTAGTAGTTAGAATTTGGAAAGAGAAAACGTAGGAAAGAGGAAAAAGCAAATGAGAAAGGCCTGCTGTTGGCTGTCTTTCTTAGATATTTCTTTTCTTTTTAAGTATTTCTATTTCTATTCTTCTTATTTTGCTAAAGCTTACTTCCCTCCTGCTCAAAGCACCATTTGTCAGTGGCGTTCACTATCCCGCTTCTGACACCACTTGTCAGGTCCCAGGACTGGCCAGGTCTTGGGCCCAGCTTAGGTAGGTTCTGGACATAGACCACTAAGCTACCTTGCTCGGGAACAGTTTCTCTCAGGCG
>NW_003852532.1:3200613-3202784 GCF_000181295.1 Otolemur garnettii | reverse complement strand
GTAACAAACAGGGCAACATATAGAGGTAGTCAACATAAAGAACTTCCATTTAGTCCATGTGGTGCATGTCTAGTCTATGAAAATCAGGTCAGCTTCAGAAGAGGGCCATCGTAGGAAGGTGGCCAACTCTGGAGGTTCTATTCTATATAACCAAGGCCTGTGAGAAGTAGTGCACACTTGGTAGGAGATTCTGCCTTTGTTACACTCTTGTAAAAACAATATGCCAATGCCTTCTGTCTATGCTTTGTCCAAAAAATAAAGAAAAGAATATGTATATGGAAGTGCCCAGAAGGTAAAAAATGATAATAGAAAGAATACAAAAGTAATACAAGATAGCAGAGAGGGAAGATTCTGCAGCTCTGGGTATGAGTGTATCTAGGGAGGAAAAGCTAATAGTTTGTTTTGGGGAGTTAGTTGTTTTGAAAGATTTAATGTCACGAACACTTCTGATGTGGTTAAATAGATACAAGTTTTTGAGGGAACATGTTATGGGAACAGAGTTGATCAAGACCCTAGGAAATTTCTAAGAAGCAACTAATACCCCCCAGAAGTTGTGGGGACTGGTTGTGGCTGTCAGGGCTCCCAGTAGCTGGGAAAGGCTCAGGGACTAACCCCTAACCACTTCTCCCTTATCAACATTATTCTCACCTGTCAGAACTCACATAGCCTGTGCATATTTTGTTATTGACAAGCACAGTTTTTCCTCTTTAAGGTTGATCTCTACCCCATGTGTTAAGGTTTATGTAATCTTGTTAAGAGACTCTATAAATAAAGCTGTCTTCATGGTTCAGGGACACCATCCTATCTCTCGTCTCCTGTCTTTCTTTACCTTTCACCATCTTTCAGGGCTTTGTATTTCTCAGTTTCCCTCCATTTTCACTCGGATCAACTCTGCCCCCTCACGCCTGGTTGTGAGAGTTCCATCTCTTGTGCAGGTATGTAACACGAAGTTATGTATAAAATCCAGCACTCTCTGTGACACCTGTGGTCACTAGGTCGGGGCCCAGTTAGCTGTCCAAACCTTTCTTCCTAAAACTTTACTTGTTCTTGTTCTTTTCATTTATTTTGGTGACTACCTCAAGCAGTCATTGCACCACCTTGATATTGACAGTGAAATAGTAAATAAGTCATCTAAGTAATATGATCTTTGATTGTTATTGGTGCTCTTAAGATATTAAACAGGGAGAGGAGTGATGATTAATCAGAGTCTCTCTCAGACCAAGCACCATGGCTCACCCATATACTCCCAGCACTTTAGGAGGCCACGGCAGGAGGATAACATGAGGACAGGAGTTTGAGACTAGTTTGGGTAATATAGAAAGACCACATTTCTACAAAAACAAAAAAAAAATTTAAAAAATTAAGAATAGTCTCTTTAAGGAAATGAGCAGAGACTATTTGATAAAATCAAGATAATAAATGTATCTATTTGAATATTTTTGATGAAGATTAAATGAGATAATGAGTGCAAAGTAATTATCACTATATTATGGTTGGCATTTAATATTTCAGCTATTTTATTATTTTTATCATAAATTTTCATAACATCCTGACAAGATATGCAGAGAAGATACTGATTCCATTTTATAGATGAGGAAACTATAACTCAGACTAGTTCAAAGACTTCTCATGCTTCTCCAGGAAGAATGGCTAAAGAGAAAAACAAAGAATTCCCAGTGGCTATAAACTAGTAGATGGTAGATATACATGTGAAGAGAGAGATTTATTTTAAATAAATGTTGCATGCAATTGTGCAACTGGGAAGTCTGAAATGCGTAAGGCAGGCTCATGGAAAGCACAGCAGGAGTTGCTGTTGCAATCTTGAGTGCAAAGGCAGTCTGCAGAAAGGAATGCCTTCCTTTCTAGGGGACCTCATTTGTGCACACTTAAGCCCTTTACATTTAGCCCTGTTGTGGTCTGGATGTTGGTGGCCCTCTTCATGTTCATATGTTGGCTGATATGTTCCCATTGTGCGAGCATTAGAAAGTGGAACCTTGGGGAAGTGAATGATGAGAGCTCCACTTCATTAGTGTCCCTTTTTCCATTCTATATTTCTTTTTGAAAGATTTTAAGTAATTTAAAAATTTCACATTAAAGTGAGGGTAAAAACAACTAGGTTGTGATATTTGCATTTGTTAGAATCCCTCTTGTAGTTGTGTCCCCCACCCAAA
>NW_003852532.1:3197507-3200289 GCF_000181295.1 Otolemur garnettii | reverse complement strand
TACATATACCAGGGTTTGTTAATCCATTCCTGGATTGGATGGGCATTTAGGTTGTTTCCACTTCTTGGAGATCATAAATTTAATGTAAACAATCTAGTACAAATGTCCTTATGATAAAATGATTTTTTTTCCTTCTGGGTAGATGCCTAGTAATTGGATTGTAGGATCAAATGGAAGGTCTAATTTGAATTATTTGAGGATTCTGCATACTTCTTTCCAAAGAGGCTATATTTGTTTGCAGTCTCACCAACAGTGTAAAAGTGTTCCCTTCTCTCCATAGCCACATCAGCATCTGCAGCATTAGGACTTTGTGATGTGGGCTATTCTCACTAGGGTTAGGTGACATCTCAGGGTGGTTTTGATTTTCATTTCTCTGATGATTGTGAAAAATGAGCATCTTTTTCATCTTTGTTAGCCATTAAAATTTACAGAGAACTCAAATTAATTAACAAAAATAGAGCAAACAATCCCATCTATCACAATGCAAAGGACATGAACAGAATCTTCTTTAAATGATTTTATAATCTTTAAAAAATTCATTTAACTTAGACAATGCATGCACATAGTACAAATTTTTTAAGATACAAAATAGTGAGCAGTAAAAGACAAGTTTCCTCCTTGTCTTTCTCCCCAGATCCTTATTTCCCATCTCTGAAGGCCATCGCTATTCTCAGAGTTTTATATATCCTTCTAGAGATATTCTTTATAGAGTCAAGCAGTATTTTTTCATCAATGCCAACATAGTGTTCACATTTTGAACACCATAGCCATATGCACACATGTATAGGTACATATACATATATATAGATATTTGTACACATGTGCACGGAGATACATATACAGTCATGTACCACACAACAATGTTTTGGTCAACGATGGAAAAAACAGTGGTCCCATAAAATTATAATGGAGCTGAAAATTTTCTGTCATCACCTAGTAACATCATAGCCATCATAGTCTTAGCATAATGCATTACTCATGACTCATGTGTTGGTGGTGATGCTGATGTAAATAAATTACTGCTCTGCCCGTCATATAAAAGTCTATCAATACAATTATATACAGTACATAATACCTGATAATGACAATAAATAACTTATGTCACTGCTTTATGGAGTTACTATACTACGCTTTTTATTGCTATTTAGTGTGTTTACTCCCCCTTCTTATATAAAAAATATTAACAGAATAACATCAGGTGATCTAGTATGTTTTGTAACAACCCGGATGGAATTGGGGACCATCTACTATTTAAGGCATCCCAAGAATAGAAAAGCAAACACCACATTTACTCAATAATAAATTGGATCTGGTCAATCAACACCGTATATACACATATGGAAGTAAAACTCAAAGGAAATAAAGTAGGTGGGAGTGGGGAAAGGGGTAAGATAAACTCACACCTGAATGGTGCAATGCACATATTCTGGGTGAAGGGCATACTTGAAATTTTGACTTAGCGTATAAAAGAAAAATATATTACAAACATATGTGTACCCCTGTAATATTCTGAAATAAAAAAAAACCAATGCCCTTTTAAAAGAAATTCCAGAAAGATAGCTAGCTCTTCCAGCACATGAGAGCACAGTGAAGGCACCAAAGAATGAAAAGGGGCCCTCACCAGACACGAATCTACTAATATCTTGGTCTTGGATTGTCTAGCCTCTGGGTTCAATGAGAAATAATTTTTTTTTTTTTTGTTTATAAGCCATTCAGTCCAAGGTATTTTGTTATAGAAACCGATAAGGAATGAGACACGCCTTCCATTGAATGAAGTCCAGCAACATTTTGAAGGGTAATCTGGTTTTCTTGGTCTTTGAATTTAAATGATAATCATATCTAAAAGGGCCTTCACAGAAACTTCTAGGCAGGTATTTAATCAAACAACTTGTTACCTTAGCCTAGCCAAGTAGACACATAAAAATGCCACTCTACCTACTTACCTACCTACCATTCTAGAAGAAGTAATTACCACTTTTTGCAAGGGGATTTACATTAAGCTATTGAATAAAGGGAACTGTTCTCTTAGTTTCGTCTATGGGTTTCAGCAGCACAGTCAGACTAAAATTCCTGGCAAGCATTCTTTCACAGATGCTTTTTGATAGAATGTGCTTCATGCTCCAACTGCTGTTATGAGTCATATTTTAGTTGTGTGCATCACAGTGGATGTGAGCCATTGTTTCAGGTATCTGGTGTAACTGTTTAGTGTTCCTTCAGCTCAACTGAACACACCAAGTGCTTTCACAAAATGATTTCCCACAAACTGGTACCAGTATTCTAATACCAAGAGACCCAAAGAGGAGAAAACAAGACTTCCTTTTGTGTGTATGGGAGTAATGTTTTGGTTAATGGTCATTTATTAATAATATAAAACAATTATCTTACCAGTTTGGTAAAGAAGTTGACTGTTAAAGTATGCTCATTCCACTTATCGATTATATGGTGTCTAGAAATTCATTTTAAGGTGATAATATGCAATACATATGATGTTTTGTTCCCATATAAATATTATTTGGAATTGTGATAATAATCACAAACTGAATCATTAATAATAGACAAGTGACTAAACAGAGTATGTTTTATAGTTCTTCAAATGGTTTATGAGACTTTTTAAGGGCTACTTGTAAACTTTTTTGGTTCAAGTAGAACCCTCTCTATGTATGTCTCTATTTGTAACATTTGATTATGTAATGTAAAAAGTGAGAAGAATAGGATTTTCACATAAAACGGTAGTAGCTATTATAGATAGTAGTTATTACCTTTTGATAGAAGTAGTGTGATT
>NW_003852532.1:3185883-3196960 GCF_000181295.1 Otolemur garnettii | reverse complement strand
GTCTTTTCTCACACTGCATATTCAGCACTTCACATGTTCACACTAATAGTGATGATTTATCCTCCTCTTAAGCCTTTGATTGTATCTCAATTCTTTTCCATTAACTGTTCTTTATCAATCTGCCATTTTTATATAGAGAGCTAGCTAGAGACATGTATGCAGAGAATTTTTATTTTAGTTGCATACATTTATAAGCAGGTTCTCATGACTTTATAAAAAGTCTCATGAAGTCCTTTTCTGTAGAGTTCAGAAGGTTCAAGCCACTTGATGAGAGTCTTTTCTGCAACTTCTGGTCATCTCAGCCAAACTGGGCTGCACTATCTCTATTTCCTCCTTTTTCAATGTTATATAGGTCCAACTTCAAGCCTTTGGGATGTGACACTATGACTGAAGGTTACCCGTAATCTTCTAATTCTCATATCCAGTAGTCAATTTTTAACATGTTTCTTATGTGATCTTTGTGTGGTAATTGATATGGTCAGCTGCCACTTTGTGAAAAGCTCTTCCTTTGGCTACCACTCACTTTTCATTATTCTCTTCTACTTTTACAATTTTTTTTTGTAAATATTCTATGTTAAATTCTCATTTCCTTCTCATTTGAAGTTAGTGGTATTCCAGGGTAATGATTTTGGTTTTATATTTCTTCTTTGTCTTGAATTTAACTCATCTACTTTCTTTGGGTGATTTCATCTCCTCATAGGGCTTCATCTAGAATTAACATGATATTGCTTCTCAACTGTACAAATTAAGGTGTAATTTTTCTTCTGAATTCTATGCTTATATCTCTACTCCATGAAGATGTACACTGGAATTTTCCACAGACACCTAAAATGTCACACTAAAACTAGACTAATTAAGGACCATTTTTTACCTTTGTCTTGGTCCATTTAGGTTGCTGTAACATGATATTATAAATTGTGAAGCATTATGAACAACAGAATATTATTTTGCATGTTTCTAGAGGCTGGGAAGTCCAAGATCAAGGTGCTGGAAGATTCAGTGTCTGGTGAAGGCCCATTTCTGGATGTGCAGATGGAGCCTTGTTTCTGTGTCTTCACATGGTAGAATAAAGAGAGCTTTCTGGGGCCTCTTTCATAATGGTACAGATGCCACTCATGAGGGTTTTGCTCTCATTACCTAATCACTTCCCAAACGGAAGGCAAGGATTTCAACATATGAATGTGGGGGAATCACAAACATTCAATTTATAGAACCCTCCAATGGTAACTTGGTCTTTTAAAATATATTTTTATGGTTGGTTGCATTACCAGACACCCAATCTGTAAGTAAGAATTCTTGTATTATCTTCAATTTCTTCCTTCCTTCATTTTCCTTCACCTGCTCCCATAAAGCCAATTATGTACTCTTTATTATTTAGCAAGATTATTGTAATAACTTTCTAACTTCTTTTCCTGCCTCTTTTCTGTTCCTATCTAACTCTCTTTCACATTGGTGAATCTTTTTCTATTATTGACAATAGTTACTGTCCCTGTTAACCCTTTATTTGGCTTTCTTGACTTCCTTAAAAGTCATTGGGTTCAACTCTTGATTTATGGTCAGGTATTGCCCTGCTATTATCTATATTTGTTTTAATTTATCTTTTAATCTATGCTTCTTCTACCTCTTCAAACATACTATACTTTGTTCTGTCTACCCAAAATGCACATCCTGCAATGATATACCTATAAAACTACTATGTATTTAACTTCATAGAAATAACTTTATGCAAAATCATTCCTGAAACACCGACCCAGAAAGAAGTAGTGACACTCAGGTATGATAGTATGACTGAAGTTTACCCATAATCTTCTTTGTCAATTTTCAACATGTTTCTTATGTGATCTCTGTGTGATATCTGTATTTGTTTATCTTTTAAATCATTTGTTAAAACTACATTTGTCATTATAATGAGATTGTGAAAATGCACAATATAATTATTGTAAAAATAATTATTAGATTCCTAAAGATAGACTGATTCTCATTTTTCTTTTGGATACCCTATATAATTTAGTACAAGGTTGAAATACAAGTACTGCTCAATGAATATTTAATGTATGACTTTCACAACTCAGAAGTCCCTTTAGTGGATCCCACAAGTCTGCTTCATTTACTCAGTTCACTCGTCTATAATTCAGCAAGTACCTATAGCAGTAAATAAAGGTCACTGTGTGGCTTTATGGCTTGAGAGGGTCCTACTATTTTCATGTTACTTGTCTTAAGGGGAGTGAACATGGATTGCTTTTTTACAAAAGGAAAACAAATATGTATTGCATCTTATGGGAATTTGGGGACTAGAGATTCTTCTTTCCAAATGTGTGGTTAGCTTCAGGCAAAATGATGAAGTTGGTGATTTGCTTTGGACACTCCCACTGTGCTCTCACAGAATTTTGCCTCTTCTTTTTACAATTTCCATCTCCTTCTTACATCTCCAGAGAGCATGAAACCCTCCAGGGCTCTGAGTGAAAATTCAACTTGGAAAACTGTCTCAGGTTACTATCCTTTCTTGAAACCTTTATTCCTTATATTGTGATTATAGGTTGCTTTTGCAATCAAACAGAATAAATAGCTTTAGGTATGGGTGATCAAAATCACTTTGATATCTTACCAACCACAGCACAATTTCAGTTGCTTACAGTGTTAGGGGGTGGTAGTTCTAGAGTAATTATGGTATATAAGTGTTTGAATAGGTATCAGGATTTGGCAAAACTTGAGGTTAAGGTCGTGGTTCTCCACAAGACTGCTAGCACTTCAGATATTAGCTACAGGTTTGGAGTTCCTAGAGCCACCTTCAATTCTGATTGGTGAAACATATCAGAGTGTGTCATTGTTAGATGAGTAGATACTAAAGGCATACAGTATAAACTTCATAAAATTTTGTAACTATAGAGAGACTTTCAAATAAGCCTCTATACAAGAAGGAAAAGAAAACAATGTTATATGCTTTTCTGGGTTTGATTTTTGTTATTGTGTGTGGTCAAGATTGTATACCCTACTCCAGGCTGATCGGATTAATTCTAAGCCAAGATTAAAAAATTACAGAACCAAACTCCTTTGGGATAAGATTTTCCCCAATTTAAACATGTGTGTACCTCTAAATGGCTACTATCTATTGTTAAATTATAACTGATTTACCTAAAAAATAATGTGGTAGGTCAAATAATGGTCCTCCAAAAATGCCCACTCCCTGACCCCTAGAACTTCTGAACATATTATAATTACTTGGTAAAAGGGATTTTGCAGAAGTGAATAAAGTTCTACTGCTTAAAATGGGAGATTATCCTAGATGATCCAAGCATGCTCAGTCCAATCACATGAGTCCTTAAAGAAGGAGAAATCTCCCTGGCAGAAGTCCGAGAGGTGTGGCAGAAAGGAAAAGCAGGAATAGATGAATTAGAGACATGAAATGTGAGAGAGCCTTGAGCCACTATTGTTCTCTTTGAAGATAGAGGAGGTGGCAACAAGCCAAGGATTGTAGGCAGCCTCAAAAGGCTGAGTGACACTAACCTGACAGCTTGTAAGACAATAGGAGGGAGCTTCAGTAGAACAACCATGTGGAACTGAACTGTGCCTGTGGATTGGACTCTAAATGATCTGACATAGATTCTCCCCTAGAGCCTCTAGAAAAAATCAACCCTGATGGCATCTTTGTCCCTGTGGGACCCCAGAGCAAAGAAGCCAGCCAAGCATAGTAGATTTTTTACTTATAGAATTGTGAGATAAAGATGTGTTGTTTGAAGGTGCTAAGTTTGTGGTAATTTTTCATGGCAGTGTTAGAAACTATACAAATTATAAATGCTTGCCAATATATCTTGCTAAATTTATCCTAAACATTAATCACAATTCAACAACAACCAACAGAATATCATTATCAAACATTTTCACCTTTCTTTCAGATGGTTCTCTGACATTTACTAGTTCCTGAAATTAAGCAATGTGACTCCCAAATCTCTCAAATTCAGTGCTTTATCCCTAGGCATTTCTTGATTTTTTTATAAAGGACACCCAAGGAAATCAAGAGACAACAAGAAAAATAAAATAACGTTGTTTTTTTCCTGTTGAATTAGCAAAATCTTAATTCAAATATTGCATATTTGATGTTGAATAATAATTACTCAGGAGATAATTTCTTACTTGCAGAATAAAAGTGCTTTAACTTGAGAAAAGGGAAAACTCAGGTACTTTACATGATGGCACTCTGAGCACTGTTCATTTTGGGATTTCCTCTAAGCTTCAAGGTCAAGATGACTGAGGTAATCTCAGAGGTCTAGAGGAGATATTTCAAGAATGGAGAATGAATACAGATCTGCTTCAGGTTGACATCCGTTGAAATTAGAGGTGTCTTCTTTCCTTTCTGAAATATTCCTGCCATCAGTTTAATTGTGTGATTTGGGGCTGATTGTTTAAGTGCTTTAAACTTGGATAACTCTTTATGGAAAATGCTGATAAATTTACCTATTTATTACTTTTTCTCTGAGAATTTAATGATAAAATACATGTTAACATTTAGTAAAGGAAGATAATATCAATTAAGAAAATTATTTTATAAATTTTTTTTAAAAGACATCTTTCATTAGGCAATAATGAAAATTAGTACAGTGGACACAAATAATATCTTTTTTATGTAGTATTTGTAGCATAACCCAGTCTGTCCAATAGACTTAATATATCCTATGTAAAGAGATTTTGCTGAATATATATTTCATTTTAAGATGTTATTTATTAGTCTGTTAACACTAGTGTTTGGATATTTGAAATTTTATAAATTTCTATTTTAAGAAAAACATAATTTAAGCTCATGTTTCTCTAAAAGTGGATTGAACTGGATTGACTAGCTAGTAGACAGACAAAATAATTGGACATCTCAACTAGTTTTTAAAAATGACCCCCTTAAGTGATGTGTTCACATGAAGTATGAGGCCATACAAATACTTAAAGATACAAACCAAGCGGTAGTGGAGGGTGAAAAATTTTTTCGAACAACCATTGTTTTTTATCCCATGTGGGCCCCGTTTAGTTTCACATAAGTTGTTGAAGTGTGAAGCCTGGTGCATAGTATGAGTTCACGTACCAGCTGAATTTATTTTTGTCAATTAACAGCTGCATATGCTGCTGAGCTCTGTTGGCTCAAGCACTACATTTTGTTCATAGTGTAGCATCCAACACAGATCACACCAGCCCACTGACGTCCTGCAGAGAGCAGTTTTAGCATAGTCAGGGAGTATTTCCCTTTAATGTCTGATAATTGTACTTCACTCATGGTAGGCACATAGATAATGACTAGATGGGTAGGTAGGTAGGTAGATAGGTACTCCTTGTAAGTCATTCATGCTGTATCTTTTTGATAATTGATCCATATTAAAAGTGCCCTACTGATGAAATTTAATGAAATGAACTTTTATAAATCACAAAAATTATGTATGAGAAATGGGAAGAACTTTAATTCTTAATTTGATGATTTAGGTCCATTCTTATCTATGTCTTAACTACTTCTTTATGATTCTATGTCCCTTATAACTATTATTAAAATAGGCATGAAATTTGAAGAGATTTAGACCTCTAGTTCAGAGACTTAGGACTGAGTTTAGCACTTAATAATTCATCTTTTTGAGTAATCATTGAATTCTTTTAGCCTCAGGTTCTGTAAAAATGAGATTGTCAAATTTCTGCCCTAACTCCTACATATAGTTATTAGAATGATTAAAATGATATACATAACATACTCATTGTCTCTTAATTTCTGTCTACATGTGTCTTAAGGTCATGTAGTGTAGACCTGTAAACCTGACAGTCTGTGGATATTTCTGAGCCAATTACACAAACTTGCAATTAACTTTTTAAAGTCTCCCCTTAATACATTGCATTACCTTTAATACAATTTAGTTTTATATTCGCCTCTCTGTAAAATCAGTGCCATTAAAGATTTGCTTGTCTTTAAGTATTGTCTGGAATTTGGTTGCTTTGAAAATGCAATTGCTTTATAAATTGTAAACATTTTACACATCTGAATTATTATTGCAGATAAAGAAGTAAGGACAGCAACTTTTTCTGTGAGATATGCTACTAATAATTTTTATTTCTCTAATAAAGGAATGTGCATAGATGAGATTCAGGAAGACCAAAAATATGTGATAGAGTGATAAATATTCTGTAATGGTTACCTAAAGGACACTTAAAGTAGTTATTAGCAGTAAACAGAGGACTATCTTGAAAATCATAAATCAGAATCTTATGACATGAATGTCTTAAGAAGGAAATACTAAATGCTTCACTCATCATGTTGTACAATAATAACATTATATACCACCTTATAAAATGGTGTGAGCTTTTTATTAACCATGGCAAAGTAATTAAAGGGGAAAATTCAGTGATGATTTAAATATTCAGTTTTATCAACAGTTATCTGGGCTATTTTGAAGAACAATGTGTATTTTAGCCACCTTAATATGACACTCTACTGGAAGGGTTGGTTCAAGGTGCAATATGATTTACTTCTGTTTGGGAGCCTACCAGATTATCTATGTGTCATGCCAGCAGCCCAGTGAAATAGCTAGGGATCTGTTGCTTTCCAAATGTGAACATGTGTCCAGACTCCTTCTTCACTCAAAACAATCTTAGGCTAGTGAACATTTACATGTCACCATTTGACTGATGTCCACAGGGCCTCTTTGCATTTCAAAATGATTGAAGCAATTGTACAAGGCCATCAGGAGCATCTATGAGGTCATGTAGCCTCCAAGCTCCTCCCTCAGGTTTACTGTGGCTGCATCACTGGTGCTATTCTTATACAAATGGGTTTCCAAGGAAGCAGAGTCGTTTGATATATGACACAATAAATAGAGGAGAGAGCATAAATATGAAATGGAGAAAATTTACAAGGTGACTATACTCTTTCAATTTTTATGATTCTATATTATATCATTACAATTCTATTCAGCTGTTCATTCTTTTAAAGTTGGTTAACTGTTCCATTTAAAGATTTATATACTAGATTCCTTACAAATATGGAACATAATTATCTGTGAATTATATTCTGAATGTGGCACTTCTGAATCATTGTCGCTTAGGCCTCAGAGACAGAAATACAAGATCACAGGAATGTTTGCTTGAGCTCACTGCATCTAACAGATGATTTTTATGAAGCATGATCCAAAAAACCCTGTCAGGTGATCTTGATGAAATATAAAACTAAATGTGACTTTTATCTCACTTTCTAATCATTTGTCCCCTTCTTTAGCCCTTTGTTGAAAAAATTAGATTCCTCAACCTGAGATATACAGTATCTTTTCCAAACACATTTCTAACTCAGTTAAAGTAAGTGTAACTGTAAATGGGGGCAGTGATTGTGTTTATCCTCTTTAGAAATTTAAGCATGACATAAATGTGGACATTGAAAAGTGCATTCCACATGTCCAGATGCTGTTGACGAGCCCCCTTCTAAGGTGCTGGGAGGGCAGCTTGGTTGTGGCAAGATTGCCAGAAACTCACCATCACGAAGTAATGAAGTCTGTGGAGATATTTTTACAGTGAGGCTGGTAGGTAGAGAAAGTGAAAGAACAAAAATTGGTGAATAACAATGTATTTTTATTATCCACTAACTCATTTGATTGGAATAATAGCTATATTGCCAAGTTGTTCTTAAACAAGCATGTTTCTTTCTTTCTTTATTCTCTCTTTTGACTCTACTGAGTGAGATGGAAAGTCAGTGGAGAGTTCTGAACAGATATAAGGCATTGACTTGGGTTTTAACAAGATCACTCTGGGGCAGTGATTTTCAACTGGTGTGGCTCACTGGTGTGCTGGGAGAGGACCCTAGGTGCACCGTGATCATTTTAGACATCTTTAATTAAATTATTTTCTAAAGAAGTTTAAAGCACGGTAAATATATTCTTCTTATTTTTATGCTTTTTTTGATCAACATAATTTAAGTGTGCCACAGAAGTTTAACTATAGGCTTGAGTATGTCATGAGATTAAAAAAAAAAGTTTGAAAAATACTGCTCTGGTGTCTTTTTAGAAGAGAATGAGGAGGCTAAGGACAGAAACAGAGAGCCCACATTTCAGGTGAGAGACAGATGATGGTAGTGGTGGTAGAAAAAATGGTCAGATTCTGGATATGTTTTCAAGGTGGAGCCAAACAGGATTTACTAATAGAACAAATCTGGGTGTAAAAAAAGAGAGAGAGAGAGAAAATAGAAGGATAGGAGTGACTCAGGATTTTAGGCTGAGCTTTTTCCTATGGGAAAAATAGAATTAAAGACTATGAGAGGAACGGATCTGGGGAAAACACTCAGGAGTCCCGTTAAAGAAATCTATTATACACCCAAGTGAAGAAAGTAAGAGCTTTTGGATGTATGTCTAGAATTCAAGGGAGTGACCTAGATTGGATCTAGAAGGCTTGAAGACATGAATTTGAAGATGGTATTTAATCCGCTGTACTGGATGAGCTCACCTAAAGAGTGAGTGTAGACAAGTTCATGGACAAATTAAACTCCCAGGTTGAATTTGGTTTGTGATCTTTTTGTTTCTGAATTTCTTCTTTCTTTTGGTTTGAATATTATTTTCTGGGGGGAGATAATATAAGCATTCTTTTTACTGTTTTTAGGTTGACTTCCAAAATGTCATTTAGAAATTAATTGTGACTAATATATTGACATTTTATTGTTAGTTTTAAATATATATTTTTACTCCCCGACATATAAAAAAATAAAGCATATAGCATTTGAATAGCCCAGTAAAAATGCTCTCTATATATGACTGTCTAGACATATAGCAAGTCATTTTCATTATTTCAAAAAGTAACAAAATAGACATTCCTGATCCAAAGCCTGGGTTATGGGTAATGTGCTCAGTACATGTTGATTAAATGAGTAGATAGAGGTACATGCTGTTTTACTGGGAACATAAGAAATATAAAGACATTTTAGTAATAGAATTTAAAAAAATGTCTAAATTATTCCTTAACAGAAAGAATATTTTGAAAATTATACAATTATAGAAATTTTGTTAAAACAGAAATGAAAAAGGAAGAAAAAATAACCCAGTCTTCAAGAACCCTAAACAACAGATGTTATCATTCAAGACTTTCTATGTATACTTAAAATTATGATTATTTTATATGTGCATATCGGTTGTTCCTCAGCAACATCATAACTTAAAATATTTTCTTAAAATATTTTTATCATAAGGCTGCTAATTTTATTAAACCATTATTCTCCTTGCAGGATATTTTGGATAGTTCTAATTTTTCACAATCAAAATCAATGCTTAGTAAATATCTTTGTATAAAAATGTATTTTATAAGTTAAAAATTATTTTCTTAGGTGATATCCTAGACATAGAATATAATAAAATTTAAAAGATATTTTACACTTTTTTAGATCCTCAATATCAAGGTCTCCATATTCTGCCTTTGTTTATAGAGTGTCTACCAAATTGTCTAACTTCAGAGGTAGATGATAGGTTTTCTCAGCCACAACATTATCACATCCATCAAAAGGGAAAATTACAACAATTTTAGTCTGAAGATATCAATTGCCTTTATTTGTGATTCTGGAATGAGAATTGGGCAACACTTCATTCCATAAAATAGAGTAGGTGCTCCCGTGAGCTGAGCAGGAGTTGAGAGAAGAGCTGAAGAAAGCAGAAGCAATGACTAAAGAGTGTACTTGTTGTTTCAAAGTTCACTTTTCTTGTAAGAGTAGGACAGAAAGAGGGAACAATAGAAAATAACTGATTTGTTACCATCAGTTTATTTCAGGCTACCTTTTTTCAGTAAGAATTAAAGCAGAGGGAACTTCATTATCATGCTAACTGAGGTTTAAACTGGCCTGTTTAGGAAACTGGCTGTTACCTCTGTCTCCTGATTTCTCAGAAGGTCATCCTAAGTTTGGGTTTGGCGATGTAGGACTTTAGCCTGGATGAGTCCATTTTTATTTATTTATTTATTTATTTATTTATTTATTTTTTGAGACAGAGTCTTAAGCTGTCGCTCTGAGTAGAGAGTGCTGACAGCTCACAGCAACCTCAAACTCTTGGGCTTAAATGATTCTCTTGCTTCAGCCTCCCAAGTAGCTTGGACTACTGGTACCCACCACAATGCCTGGTGAGTCTTTGGTTGTAGTTGTAATTGTTGTTTGGCAGGCCCAGGCTGGATTCGAACCCGCCTGCTCCTGTGTATGTGGCTGGTGCCCTAACTGCTGAGCTACAGGTGCCAAGCCCGTTTTGATTTTTAGTAAGGTCTGTTGGGACCCACTATAGGAGTTTAGCCCAGAACAGTAGTTGTCTATACTTTTTGACATAGCTTTGTACTATTTCTCAAGAATAAGATCTAACATTCTGATTGTACCTTTAAATTTATATGTTGAGCATATCTGTTGTTACAATATGTATACCTCCAGCTAACAGACATAATAGATTCCCTGTGGCTCATAAAGAGAATTTTTACAAAATTAGAACAAGGTGACCAGTGAGGGAATGGTCCCATGCTCTGTGTTCTCAGAGAGATGTTATGATAAATAGTATCACAAGTCCTCCTTTTCTGCAATCACGCCAAACTAGTTCCTATTACTGGCACCAAAATAAACTGAGAGAAAACCCCCACCTCAGGCCAAGAAAACATGTGACAGACTGGTTTGGGGTTTGGAGACCACCTAACCAGGGCTTAAATATTTCAGCCAATCAGAACTGACAAGTTTAAATCTCTCATTTGCATAAACAGGCCTGACTGAGAACCAAGGCCAAAGCTTTCCCTACTTAAGCCAGACCTTCCCATTTCTCTACAGTATACATTGTCACTAGTACTGAAGGCTGTGCGTCCTCAATCTGCAGATTGTTTTTATAGAAAATAATGCTCTTTCTTTTTCCTTTATTGATCTATCTTTTGTTAACATTATGTATATATCTATCTCTATATTTATCTATAAATTGATACATAGTAAGGTAACACAAATATATTGATGCTTTCAAGGGAAAGTGATAATTAAAATCTATATAATATAAGATTATAATTTAGAAATAAAAATACAGAATACTAGATAAATGTTGAAGTAAACAATCATTCACTGATGCTAGAAATGAAA
>NW_003852532.1:3180871-3185501 GCF_000181295.1 Otolemur garnettii | reverse complement strand
AAAATACAGATCAATTGAGTATCATAATGTTAGGTAGTTAGCTAGATATGAGCAGGACAGATGAAGGATATGGTTAGGCTATTTTGGATTGGTTTGGGTCAGGCTGACCTGGGCTATTATAGGAAAGAGACTGATTAAGACCTTACAGGTAGGTTATTTTCAAGACCTTGCAGGAGGATTGTTTTGAGAACAGAGTTTTAATTAAGACCTGGGGAGACTTCCAAGAAACAGTTGATACTCCCCAAAGCTGTGTATAAAACCCCAAACTGAGCTTTCCACAGAGCCTGCAGTCACTAGGACAGAGCTCAGTTTGCTGTGTAAGTCATTAATAAACTTTCTTTTTCTTTCTAAAACTTTACTCGCTCTTTTCAGTTATTTTGGAGCCACTGTGCTGCTTTAATAACATCAAAGGTCATAACTCCTCAGGCCCTGTGGTGGTGTGCCCACACTGTCGCACTTAGACAAGCACTGTCCAGCAGCCTGTGGAAGTAACAGCATTCATTCTTTACTCACACCTCGTGAGCACACAGGGCTATGCATGTGAAGGCTCCATTTATTCACCATAACTCATTTGGAAACTCACATCTCCAGTTGTTCTTCCCATTCCAAGTCTTCTTTTCCTCATTTTTCCTCCTACTCTCAGCTTTTTATTATATTGATTGATTTAGCCCCCGGAATCAAGTCCTGTCCCTTAGCTTCCACCCTCTCCCATATCCTCTTCCTCCTTTTATGAATTATCCTGGGGTAAAAGAGGAAAGTAAGGGGGGCAAAAACGCAGAAGCATTCATATGATAGCAAATCTAGTCCCTACCGTGTTTCCCCTATTATATTGAGCTCAGTGCCTATTTAATTGTGTCCCTAAAAGCTCAAACTCTTTTCTTGTGGAGTAAATGTATTTTCGTGTGCCCACTTCTGGAGGTGCTGCCAAGCCTGGCCTGTATGCAGCAGTGAAAATCCTTTCTCTGGAACTTTAGAAATGGGTGTCAGATTGGAAGGGAGGGGGACTAGGAGTTACCAGACTACAATCTACCTTCACAAGTCTCTCTTAGCAAAAAGCAAACACACACCTCTTTTGGCAGTGTGACTTGGATCTGCCCCTTACTCAGCCCTGTGAGCAGATCTGTTTTTTAAATCACATGATCACAAAGGAAGCAAATGAGCAGGCAGAACTGTCAAGCACTTGCTCTGAGAACCCTCTCTTTGGGTTAATTTTCTTGCTAATAGGACAGGCCAATTTCATGTCCCAAGTCTGAAAAAAAATCTTGTCTCTCTTTTTTTTTTTCTTTCTTGTTCGTAAGAGTTTATCTACTATAACTATATTAAATTCTAGATGCTTAGACTTTGTACATATTAAAATAACTATGGGAGAATTTTAAAAGTAGATTTAAGAGGGTACTAAATAGAATCCTGGAAGTGTGAAATATTTTAGAATAATCTGTAAGAAGTGAAAAGAAAATCCAGAAATAAAAAATGGAAATTGGCAGATAAAATGATAAATTCAGTGGGTTTTGACCTTATAAAGAGCTATTAATTTTCATGGAATTCAATAAATATTACTTTAGTGAATGAATTAATCTTCTGTCACAATTAAACATTTTTTTTCTTCTGGAAGTTTTGATGAATAGAATAGCCAGTTCTTCTATGAAGAATTTGATATAGTTTTTCCTGAGAAGACAAAAATTAATAAAGATACTCATCCTGAAGTCTTATAGTCTCATTCAGTCTCAGGATTTTATGTATAACTTCATCTTTCTTCATTCACTAACATGCCTGAGTAACTTTCTAGGAGCAGATGTCGATTTGTCAAGATTTTTCTAAAGTCTCAAAATAATTTGCCAACTTGATTCTATCTGCATTCATTATTAGCTATGAATTTTTCATCTTTGTATTTGGTGCATAATTTTCTGACAAATAGGTTGTTACAGAAGATGTAATAGTTACCAGGACAGAGAAATAACATTTATTTAATTTTCTGTATCATTCATCTAAGACAGTGGTTCTCAACCTGTGGGTCGCAACCCCTTTTTAAAAATGAAAATACATTGTGGCATTAGGAAGGTTGAGAACCTCTGATCTAAGACTTAATACTATTTTATGTCAGAATCCTGCCCAGGCAGACATAGAGCAATAAAAATATTGCCAGCAATAGTAACTGACAACCATCCAGGCCATCATGAACTGGTTACGACAGCATAGTTGAACCCAGTGGATGTTCAATAAACATTTGTTGAATTTAAGTGAATTGACTCCATAAACTTGATTGAGCCTCTTGTGGGCTGTTCATGTCTCTTCACAATCTGCATTTTATAAAGAAAGCAACAAATTCACTAAGGAAATTCTCAATGTCTCTGAATTCACAATTCTAGATTAGCCAGTCATGATTAGAAAGGCTGATATTTTATATATTACAGGTTAATTATTAATTACCTGGAATGCTTGTGACCAGAAATATTTCTGATTTCAGGGAATTCTTTTTTCTGATTTTGAAATATTTGCATCACCTGTTGGGCATCCTTATTCCCTAAAGCCCAAATCCAAAATGTTTCAATAAACATTTCCTTTAAGTGTCATGTTGGTTCTTGAAAAATTTCAGATTTCGGAGCATTTTGGATTTTGAATTTTGGGGTTAGGTTTGCTCATTCTGTATTAAAGTTACTTATAACACCTCTCAGAAAGGAATTCTTCAGTATTTCATCTGGGATTCCCCAAGTAAGTACAGTCATGTGTTAATGACTGGGATATTTTCTGAGAAACTTGTCACTGGGTGATTTCATCATTGTAACCTGACACAAATCGAACTGACATGGTCTACTACACATTTACACTATGTGGTCATCACCTGTTGTTCCTAGGCTACTAACCGGTACACATTATTGTACTGAATACCATAGGCAATTGTAACACAGTGCTGAGAATTTGTGCATCTAAAGATATCTGAACACAGAAAAGATGTAGTAAAAATACAGCATAAAAGATTTAAAAATGGTACTTGTGCATGATAATCTTAAAATGGATGGCTTTGGTGACAGGAATTTCTTAGTGCCGTTGTAGCCGTATGGGACCACTCTCATTTGTGCATTCCATCACTGAGCAGAACATTCCTTTGTGGGACACAACTGTACTAGGATGGTTCCATCTTACTTTCCCTATTGTCTTTCCCTCATCTTATTCTCTTGTAGTGACCAGGGAGACAAGTAATGTGATTAATGTTTCTTTCCTCACCAGATTCTTTCAATCATTACTTAATTCTTAGTTTTGGAAATCATCTGTCATCTTTTACATTTTGGCTTCAATTTCAGGTCTGTACCTGGTAGACACTGTATTTCATAAATAAAAATAGAAGGGTGACTTACCATTGACTTGTATAACTAAGGTTTCCTACCACAATAGGTAAAATAATTGGCAAAATCTAGATAAACTTTTATTCTTTGCTGCCTGATGATGCATTTTGCAAAATTTTTCAGAATATGGAAAATTTTGAGAATAATTTTTCAAAATGGAAAAGGTAGAGCTATGAAAGGACTTCAGATTTCAAAAATATTTCTCCTTTACAATAGGTCACCTCACCAACAGTAGGGAGAATAGAACTTAAGAACTCATTAAGAAATAAGTAGTAAAGGTTAATTATCTGTTATTGTCAGGAAATTTTACGATCCATGTAAATGGACATTAACATATACCCTTTCCATGGCAAGCTGTGTTATGTTATAATCAAAAATATATATTTCCTTTCCATTTGTATATTTGTAGTTACTCAAAAAGTATATAAATAATATGCATGCATTTGGGAACAATTAGAGAAAGTAATAATCAACTAAACTTTCATCTAGAAATAACAACTGATACTTTTTTTGCATATATTCTTCTATACTTTAAAAAGTATATATTTTAAAACTTCTTAGAAAATGGGACTATTTTACAGGGATTATTTTAATTTTTTAAATTTAACAATATAGTATGAATGTCTTTTCATGTAATTAAACTCATCTACCATACAGGACTACTTTCTAGTCCATTATATACATTTACCGTGAATTATATTACTGAATTTTACATTCTTAGAATTACTTTTTGTTTCTATAAGAAAAAGTTTTAGTAAATAACTTATTGCATGAACTCTTGATTATTATTTGGTTTACTGGATTCCACATATGTAATTGCTCTCATTGTTGACTCATATTGCCAGGTATGATGAAGAATTTTGTTTCCAATTAACTGGGATATTAGATGCCCAGATAACTGATGCCTGTGAGAGTGCTTTTAAATCAGCAGACGTATAAAGACGATTCCCCTCACCAAGTGGGTGCTCATTATTCAATCTTTCCAGTGCTCAAATAGAACCAAAAGTAGAGAAAAGGCCAATTCACACTCTCTTCTTGAGCCAGAACATCAGTTTTCCTGCCTTTTGAGACTAGGGATCCTGGTTCTCCGGCCTTTGGACTTCGCCTGGGAGTTATAGTTTTGGTTCTATTATCTCAATGCCTTTGAACTCAAACTGGATTGCATCACTACATCACTGCCTTTCTGGGTTCTCCAGCCATTTTCTCCAGAAAATGGCATATCATGGGATTTTCTGGCTTCCATAATTCTGTAAGCCAATGTTGTTTCTTTTTTTTTTTTTTTTTTTTTT
>NW_003852532.1:3152401-3180851 GCF_000181295.1 Otolemur garnettii | reverse complement strand
AGAGTGTCTGTGCCCTGGGTAGAGTGCCATGGTCTCTTAGCTGACAGCATCCTCGACTCTTAGGCTCAAGCAATCTTCATGCCTCAGCAGCCCCAGTAGTAGCTGGGACTACAGATTCCTGCCACAATGCCTGGCTAACTAATCCCAATTCCAACACAAATCTCCTGTTATATTTTAATAGATACCATATTGTTTCTATTTCTCTGGAGAACTCTAATAATTTCCTTTCAGTGTGGCAATATGGTTCACTTAGGAATTCTACTTATACTAGGGTATGTTTATTTCTCAAAATTACCCAAACGTCAAATAGCATCCTTTAAATCTATGACTAATAAAGAAAGTGATGCCATTGTTATTTTAATGTTGATTTTTATACTAGCAGTTGTTCTTTGAACTTTTGCCACACTCCAGCCATCAACGCATTCATTTTTTAATCCTTACAGAATGCTATGATGTAAGAATGCTGTTTTTCTTTTATAAAAAATAAAAAATTAAAGACACTAAGACTTAGAATGCCTTCAGTATCTGGTTATCCATTTTTCCCACTCCTGAGCTGGTGTTCTGAACTCTATGACATTTGGCTTCTCCTACAGAAAATAAACATTAAAAAAATTATGTCATGACTTCTTGTATTTCATAAAATGTATTCCCCATTTTAATTTTTTCCCACTATTTTTTTGAACTTTGCTTTCTTACTGATTTACAAGAAGTCTTTAAAGGTAAGGCAAGTAATACTACATTTTACTTTGCATTTGAATCTTTTAAAAATGCAATATAATAACTTTCAATATAATAACTTAGCATATCCACAAGATTCTGTAAGTTTTCCATTGGGTGGAAATCATTGGTTTAGATTGTTCAAAATTTGTGACTTCCAAATAAGTCAAAGGCTGCTTGACTTGACATGGTTTAATTTAATGAATTTCTTCCAAAGGATCTCTTTTAATGAGGTTTTGTTTTTTAAGATATTCCAAATTACAACCCATACATTAAATGACTAGATTACCTTATTTTTTACAGATTATCTCCCTTGAGTACTAAAAAGTTCTTATTGGATTCTTAAATCTTTCCAGATAAAATGTAGGCTATTCCCTATCTGATGTGCTTTTTAAAAGCACTGGGTAAGAGCATCACTTCATTTTGAAAAAATCATTTCAAGGCATTCATTTTTGGAACAAGGAATACTCACTAACTTTAAATTCTTTTACATGAGAGTGAAAAATGGATTATTGATGTACATTTTGAGCAAGTTAAGAGATCTAGGTCATAACCAGATTAGTAGTTGCATTGATGAAATGGTGAAAATGAAGGGACAGTGAGTGACAGTAGGGTCCTCAGAGCAGCTTGGCCTTTGCATGAGCTCTTGAAAACAATTTTTAGATAAAATGAAATTTTTTCTTTCATGAATACCACCTTAAATTTATTGGAAATCTTCCTGAAATTCCTCAATGGGAGTTTTATAAAATTTATCTTTAACCTCATTGGTTTTTTTTTTCCTCTCATCTAGAAACAGCTTGAGGATACTTGCCCAGTTAGTTGTCACTTTGAGAGGGCCCTTTAGTAAACATGTCATGAGCAGAAACGCCCTGGCTCTGAAAGAGACAGCTGGCTCTTATTAACAAACTTTGCATTATAAAAACAGGCAGGCTCATCACATGTGGGGGCTTATGCTGCTATTTTCCTTGAATTCGAAGCAGGTGCTTTTCCCACAGAGGCCAACTCCCAAGCACTTTGTTTTAACTACAGATGAGTTATAGGGAACATGTGCTCTCCTTTTGAGACCACCAAGTGGCCTGAAAGCATTGTTATCCAGCTTAAACCACAAATGGGCAATAATAGTCCCTTAGTGCAGAAGTAAAATCAGGATCAAATACTCTTGGGAAAGAGAAAACCAAATAGCTAATAAATTGTATGTAATAATGAATCATAACACAGCTATAAAAGAAACATGGTTTGTGTTGTTTTTGCAGAAATAATTGGTGAAGGCATATATAAAGAAATTGTCTTTGTACCACAAGACTTTAATTTAGGGAGATGACTCAGTGGTGACATGGAGAGGTTAATACCATGTAAAAGAATTTATTAGTGGGTGATGCCTGTGGCTCAAGGAGTAGGGTGCTGGCCCCATATACCAGAGGTGGCAGGTTCATACCCAGCCTTGGCCAAAAACTGCAACAAAAAATAATTTATTAGTTACATTTCCCAAGAGTTGGGGGCACCTGGGGAAGAGCAAGAAGCAGAAGACAGGACAGAGGAGACGGCATAGGCCAGAGCCTTTATTGGGTTTCCATGGAAGTGCGGGGCAGGTGATGGTGAATATTAAAGGTTGGCTGGTTTGAATAATTATGGCAGGCCTTGTGCTGTATTCCTGGTCTCCAGTTGCCTGGTTCTTGGCCCTGGAATGATACAGGACAGGGGAGATGTTGGCTTGGTTGGAGAAGGAGGTGGTTGGGGAGATAGACTCCCATTAGTTGCTTTGCGTATAAAAGAAATGCTCCTAAGTAAGTTGTTTGCTTTAAAAATTAGCTAGGCTTGAAAGGAGTGGTTTGTTGTCCAGATTCATAAGGTCCGCAATTACCAGAGACTCAAGAATGTTTACTACAACAATGATTATAATGATAAAGGTGATTGAAAAGTTCATCTATTAATTAGATTCATTAAATACACCAAGACAGCTCTCTCCTGGGCTATAGTGCACCTGCTAAAGGTGACAAGGTTCTTTCAGGGACCTAACTTTTCTTAAATACCACAAAGGGAAGACCTCAGAAGCTGCCTCAGAAACAGTTTTTCTCTGACTTTTTCCTCCCTTGCGTCTCTCATCCCTAATTCTCTCCCTGAAGCTAAACGTGAAAACTAGAATCCCTCTTCCCCAAGGCAGGTCATAAAAACAGAGCCCCCTTTCCCCAAAGCCAGCCATAAAGCCTAGGAATATACCTCTAACAGTTCCCTGCTTTTCTGTGTAACTGGCCATAAAGAAATTAAGACTCTCATCCCACAGGGTCGATGCTATATAGGGGAAGGAAGGAAAGCTGCCCAGAGGGTCTGAGAATCTGAACAGAGCTTGCTCCTTTCCTCATTCAAGCCCTGAGCATTAGATTGGACCCTGTCTGTCCAGTCATATTTCTGCATTACTGTCTATACATTGTCAAACGTGAGCATAAAGATAGATGGTGCACTCTGTATCTTCGGTTTCCGAAGCCTCGTGTGTCACATAAAACTATGATCAAATAAATTTGTTATGTTTTTCTCTCGTTAACCTGCCTTTTGTTATGGAGGCGTTGCCCCTTTTCCACCTGGCTGCTCTGTTGACGAAGGTGGGGTAGCTCAAACACCTGACTCGCTCTGAGCCTTCAGATGGGAGAACTGACAAAATGCTGGCAAAGAAAGGTGGAAGTCTTTACCTAGGCCACTTCTCCTGGATCTTGGTTTATCCTACCGGGTCAAGAATGGAAAGCAAAATGTTTCTTTGTCTCTTCCTTCCCAATTCAAGTCATCAGAAGAGAACCACCTTATGTAAATTTAGTTTGCAGCTATTTATTATTGATTCTTTTCCCTCTCATGGAGAGCTATTGCTTTCCTGTTTGTCTTGTTTTGTGCCCTGAGAGCTTAGCTTGCTGCCTGTTGAGGGTACAGCAGGTTGTGGGGCCTGTGTGTACAGGCAGCCAACAGACGCATTGGAGGCCCCCATAACAAGCTAGTGTGCTGACTGTTCCCTGTTCTCAAATCTTCCCTTCATTTAGCTGTCTGTGTGGTGGCTCTGGATCCCGAGAGGGGTGCATCTTTGTTTTTCTTTGGAGACGTCTTTGTGCATCTTTGGTTAAACCAAAAATGCCTTATCAGTTTTGGTTCTGAATCACCTGTAGGTAATTTGGGTTTAAAATAAAAGATCAAAATTAAATTTTAAAAAGCCAAGAATATTTGCTGTTTGTCCCAGTCGAAATCTGATAATGAGAGATTTGAAAGAATTGTTTTATAAAGAGCTCTATGATCACAAGTTGGATTAATTAAAGGCTGATATTCAGGCTAGTATTTTTTTTTTAGTTCTTTGTTTTTGAGACACAGCCTCAAGCTGTTGCCCTGGGTAGAGTGCCATAGCATCATAGCTCACAGCAACCTCCAACTCCTGGGCTCAAGCAATTCTCCTGCCTCTGCTTCCCAAGTAGCTGTAGCTGGGACTACAGGTGCCTGCCACAACGCCCAGCTATTTTTTTTTTTTTTTTTTTTTTTGTTTGCTACTGTCATTGTTGTTTGGCAGGCCAGGCTGGATTCCAACCGGCCAGCTCAGGTATATGTGGCTGGTGCCTGAGCAGCTTGAGCTACAGGCACCGAGCCAAGCTAGTATTTTTTAAGGCCTTTGATCTCCATTGGTTTCTGCTTCCTTCTTCACTGGGAACATCAGAGTTCAGGCTACCACATGGAGTGCCCTAAAGGAGACTTCTGTCAACCCTTGGAGCCCTTGAAGAATACAAAAGGGCACCACTGACCTTCTCTGGGGGGTTTTCTGTTTTCCTCATGGCTCCCTGAAAGTAATGGGTAGGTTTTCCCCAGGTCTGATACTCTGCTCTCTTTGGAACAAGCTCCCTGATCTCTTTGGCTTACATGTGTTCCAGGGGTTAGTTTGGACCATCAGACGGTATCTTTCAAGGTAGTTGAAAAGTCACTGACCCGAGCTGAACTTATCAGGCTGACAGCAGTTGCATGTGGCTGGTTATTTTGAACAGGTTTCTGAAATTTCTCTGAGGCGCATCATCTATGTACATCCTCCTAAGATCCTATAGAGCAGTGGTTCTCAACCTTCCTAATGCCACTATGTATTTTCATTGTTACAAAGGGGTTGTAACCCGCAGGTTGAGAACCACAGCTATAGAGTATTCCCATGATTTTTTTGTTGCCATTTTCAAATCCTCCTCTGTGTCTTATCTAAATGATGCATAAAATTCTAATTCTACCCCCATCAGGGCTCTGCTAGAGAGTGGCTATCTTGATAAATCTGTCAAGCCAGGGCTAGTGTTAATAGTGTTTTTTCCCAGGGAGAAATCTCATACCAAGTTACATAAAAACACAACAAATCCAATTTTATCAGAAATGGATATTTTTTCTACTCAGAGTAAGTTTTGGAAACATTCAGACATAAAATATCAACCTCTATAAAATCAAACTCTGATAATAGCCAATATTCCCTGAACTTTTTCTTGGAAAAATTACATGTTACATTTCTTCTCTGTGTCTTGAGATAAATTTTCTACCTTGTTTCACCTAACACTCATCTTTTTGAAAGAACAAATTCAGGGTTGCCTAGCTAGCAGTTGCTTAGGGCAATAGAACAGGTAATTAAAGATTGATAGTCTTGTGGGGGATGGGGGAGTAGAGAGGAATTCTTTGAAAACCCAAAAGTCTTAGTAGTGAAAGCTTTGGTATCTGCTTCTGACTATGTCTGTAAATGTCCATCTGTGCACATATTGTGAATGTGAGGGGCTCCCTCTCCCAGAATAATGTTACAAAATTTATAAGAACTCTATTTAATTGACTTAAAATGAAATAAATGATAAGGATTAAATCAAATATTTTATCAAAAGAAAAAAACTAAAATGCCTTTTAGATTGTGTGAGCTGAGATAATCTTTGGTAAACAAAACTAGTTGTTAAGTTGTTGACAAAGTAAAGATAGAAATGACTTCAAATTTGTCAACACATATTTTTGCCTGAGTTTGCTAGTCCAACAGTTTTGTGCTGTCTCTTCCGTGTGCTTTAAGATAATTAACACTATAAAGGCAGTCTAAGAGTGAAATGTATGATAAAAAATGAATTTCTTCATTACTTATTACATAAGTCGTAAAAGTTAAAAACATTTTAATGTTTTTTGCTTCTGTGGTATTTTTAATACTTGCATAATTTATTTGTGAACTGAAGTGTGGGAGGCAACTGATACCAGACTTTCAGGTTCTTGGTTTTGGTGATTTGAAGAATAAATCCACGGACCACAGATCAGTGGCAAGACATAATTTATTTACAGAAAAGAATACAAAAACACTAAAGTTCCTGGTACGGAGAGAAAACCCTAGTCGGGAGAGAAAAAGCTCTCTCGTTTTTCTCTCTCCGTCTCTCTCCATTTAGCAGTATAGATAGGTGCATGGGTTCCTTCTATATGAGGCCAGGAAATGAATGGACAGTCTCTTCAGCTGGGGCAAGGTGAATGAATGTACTAATGAATGGCCATAGTTCCTTCCTCTGGGGCAAGGTGAATGAATGTACTAATGAATGGACACAGTCCATTCACAGAATTGAGGCCTAGGAAACTTACATGAAATTGACCTAGGAAACTTACATGAAATTGACCTGGGCATAGGAAATGCAGTTCCCTATTTAGTCATAAGTGTAAAGGGGAAGGAGACACCAAGGTGCTGGTCCCTTTGGCTACGGGAGGCTCCCTCCCCTTGCCTGCGCTCCAGCCAGCTGGTTCCTCTGCAGGCTGCCGCTGTACCAACACCACTAAGGTGGAGGTGGCGGGGCCTCCAGCCCTGCTCTGCTGAGCTGGCTGGGGCACCACCTGTCCTGTATCACAACTACTAAGCTCCCTCCAAAGTTTGTGTATATCCTGTTGTGAGGTTATGTGTTTAGCTTTAAGCCTCTGGTTTAGTATTTCGGTGGGTGGCTATGATGACACGTGTGTGACCATAGCACCTGGACCTCCAGTTGTAAGACAAGGCTGAGCCAGGTATGGCTCCATCCTGCATCCAGCAAGCATCTCAGAAGCCATGACTACGAGGAGGCTGACTGATGCAGCGCTAGGTTGGTTTTCCTTTTTCAAAAAAGAGTTTTAAAAATGGCTAGCTTTGGGGCAGTGCCTGTGGCTCGAAAGGGTAGGGTGCTGGCCCATATGCCAGAGGTGGCGGGTTCAAACCCAGCCCTAGCCAAAAGCTGCAAAAAAAAAAAGAAAAAAAAAAAGAGAAAGAGAGAGAGAAAAAGAAAGTAAAAAAAAAAAATTGCTAGCTTTGTTTCTGTGAGTGATTCAAGTGTAATTTTCAAGAGTAAGTACATTAGGTAAATAGGAAATGGGATTAACATTTATAAATAAACATATAATAGTTCCAAAAACTTTTTAAATATAATTTCAAATATTAAAGTGATATTTTATTAACTTAAGTAATAGATAATAAAATGAGTCATTTCTAAGTAAGTTTAAATGCTAAACCATTAATTATTAAGTCTAAGTTTAAACTTACATATTTTAACATCTTGTTTTTACATATTTAAAAAGTAAATATATTTGAGTCTATTAATAAATATAGCAATTATACTTTTAAAATCACATATTTCTAAAAGTTATAAAATTAACATTAGTCTATACAATGAAGGTTCACATTTGCCATGGATTATAATTCTGATTAATATATAATTAAAACTATTAAAAATAAAGGAAATAATTCTATATGAAAAATATAAATGAAAAACAAGATGTTTTTGTTAAAGCATATTATAAAAATACATAAAAACATTTTTGTTGAAAAATAATTTTATCTAGTTTAGAGGGTATTTGAGAATTATTTCAGAATAAATAAATGAAGAAAAGTTACAGATGAAAATAAGTATATATAGAAAGCTAAAAAAAGAAAATATAAGAGGATCTTACATGGTTAAAGTAATATTAAATAAACTTATTATAAGGACATTAAAATCAAGCCTTAATATAAAAAATATTACTTGATATAGGCTAAAATTTAGTTTTCTCTTTTAAACAAGGTTTTTGTGTAGTCTAGATAAGAAATAACAAAGTATTTTTGTTCACCTTTTGAGTTAACTGCAAAAAAAAAGAAGGAAAAGAGGGTGAAATAGAGTATGTGCCTCACATTGTCCTTATTAGGTCTTTTGATAAAATGAATGACTATTGTTTGTAATGATCTGTGATCCTATTTTTAATCAAGTGTTTCCAACCTTTACTTTTAAAAGACCTCTCAAGATCAAAATGAAATATTTTTGCCCTTAAACTAGCTTTTGATCATTCCAGAAATGTTCCTGAAAGTTCAAGATAGATATATTAAATTAGTCTTATTTTGAAATGTTAAATTATATGGAAAACATTGTCAATAAGAATTGTATTTACTTCTTTGAGTTATATTTTTATGAATGTGCTTTAACATGTGTTTTAAAAATGTATAAGATTCCTAGAAATCTAATACTGTATAAGTCATAATTTTTTGTTGTTATGAATGCCTCGGAAATAAATGGTCTTCGCCAATATCTGTTTTTTTCATATGTTCAACCATGACTTGCTGTCCACAGTTCATTGCTTTATTCTGATCCTTTTCCTAAACATCTGTAATTCTAAAGTTTGTTGTTTCTTCACAGAAAGGATAATAATACCCTGCCAGGTAATTTGAAATACAAACTTCTGCTGGTAATTTTAATATTATGCAATTGGCCTAGGTAAGAACTCTGATGAAAAAAACTGGACTCATAAAACTGCTAGCTCAGTATCAAGCAGAACAAAAATTAATTACATGAGGCTGAACTGAAGAAGGATTACAATTTTTTAATGACATTTTGTTTAAAACATTCCTGATTTTCTTTAATGTTTTGTTTCCAATTTTAAGGAAACTTTTTATTTCTCTTAAGCTGTCTATAGTTTTATAGCTATTTGGTAAAATAGACTTCTGTAAGTGAAATTGAAACATTTACCTTTCTATCTACCTGGTACTCCCATATCTGGACACTATTTGTGAGTATTTGCATTTTACGGCATATAGTTATGACATGAGTTCAACATGACTCTGTTATTCTTGTAACAGTACATTTGGAAACACTGGTTATATCACCAAGGCTCTGACAAGAATGTCTCTTCTGGTGACAAGACAACTTTAAGAAACTGAGATTGACTTTATAAAGCCAACAGAAGAAGGCCTTGGAAAAACTGGCCTGGAACCTCCTCTACATAGTTCACTTCCAAGGTTCCCAGCCTGTGATAAGTAAAGAATACCCTTTTCTGACATAAGTTGCAACTTTAAGATATTTTGAGGACCTCAAGAAGAAAGGTACCCAATTTGTGTAGGTATTACAAAGATGCTTTAAAAAAAAATCTAATATGAGGTTTCTTTATAAAATTTCCATCAAAGCTAATTTAAAAGAAGAGCCTATATGGTCAATCATTATTTTTGATAAACTTATGTAAATAATCAGGACAAAGACTCATTTTTACAAACAAATTGTCCTAGCTATGATTATCTTTCCTAAAACTCAAAGTGATTATAGAGGGAAAAATTATATTTCAGTAGAAAATTATAACGCACCTCTCATTAGACTATACCTCTTTGTTTTTGAGGGTTTATCATTTATTTGTAATCTGGACTGATTTCTGAAATTCTACTTTCCTCCAGTATCTAGCTAATATTTGTAAACTGAAAGTGGACTATTTGATACACATTTCACAAAAACCTCCATCCACAACAGTTGATATATAAACAATCTATACATGTTAAAATCTATGGACTCATACAGTTAAAATGAGTATGAGAAGATGAAATCTTTCCTTTAAAGTTGAAATGTTAGCAAGCCTTAACAATCTGCTTCAATAGGTGACACCTGTGGCTCAAAGGCTGGCCCCCATATACCAAAGGAGGTGGGTTCAAACCTGGCCCCAGTGGAAAAAAAATTTTTTTGCTTCAATAAGTCAACGTTCTTTTTAAAACTTTTAAAGGTAAATTTGTGTGTATATAAATAAAGTAAAAATATATTTCATAACCTATATTTTTATCCTATCTTGTCCCCTTATTGGAGTCTACCAAATGTTACCAATAAGAACATTTCTTAACATTACAAGTAGTACAGCTGTGCTAAGGACAAATTTGCTCAGCTTCTGATGGTCTGAAAATGTCTTTCTTTTGCCTTTATTTTTGAAGAATATTTTCACTTGATATGGAACTCCACTTTGTTTCCTAGCTTTCAGCACTTTAATGATGTCATTCCACTGAACTTGGTCCTCATTGTTTGTAGTGAAAAGAGGGTACAAATTTAGCTTTAATCATATTTTTAGCTTCTTCTAAGATTTTTTTCTTTATATTTGGCTTTTAGCAGTTTGAGATAAAACTATTTTTTTGTATTTATAATTTTCTTTGCATTATATTGTTTGGAGTTTGTTGCACTTTTCAGACTGTAGGTTGATGTGGTTTATCAGTTTTATTTCATAGAGTTGTTCTGGCCCATTTTCTATTTCCTCTCCTTCTAGGAGCCCGATTACACAGATATGACACTATTTGATATTGTGCCACAGATCTCAAGGGCCTGTTCCTTTTTTCTTCTCTTTTCTTGATTTACACTTTGCATTATTTTTCTGGGCAATGATCTTAAAATTCACTTATTCTTACTCTGCTTTGTCAATCTGGTGTTAATTTCACAGAAAATATCTGATACTGTGTTTTTCATTTCTGGATTTTTCCATTTTGTTCATTGTTATAGTGTCTACTTCTCTCCTAAAATTCATCATCTGTGCATGCAATTTGTCTGCCTTTTCTTCTCTTTTCTTTCTTTAATTTTAAGAGATAAGATCTCGCTCTGCCACCCAGACAGGAGTACAGTGGCAGATGATAGCTCATTGCAGCCTCAAACTCCTGGTTGGAGGAGTGATCCTCCTCCCTCATCCTCCAAATTAGCTAGGACTATCCCCTGATTTGCCTTTTCTGCTAGGCATATTCTTCCTAGTTATTTTGAAATTCCTGTCTGATAATTCCAGCATTGAAGTCAATTCTGATTCTGTTTTCATTGATTATTTCTTCTTGTCACCAAAGGTAACATTGCTTGTTTATTTGTGCTTCTCGTTCTTATTTTTTATGACAGACTTGGTATGTAAGAGACCAAGTAATATTGATCTCAAGGAAAGGATGGCCTTTCTTTCATCAGTGATGAGGGGTAAATCATCCTAACCTCTATTTGACCCCAGATGGGCTTTTGTGCAGCTTTAGTTAAGTTTACTTCATCACTGGCTTAAAGATGTGGCTTAAGATGCCTCCCATTAGAATGGCATGGGGCCTAAGCACTGGCAAGAGTTTGCCATCTTCTTTTCGTATAACCAGCTTCTAGCTTTCTGGGTCATTTGGGAGTTCTCTTTGTTCTCTCGTCCTGCGCTTTGGGAGATTCTCTTTCTATCCTGCTGCCCAGCTTAGGCTTTAGAGGGCCCACTGCTATACACTTGATAAAGAGCTAGAGTTTCTTCAAGGGATTTCTTTCTGGTCTTGCACCCAGCCCCAGCCTTTGGCCTGGCACAGTGTAGTCGGCAAAAACTCAGAGTATCTCTATGAATTTCTCTCATTTCTCCTCCTCATATTCAGCTATCAGGGGCCAGCAGCTTTGCCACTGGGAAAAGCCTCATGCATCTTATAAAGTATCCCTCTCAGCTAGCCTGCTCTGCCCCAGGCTCAGGTGCGCCCCCTCATGGTGAACACGTGGAGAGAGACTTGGCAAGTGGGTACACACTGTGACATTCTCGCCAGCCATACCAGTCTACGCCTGGCTGTGAAACTTCATTAATGATTGGTAAAGCCTCTATGTCACTTGTTCTTATCTCTGGGAGGTTCTCTGCCTCTCCTTCCTCTGTTAGGGGTGAAAGCAGCTCCCCGAGCACTTATAACTTTCTGAATTTTAGTTCATTTGGGTTTCTTTGCATATTGATTCTCCATTTTTTTAATCTATGATTTTGTGGCTTGCCCAGATTGTTCTATTTATTTGGATTGAGTGAGACCCACTTGTGACTTTCAGCATACTAACTCTAGTTGGCGATTTGGGGTGGGGGTCAAGTCTTAAAAATTGGTATTACTATTTGAACTCTGGGGCTCTGGGACATTATGAAATTCACACCCAATCTCAGGAAATTATAAGAAAATTGTCAAGCATGCAAATGTATCTATTTCTAGTCTCTTGTTTTATACCAACTTCCCTTTTTCATACTCAGTGTTTGCTCCTGGTAATTCCAATTTATTTCTTTAGTATTTTTCTTCATTCTGACTTCCTCAATTGGCTTGAATTTACAGTTTTCTTTAAGTCAGCTTTTCTTTATATAAATGCATGGCTCTTCCTGATCCTAAATCTGGGTCTTACATTAATCCTTTTCTCCTTTAAACTCCTTTCCTTCCTGGGCGATTCCATAGAACTAGATACTTAGCACAGTTTCTACAGAGAATTTTTTGTACATTCAATTCTTATAGTGCAAGTCCTTATGGATATATCATAGGTTGCCATGATTGAACCACATATTTTCTCAGTCGTTTTAACTTGATTGCATCTTTTTGCCAAGAATAACACCCCAAATTGTAATCATCTGTAAGAATTTTCTAGATATTTTATTGTTATATTTTTGTAATTCCTAATTTTTATGAATGTATTAAGGTGTTGAGCACTGATTATTTGATTTATACATTAAATGTTTTTAGTTTAGGTATTATTTATCTGTTCAGCACTATACGCATAGGTGCTCATTTCAATCATTATGTATACTTAAAATGTGGAATTGTTAAAATGAGTATGAGAAGATGAAATCTTTCCTTTAATGTTAAAATGTTAGTATGTTAGAGAGAATTTACCCCATCATTTGTGTAGCCCAGATTCTAAAATATAGGGGCAGGATTTAGAGATTAAACTGCCCAAGTAGTGCTGCCTGAATATGTGATATACTTACACAATTTGGAATAGAGGAAATTAGGTTTAATTAGAATAACTGCCATTATAATTTTATTCAATAAAATATCACATAGCCAATGTTTTTATTAAGTCATTTGTACATAGATCATAAGTACATTTATGCCATTATGGGATTCAATGTGTTGATTATTTATACAAATTGGAGTGCTTACATCCTACTAATCAACACAGCCTCCATCCCATTTACTCAATTACAGTGTTAAGACGTTTGTGTTCTACACCTGATAGATCCAACTTGTACTTGCAATATGCTCCATAGGTGTGCACATAGCCAATTCTTAATCCAATTAAATACTTCGAATATGCAGTTCTCTCATATATCCTTTTGTTCCCATTACACAAAATAAATGATTCAGAAATATTTAAAATTTGAAAAAATTTGATAAAAAGTTTAAAATTTTCTAAATTCCAGATGTCCCTATATTTGAGCCTCACTGAGTACTATTCAGAGGCTGTTTGGAAGTGTGCATGTGCATTTGTGTTAATCACTTTACAGCCCTGGGCTAATCAGAGAATAGGTAGAATGTTCTAATCTCTCAGTTTTTAGACAAGGGGACACAAATCCTATTTCTCTGTATTGAATGGAACATTTTGAAATCAACAGCTTCTTATTAAAGCCTGGAATGAGAGTTTCCATAGATTATTATATTGGGAAATGTTCTAGCAAGGAAAATAAGAATTGTTGAAACATCTGGGTTCTATTTTTGGTACAAGCAACCAAACATCGTATGCACAAGGAGAAAACCTTCCCAAAGAAAACACAACTGAAGCTGTCTGCTTTTATTAATGCACTCACTAGTGACTCTCCAGTGGTGATGGATCACCCTCATTTAAGGAATGATGTGCTGGAAAAATGCATTATTTTCAAGAGTAAGAGAGGGGATTAATGCAAGCGTGTGCTGAAAATTCAAAACTCTCCCGTGATGTATGCTGATTTTCGGGTGTTCCCCATTTGCATGGCTGTTTAAGCAAGCACTCTAAATGGAAATGCACTTGACATTTTTATGACTGAATGTGATCAAACAATATTAGAGTTTAGCTGATTTCTTAGAAAATGATCAAACCAATTTCTTCCTCATTTTCAATACTTACATGAGGAAAAAGATGAGTAAAAGACATATTAATAAAATATACCCTTTGAATGAAAAACTGCCAGTGAAAAATGTAAAGAGGTTGATATCTCTTTTTCCCCTCTCCGTCCCTGGCTTCTGTCACAATAGTCCGGGGCTGCATGCATCATCAGAGGAAAACGCTGATCACCTGTTTCCAAGCCTTGGTAAAGCAACCTAGGATGAATGTTCCATAAGGTACCTTGAAACTGAATTATACTCTGCATTAATGCTTATGTCACAGGACTCATTAATACAGAAATATTCTTAAATACTCTAAAATAAATGAATTTGGCCCTGCAGTGCCTGGTAGTAGACAAGGAGCATTAAATTCTGAACACAAGAGAGAACACAATGAGATGACCATGTCTGCCACGCAGGACCACCAGGCACAGGTACTTATTACATGGCTCCGTATGAGTTAAGGTAGCAAATGAAACAGGATGATAATGAACACAATTGTTAGATCTATTGGTAGCTTTTACGTATAAGACTATTCCTGTTGTCTTATTAAAAGATCAATCACTGTTTTAGGCATCTACTATTGCATAATAAATTATCACATATTTAGTGGCTTAAAACATCATATATTCATTGCCTAGAAGTTTCTGTGGTCAGGAATCACAGTATGGCTTACCGAGGGCTCCTGCTTTAAGAGTATCTCATTACGCTGCTATCAACATGTCCACCTTGTCAGGGATAGGGTCTCATCTGAGGTTGGACTGAGGCAGGGTCCACTTCCCAGCTTACATGGCTGCTTGGCAGGATTCAGTTCTCTCCTGGGGCTTAGCTGGTGGGTTTCCCTTATGTCCTTGCCATATACCCTTTTCTTTTGGCAGTTTGTTTCATGAAAGCCAGCAAGAGAGAGAAAGAACCAATTATATGAAGTCTGCTAGAATATGTAAACCTCAAATTCATGTACCATAACATCCAGCATCTTTGCTGAATTCTGTTGTCTAGAAGGAAGCCACAGGTCCTTCCCTAATTTGAAGGAAAGGGCTTGCACAAGGGTGTGGATACCAGGAGGCAGGGAACATGAGGCTATCTTAGAGCTGCTTGTTGTCATTACTAGGCCCTAAAGTATTTCCCTAATTTTAAGTTTCGTTTTCTCTTTCTCTCTTCGTTTTCTTTTCCTGTTCTTTTTTTTTTTTTTCTTTCCGTGCAGTTTGTTTTGTTGGGTTGTTCTATTTTATTTTATTCTTGGTTTAGAAATCAGAAAACAAATGTCTATTTTTAAACCTCTCCACATCTTGCCAGCTATATACTATGGGGTAATTCTTGGCCTCCTATGCTTCAGTATTCTACATGTGAAATAGCAAACTTATGGTTATCCTATTTACTTTACTGGTATGATCTTATAATTAAATGGTATAAACTAAAAAAGTGCTTTGAACAAATACATTGTTTATAACCATAATATAATATATATGCATAGTAACTTAACTTTCTCAGGTTTCACTAGTCTGGGGCCTCATATGGAATACCTTGAATTGTTCTGATCCATTGCTCACAAGCTCATCTTTAAGTTTTTCCTGAAATTTCCCCTTTGAGTTTTTCTGTGAGTGTCCAGGGACCATCTCCTACTAAATGTTCTCAGTCCTCTGTCAAACATTACCCACAATTTCTGACTTTTTTTCTTCTTCAGCAGCCTTTCTCTTTTAGGTCCTAGGAACCTGCTACATCTATCTATTGTCTTCTCTGGGAACAAGGCCCTGAGGCTTGGAAGGTAGAGGACTTAGAAGTTGAGAGTTTAAATGAGGCACACATAGTACATATTCCCCTTACCCTTATAATTTGGAACTCATTGAAAAATAGACACAGGAGCCTAATAAATACGCAATTAAAATATCAGCTTTATGGTCAGTAGAGGCAGATTAGCAAACACAGCTTGGGTTTATGACTGCACATGGACTTTCTAACAGCTGTGGCCTGTGTCCTGATCTTGGGAAACTCCTTTTAGGGACATAGGCTATGAAGGTCGTTTACACAGATAAATTCCAAAGGAAAATCATAATCTCTTACTCACTGAGCTCTGAGGGCAAGGGGCAGAGAGGAGTCCCAGGGCATGGGCTTCGATGACCACGGAGGAACATGAACTGATGGGTGCCAGATCCTCCCCATCTCACTAATCCAGTCAATCGATCCTTTTTCTGTGGGAAGAAAGAACTAAAGGAAAGACAGACAGGCTGGAGGAAAAACTCATAGAAACATGGACTAGAGTATTTCCTACTATTGGAGGCCCAGGCTGGGTTCAAACCTGCCACCCTCAGTGTATGTGGCTAGCACTGTAACCACTGTGCTACAGGTGCTGAGTCCCCTTAAAAGGTTTTTAGTCTCTGTTTAGGCTTCTCTGCTCTTCAAATTTCCCAGTTGTGACCTGAGTATTAGCAGTGTGGGCTTCTGTTGTACCCTCCCATTACTCTTTTCTGCCTCTCTTCAATAATAGCTTGGAAATACGATGGTAGAAATGAAACAAAAATCAGAAGTTAGGAATAAAATGTACTCTCACTCAGCACTTTTTTATGGATGAGGTTGAGGGAGAACTAAGGTTTGTCTGTCATTTTGCCAACTTTATATGTAAACAAGTTGGGATTATCAAATGCTGAGAATCTGTCATAATTTGGTCTGTGCTGTTCAGCCCTGTATGTTTTGTTTAGAAGACTACTGACTCAAAAGGGCTCCACAAAGCTGAAGGTAGATTCTGAGTTAGTATTTTCCTCTTGTATAGGGCCATTTTGCATTTGAAATTTAAAATGCATTATATTGCAGGTGTTGACCCAACCCTTGCTAATGCAGAGAAAAGTGCACCCCCATGACAGGAAAGGGAGCTAAAAATGTTTCCTGCTGTGCTTATAGCTCTGTCATCACTGTCCATTAGTCTTTGTAGATGGTTTTATTGGCTGCTTTGCTCCATAACTCTTCCTCTAAGCATTCTTATCTCAAAAACAACTCAATCATTGACCCGTCCATCACCCATCTTGAGTCCCATTGTGTCATGACTAGATGGAAAATTGCTGAACAAAATAATTTACTTTAAATATAGAACCAAAGCAAGGCAGTGAAGACTGTGTTTTGATCTTTCCCTAAAAGTAATAGTGCTGATTCTAACTGGCTTCTACAATGGATGTTATATCAGCTAAGGATTTTTTAACTAATAGGATAACTCTTTGGATTGTTATCCTAATTGTACTTCTTCCCCAAGTGCTGGCAGGGCAATTGTGACAAGAGGAAGGTCATATTAGAGGGAATAGGATGCTTTGTCTTGGGGTTTTGGAGTTTTCACTTGTTTCTTGTCACCTAAAATCATGCATTCAATACACTAACATGGGCCAGGATGGCATAAGAATGGATCAAAGATCAATTTTTATCAAGTAACTGATGCCATGTCTTTTTGATTGGATAAATGTAACTTGGGCATTTAGATGAGGCTGCTGTAAAAAGGAAAAATAGTTTTATAATATTAAAAGTTTTAATTGTATAAATCAAACAAAAAATCATTCTGATTTTTAGTCCAGATTATAGGTTAAATAATTATATTTAGGTATTATATTCTCTTTTTGCAAAGCCTTGTTTTCAGAAAAGGACTCAGAGGAAAATAGTAGATATCAGAGTTGTAGGACCTGTAATGACAGCCAGGATATCCACATGTACTCTTAGGTCATTCTTAGGTTAACTTTTTAGTCACTGCTACCCTATTTCATTGGCAATGCATAGAAACTTATTGGATATGTTGGGTAATGATTAGTCATAGGCTTTCTGAGTTTATTTATATATTCAAAATAGAGATAATACTGTGATTGAAATAGGTTTATAAATCCTAGGCCACTATAAATTTTTCATATTTCTTTTGTTGTCACTAGGAACCTGAGAGCCCCCAGATAGCATCTGAGAAAGTCTTTATGATGTGTGTCTTCCACACTGACTTAATATGTATTTATTATGTATGTGTGTGCTTATATTTGCATATATATTCATATATACACACACATGCATGTGTGCACATATAGTTTATAGTTTTGCATACTAGAAATATGTTTTAGGTTTAAATTAGATGGTGATTAATTAATTAAAGACTATGAAGCATCCTAACAGTTTAAGTCAAATCACTTTGCCCTTGGAGGAAGTCTTTGTGCTATTGCCATTGTCTGAGATCTCACAGATGGTCTGATGCTGTAGTTTAGCAGTCAGGCTAAAAATGACTCAGCTAGTTCTTTGGGTGTTTTTCCCTTTTTTCCCAAAACATCTCCTGGGTTTGGTTTGTTTATAATAGATTCTTTAAAAAAGTAGGACCTTGGCCTGGGTCAGGAAGCCTTTTGTTAAGTTCAAGCCTAGTAATCACTAACAGTGTAGAAAGTAATGGGTGTGACAGACGTAGTTTGCTCTCCTAGATTTCATTTGCACTTCAGTTTTCATATTCAGCAAATGAGAATGCATTCAAAACCTCCCATCTGTATATAAAAGTGAGTAAAAACAGAAAAGAATGGAAGCTGTAACCACAGAATTTGTAATAGAAATATAGAGAGCAAGACACCGCCTTACTCTGTGACTGAAAGGGAAATGTGTATTAATATCTTATAGATAAAAGTTCAGATTATGATTTGTATCACGTATGTTTTGTATATATAATCTAAAAGCGTGTTTGCTGGTGAAGGTGTCATAATCACAAGCCCGTGGGGAAGGGAAGGGAATGATCTCACTGTGCAGACACTTTTTACTTCCACCCTCCCCGCTGCTGCACACCAGGCCGGCCAGGCTGTGTCTGAGGATTCCCCACCCTCCCTGCCCAGAACCACAGCCCCCCACCCTCCCTGCCCAGAACCACAGCAGCTCTTCAGGTGAGCGCCTGGAATTCAGTCCCTCTCCCTGACCTAACAAGGCTCACGCTGACACCCTGTACTCCCTGGGTCTCTAATCACACACATGGCTATATCCTGCTTAGATTGGAAAGTCCTAATTAAAGTTCCTTAACTTTTTTATCAGTTGAGGATTTTTTTTTTTTTTTCTAAACCACAAGGCTTATTCGGAAATAACTCACACAAAGAGAGTTTTCATTAATTTAAGCTGTTTTTATTCTTCCTCTAAAAAAGCAAAGAGAAATGAAGAAATCAGGAGCAGGAGCAGGACAGAAGCTGCTAGCCCATTGTTCCCGAAGTTAGAATTCGCAGGTGAAACCTGTCTGTCCTCAAACAGTGCACTGGATATGGAGGCCACCCAGTTATAAAGTGAGACCTCTGACCAATTGTTCTCATAGCTCTGGGGTGCTGAGCACCCAGTGAGGGTCATATTGACTCTATTTTTTCTCTTAAACCCTAGACCCCCTGTATTTTTTTGTTCTCTGTATTAAAGGGATCCAGAATATTTCATTGTGGCATAAAAATTATTTTGGGTTGAAAGCAATTGAGTTCCTTAAATCCCTTATCTGTCTGAAAGCAGAACCTCCCTAAAGGACTCAAAAGATTTAATTGTCATAAATCCTGCTCCCAAACAGCAACCAGGGAAGATTGACTCTTACCACTAGAGACGAAGAGAAATCAGGAACACACATAAGCAGACTTTGTCACAAAACGGTCACATCCCCCATCTGTTCTCCTAAGGGTCCATTTATCTTTCTAAAAAGTCATTTGTTTTCCCAGAAGTGTGCCCTTTCATTCACCTCCCAACCTTCTATAAAGTCATTTTTCCCCTATAAATGCCCTTCTCCTCCTCCCTCACCTATTATGACAGTTTATTAAGCCCCCAATTCTAACTACCAATTTGAGTCACATTTCTTTGTGAACTCCCTTATGTATATATCTGATCAAAACCCATCTTTCCTCGTGCTAATCTCTCTCTTGTCAGTTTAATTTGTGCACCTCCAATTAAAGAACCTAGGCAGGCAGAGGAAAAGTTTTTCTCTCTGACAGAATTTTATGCCTGTGCTTAACAATTACGGAAAAATTTTCTTTGTTAACTTTTTAGTGGTTTCCGGAACTCAGTGTATTATGTAATTTAATATAGATTTATTAAGATAAGGTTACATCATGTATACATATGTTTACATAAATTTATTCATATGAAAATGTTTCTAAGATACCCTTGAAACAAAAAGAGAATCATGAGAAATATGTGTTTGTTAAAAACTATGGTCTCTAGTGCAAAAGAGATTTTTTTTTTTCCAAATCCTTTTCAACTACCGAACCCAGTGATTCAAAAGCTTATATTATTTCAAAGGAATGAAAGTTTAATTTCAAGTTCATATTATCAAAGCACTTTGGAGTTCTTACTTTTTTTCATAGTTTAATGCCCAAGGGAAAGTAGAAACTTGGCCTTCCTTATTTATATGTTTCTTATCATCTGTTTGTTTTAGAACCTGGGTGGCTAATTGATGATGACGGTGAAAAGTGCAACATCCAAGCAAAACCTAGCGAAAGGCATATGGATAGGAACACATGAAAATCTGGACTTAGAGTGAAAAAAAGGATTAACATTGTGCTATCTGAAGTATTCTGCATTCTGTGATAGGATGGTCTGTAAGGTTATTTTTTTTTTCCAGCAAAATGTATAATCATTCCACTTTCCCATATGATAGTGTTCATAATATAGGCATGTCACTTAATGTGGCATTCAAGCCTAATTAATTGCCTTCCTTTGCACTTTTATAGCTCTATCACAGTGCCTATCACACTCTATTCTGATTACCTGTCTATTTTTTGTTTGTTTTCCTCACTAAATTGATATTCTCTCAAGACAGGAGCATTTAACATCTGCATCCCCAGACACAGCACACATTACATCTGTATGCCAGGACCTAACTCCAATGTTTAACACACAGAAGTCACCTAGTGTGTGTGTATTGAATGGACTTGTTCCATGACCTGACAAGGGTACAAGTGAATATTTCTATGAGTAGAATGTGAATGTTTTGACATAATGACTAAGAAAGTTACATGAAGGCTATGTTGACCAGTTTAAAAAAAAAAAAAAAAAAGAATGGACTTGTATCGAATTCTACCTTAATCTTCGTTCCTACTTAACTCTTATACTTTCATTAATATAATATTAAGTTAAAAAGTTATTTTTTTTTGTCTTCCAGGCTGAATTAATTACCTAATCTATGCTTCCATAGAGTGCTACTAGTATCACACTTAAATGTGGTATTCTAAATGTTTGTTTCTTTTCTGGGAAAAATCACATTTATTTTTATTGCTCTGAATCTAGTATTGTTTTTACCAAAAAAGAGTTGCAGAATAAATGGCTGTGCAAGGAATAAAGGAGCAACCTCCAGGGCAGAAACATTCTGAGGGCTTATTTCCCAGGAGCATGGATTGAATTGCATGACCCAAATAGTATGTGGATGTCCTGACTTCCTATAACTCGGAATGTGACCTTACTTGGAAATAAGGTTGTTGCCAGTGTAGTTAGTTAAAATAACTTCACACTGGAGAGGGGGAGTCCTTAGTCCTATATGATTGGTGTCTTTATAAGAAGTGAGGGACAGACACTGCGGGGTGATGGCCGTGTGGAGGCAGAGGTTGGAGCTGTGCGGCTACAAGCCAAAGTGTCTGAAGCTGCCAGAAACTGGAAGAGATCAGAAAATGTGCTCTACAGGGTGGGGGGCGGGGGAGCATGGCCCTGCCAACACCTTGACTTTGGACTTCTAGTTTTTAGAGTTGTGATAGAAGAAATTTCTTTCTATTTCTGTAGCCACCAGTTTTGGGTGCTTTGTTGGGGCAGTGCTAGGAAATTAATATACCTAGTGTATCTAAAGTGTCTTATTTTTATTGGTAAGGGTTATCTCCAAATGGAATTGAATTAAAAGAATGAAAACAAATATAATTTTTAAGGATTTCCTTTGGTGTGTAAGGTGCTTGGTAGTGCTAATGGTCTCTCAACACAGCATCAATTGGAAGGTAAGCTCCTTGAAGTAAACAAGTGAATGGACATATATGTATACAACTTATGAACTGTAATGACCTTGGTTCCCCAAATTCTCAAAATTTGGGGCAATCTGTCTTTAGAATCATTAAAATAGTGATAATATTTTAGTACATTTTCCTTGGATCCTGTCATGGAGGGAGAAATTAGAATGGAAGATAGTTGATTCAACTGTTTGTCTATTCAATCACGTATTTATTATCTTCTGTTTCAGGGATTCAGCAATCATCAGAACAGTCACAGTCTATTCATAGAAATTATATTCTATTGGAATAGAGCATAAAAACCAAAATGTATGAAAAAAGAGAAGTGGGATAAGAAGATGAAGAATAGAGAGGTATTGGTCTTTTAGCTGGGATTGTCAGAGGAGGTATCTTGCATACGGTGGAGTTTGAGTAGAGTGAGGGAGTGAGCTGTATCTATCTATTTATCTGTCTATCTATCATCTATTTATCTCTATTGATGAGTATGTATGGTTACATAGTTCTGTATATTGTAGGGGTTCAGGACACACCATCCAAAATATGCTAGTTTGGCATATTATTTTGAGCTAAAGGCACTTGAAAAACAGCAGGTGCAAGGAGATCTTTTTCCTTCCTGAAAGCAGGCGATAATACTCCCATGTGAAAGATGTTCTCTTTGTTCCAAAAGGAAAGAAGACATTCTTATCACCAGAGATGGGTAGTTGAGGTTGAGAAAAATCTGCACTAACTTTGTCAAACTGACCCTTCTCTTCTCAGGCCCTTTTCCAGTTAACTGCCATAGCCCAAACTCCTTTGTTTTGCCATATTTTCACAATTTATTAGTCTTTGTCCAAACTAATATGTAAGCTCTAACTGCTCCTTTGGGTCTTCATTTTCCCTGTTAGGGCTCCCATGTACATGCAAAAATTACTAAGTAAAATGTGTATGCTTTTCTCCTGTTAATCTTCCTTATGTTTGTTTAGTTCGTAGACCAAGCCAGAGACTGAAACAGGATAGAAAAAGAGATTTGTATCTTCCCTATAATATCATAGTTATATCACATCACATACGTAGGTAGGTGTATGTATGTGTATGTATATAATCTGAAGGGGAAGAGTGATTGGACAGAGGAAAGTATGTTGCTGGACTAGCAAAGGAGCCAGTATTGCTTAAGTAAAGTGAGATGGGGTGAAATATTTGCATGAGACTAGAGAGGTAGTTAGGGACTGGCTCCTGTGTGCCATGTAGGCCATTATAAGAGTTTGGCTTTTCCTCTGAGTGAGTTGTAAGCAGAGAAGTAATATGATCTGACATAGGATTTTAAGGAGTCTTTCTGTGGCTATGGAAAAAATACACCATGGGGTGAGCAATACTAGAAATCAATCAACTACTCAAATGAATGCTGCAGTAATATGTTTGAAAGGTTATGGTGATTTGAACTTAGCTGGTAAGAGGAGAGGTGATAGGAAATAGTGTGAGTCTAGAAAGGAGTGAGAAGGACACATTTTGCACACTTTAGAAGGCATGGAGGCTTCAGGAGATAGTGCATGCTTGAGGAAAATCCTTTGAAGAAAGAAGAGAAGGAGTGATAATGAGATTTCAGGGCTCAGTTGCTCCCAGCTCATGTTGGCTCTGTTGCTATGTTATGGAACTCAGTGTATCCTGAAGGTCATGAGGAGTCATTAAAGAATTTTTGAAAGGGAGTAAGACAGCATCTCATTTCTATTTTAGGAAGCTCATGCTGATAGTATAAAGAAGAATGCAGTGAAGACAGAACAGAATTTGAGGTTAGAGACTGAAAGGGGAGACTTCACGGTAGTTTGAGAGATGATGGGGACAATAGCACTGGAGATAGAAAGGAATGAGTAGGTGAAACATATAGTGGGTGGGAATAGCAGGACTTAATCATTTGTTGAGTAGAGGAGGTAAGGGAGAAGAAATCAAGCACAATTGCAGATTTTCTTTTTTTTAAATTTCAGAATATTACAAGGGCATAAACATTTCTGTTACATAAATTGCTTCTGGACAATTCTGACTTGGGTAATTAGATTGTGGTGGACCTTGACTATGACGGCCCACAAATAGCTCTGAAAAGACAGAATGAAAAACTCCTAGGACCCGGTGGGGGAAGCGAAAATCAAGGAAGATTGCTCTAGTGCTGATGCAGCATGAATATCAAGGAGGCCTAGTAGCATAGTAGCCCTATATGGTGATTTGTTTCAGAGCCCTAAGGTGTCAACAGGTAAAGTGCTAGTGAGCTCAGAGCTCTGGTATTCTCCGACCTGGAAGACATCTCCCTTCCTGTGGGTAGTCAAGAACACCACATTCTGAGTGCTGCTTCTCATGAGAAAAGGTAAGAAATAGAGTCACTTCAACCACTTGCATCCTTTGTATTGCCTGCTGTCACCTCATGAGCAGATCAGAAAAAAAGGACACTTGACACACTTGACACACTTGACACAAAGTCAAGTCATTACCATCTCTAATCTTTCAACAACCACCAGGCTTCATAGTCTGGCCCAGCTCCTGGATAAATAATGATGCCATTATCAGGTTGATGAACAATTAAAAAGGAGCATATTTGTATGTGTGTGGGGGGGGGACAGGAAGAGCAAGAGGTTGGGATATCTTGAGACTCTATCTCAATAAATAATAATAACAATAATACAAAGAGATTTCCTGGGTTTGTAATTGAAGTTTGAAACCTGTACCAAGAGCTCAAAAATGAGGCCTAGCTGCACCCACAGATGCAGATGCCATGGGGGGAAGAAGAGATCCCATGAAGGAATCAACACAAGAGTCAAACATCAATTTTAGGAAACATCAGAGTTCAAGGTACATATGCAGAAAGAACCTCCTAGAAGAGGAGACTGAGATGAAGCTGCCTTCAGGGAAGGATAGCAAGGAGACAATGAATCTTGGAAGCCACAAGAGAACAGATATTTACGGAGTTGCAGTGAGGCCATTTAAGATAAGGAATAAAAACTCTCCATTGGGTTTAGCAACTGGGAGGTCACAGATGGCATTGGCTATCATCACTTTTATTTTTTTTTATTAAATCATAAACACATAGATCATGTATACATTAATGCATTTATGGGGTACAATGTGCTGATTTCATATAGTATTAGGAACACTTACAACACACTGGTTAATATATACCTCATTTCGTTTACTTAATTATTGTATTAAGACATTTATACTCTATACTTAATAGATATGACACGTACCCTTGCATTACGCACTATAGGTGTGATCCCACAATTCAAGTGAAACACAGAGAGGGCCAATTAAGTGGTGCTGCAGACAGCGCATACACAGCACTGACTCTGAAATGTAGGCTTTTCAGGGAAAGAGTTTGGACGATGCTAAGGGAGACTGAAGAAGATCTCCTAAAAGTGGCAGAGATGATAGAATGCTTATACATTGTGGAGAGAAGCAAGTCTTTGGAAGGTTTTCTAAGACATCATTTAAACAAGCAGTACACATAGGTGGGAAATATTAGTCCATTTTCTGTTGCTCATAACAACATAATAAAAAATGGATAATTTTTAAAGGAAGTAATTTATTTATTTCTTACAATTATGAAGGCTGGGAAGTTCAAGGTTGAGGACCAGTATCTGGTGGGCCTTCTTGTCCTACTCTCTGTAGAGTCTCAAGGAAGCACCAGGAAGGCATTACGTATGAGGGGGTTGAGTGTTGTTAGCTCGAGTCTCTGCTCATTTTCTTTTAAAGCCACCAGTCCCACTCCCAGGATGACTCATTAATTCATTTTAAGCCTCTGACCCACTGATCTTTGAATGGTTTAATCCATCCATGGGGGCTCTGCCTTCATCACCCAGTCAGCACTTAACAGCCCCACCTACTTCTCAATACTGCCACACTGGGGACTAAGTTTTAGCATGAGTTTTGATGGCATAAGTATTCAAACCATCAAACTGTAGAGTAAGGCATTGGAGGAAGGAAAAGGTCACATTATTCTAAAGTTTGGATTTCACCTGATGATTTTGATAGAAGAATATTTGCACTAGGTGTCAAAGTCGCTGTCGGGAGAATGGTTTAAATGATAAAATACCAGGTTTACCCTAGTAGGAGCTGAAATCAGGAGGGGGATATCTAATTAAAATTATCCCTTCATCCTCACATATGCTGGGAGGTAAAAGGAAGACAATGATAGTGCAGCACATAGTGTATATTTCATCACTGTTAGTTCTTTTCTTGTCTGAATGTTCAGGAAAAGATACAAGAATGTGAGATCTCCAAGATCTGTCAGAATTAGAGAGCTCATTACCAGCTCTAGGCAAACTTGTCTAAAATGGGATGCTATAGAAACTGAATGCACAGGACTCAACAAAGGCAAGTCAGTAATTCATAGTCTTCATGTACCTTAATAAAGGAAGGGGCTTGAGAAAATCCGTGGCACAATAGCACCTGATTCAGACAGCTTATCAAGGGCTCATGAAATGCTGTACGTGTGAGTTCTTTTTGAATAGATACTATAAATGCTAGACTCTTAGAAGAAAAAGAAGTGCCAGAAATACATGTAGTGATCTCTGAGACAAATGGAGCGACCAACTCTGTCCTGATTTTGGCCTTATTCCTATTTCAAGGCAGATGCTACTAAATATGGACCCATTCACAGTCAACAATGAACTCCTATGATTATGTATGTATTTTAAAAGATTCTTTCATTTTTTTTCACTTATCTTTACATTTTACACTTTATTTTTTTACACTTTTTCAAGAGGCTCTGAAAAGTCCTTGCTGAGAGGATCTAGATTTCGAATAATTCCTCTTTTATCCTCCCTCAGTTAGGTGTTACCTTCCTTTCTTTGCCTGTCCTCTCCCAGACCTCTTGGGGAGTTGCCTCCTTTCAGTCTCTGAGCCTTGCCCTTTGCGCATTTCAGGACCTCATTTGTCCTTTCGAGGATTTTATATAGAATGATAAAGAAAATGATTATCTGAAGGTTTGGGAGCTTGGCATTATTACCATTATTTGATTTTTATTTTTATTGTTTTTGGCTTTGACAAATAGTTCCTGGTAATGAGAACATTAAAAGGCCTTCATTAAGACCCAAGAAGGGAAGTGCTGGGGAAAGTTAATTACCTGGAGCCCAAAGTCCGATTTTCCCTTTAACAACCCAAGGCTGCACTTTAGAGGCAATCATGGATTGCTGTTTGGCAAATAGTGAGCCTTTCTTGAAATGGTGAGTGTAATTAGATGCTCTCCTGTCTGTCATTAAAGACAAATTGTTTGCAAATGGTTAACACTTGAGTACAATACTGTGTCTTCGACCTTTATCATCATTTTATTTCCAATATTGAATGAAATATTCTAAACTAAGAAATGAGAGCTTATTTCCAGGCTAATTGTTTGATAATGAATTACTGCTGCTCTTAAGAAAACTTGTACTATTTACTTATTATTTTGCCTTCATTTTTCTTTAGAGGTTTTGACATTTGCAATTCAAATATACTCAGAAGAAGTCTTCTGTGAAAAGAATCATCCATCCAGTGATAGTGGCTAATTTTGTTCCTAATTGGGGCTATGAACCATTCAAAGAAAAAAACTCTCAACCCTGTCCAAAATTCACTGGCTGGAAAAGAACTCAGATGTCATTAGGGTTGTCATTGCTCTCGGATGACAGATAAGAATGCATAAAGCACTTTTGACTTTCAAGGGATGTTTTGAGACTGATGTCATCAGCTTCTCTCATGCTTCATAGCAATTTACTGCATTATATTATAATCTAATTGTTTTAATGCACATGATTCAGTCACTAGTTACCCTAAATGAAAGGAGAAAATCCAGACAAAAGGGAATAAGATTAAGGCTGGTAACTATATTATGGTGATACCAATTTAGACTCAGAATTCTATGTCTTTCAAGTGATAGTATTTTAAATTGCTGCTTGTGTCTATTTCATCTTAATTATTGAAGAACTATGAACAAAACAGTATAGACATGTTCCCAGTAATAGAGCATATTTTTAAGTGTGATTATCATCATTAAAATGAGATGTTCCAAGGTGCAGATATCAAATCTATTATAGGGGGTGGCATACAATTATAAGAGGGACTTTACCTAACAAATGTAAGCTGTGTAACCTGATTGTTTGTACCCTCAATGAATCCCCAACAATAAAAAAAAATAAAAATATATTAGAGGAATATTAGTAGAACCCTAATGCACCTTTCTCCACTGTCTTCTCCACAAAACTTCTGTTTCATAATAAATAAAATCAACTGTAAACAATAATTAAACCATTAGTTATTTAGTGGTGACTACATGCCTGAAATGTGCTAGCTCCTTTTATATGTTTTCCATTTAATTTTCCCTATAACCAGATGAAATGAATGTTGTCCTTTTCCATTTATACATGAAGAAACTGAGCCTTGGAGATACTATTTTCCTTGGACCTGCAGCTAGTGAGGAGTCCCCAGCAATGAGAATCTAAATAGCTATTTCTTGTCCTAAAGGAAGTTATCCCTGTTGTAAAAATTCTATCAAATGTGCCTACCTTTAAATTGTAGTTTGATATATAGTGTACATGTGACCCAATAAATATTTAGTGGTTTATATCTGAATAATCTGTTTTAATTTCTATTTTTAAATTTGTAGACTTTGATCATTTAATGATTAGCTATGCATACTTTCTCTTCTATGAATTCTCTGTCCAAGTCTTACTGATCTCATAATTATTTTTATATACTACATATGTAACTGAGTGGGCATCTGCTTTTAGTGCTATATCCTCCTTTGTTAGACAGCAAAGATTTT
>NW_003852532.1:3150898-3152078 GCF_000181295.1 Otolemur garnettii | reverse complement strand
TGTAAGAACTTATTAAGTGGTATGAGCTATCACACATACACACACATAGTTTTCCTCTTAGCTACTCTAGCCATCACCACCACTACTACTACCAGATGCTCTTGATACAAATGTTTGCAGGAGAATTGGAGAATTGGTAGAATTTCCAAGGAAATGGTGAAAAGCAATAGAGAATTCAGGGAAGTTGGCAGAAAAAGAATGGATCAATCTACTCCTATCTCTTGGTCTTTTGCACAGGGTAACACAGATCCTTAAAAGGATGATTTCCAAAATGCTTCTAATTTCTTAATTTCAGTGCTCAAAATATGACAGTATGATATAAGAAACATAATAAAAGTCAGTAACTGTGGAGGACAAAAACTAGCCTTCAACCTCCACTTATGGGAAATTAGAATAGTAAAAGATGGGATAGGGACCTCAAGACTTGGGGAACAACACAGGATGAGTATCCTTGTTTCTACTTTTGCTTCTTATGTTCTGGACAGAGTAGAAGATGCTGGCAGTCTATACCTAGGTCCTAAAATAGACCTTAGCAAATTTAAAAGAATTGACTGTGTTCTCTGACCTCAATGAAATTAAACCAGAAATAAATAACAGAAAGATAAAAGGAAAAATCTCTACACACTTGGAAACTAAACAGCATACTTCTAAATAATCTACAGGTCAAAGAAGAAGTCTAAAGGAGATAAATAATACATGGAACTAGATGAAAATTAGAAGCAACATATTAAAATGTATGACACAACTAAAGCAGCATATTATCACACACACACACACACACATATTTTTGATTCATGGTTCCTGGCTCATAACTCTCATAGCCCTTGTTACTGTCTTTTGTTATATCATTGGGGACACTCTAGGACTCAGAAGCAGGCCTCAGGAAATAGAATCTCTCTCTTTGACATTCTTACGCTCATCTTTCAAAAACTGAGGGAAGATTTTAGTCTGATTGTGAGTCATTAAACCCCTATTTCAGAAGGGGTCTTTCCCCACATCCTGGAGGAAAGAATGTTGCTCCGAGAAGCCAAGAAGAATCTGAACAGACAGATGGGTTTCCCAACTCATTCTATTACATGTGGTATTAGATCATATTCTGTTTGTCCAATCACATGGTGATCAATCATGTCTATTCAATGAAATTTCCATTAAAGACCCAAGAGGAGAGCGTTCTCAGAGC
>NW_003852532.1:3149229-3149903 GCF_000181295.1 Otolemur garnettii | reverse complement strand
ATAAATATGAAAATTTTCTCAACATGATAATGACCATCTATAAAACAAACAACAGCACATTTTACTACAGTTAAACCTTATACTTAATCGGGGACGATTTGCACCACTCTAATTTAACATAGTGTTGGAAGTTCTCACCAATATAAGAAAGTAAGAAAAGCCAAACCAAGCAAAACATATGGGAAAAAGAAATACAACTTTCCTTATTTTCAGATAACATGATTGTCTACGTAGAAAAGTCCTAGTGATCTATAAAAAACTCTTGGAACTAATAAGGGAGTTCAGTATATTAACAGGTAAAAGATCAGTTATACTTCCCTGTACCAGAAATGAGCACATAGGCACCAAAATTGATAACATAATGCCCTTAACAATCACTGAAAAAGTTAAATGTTTAAGTGTAAATCCAACATATTTTGTATGGGACTTATACATTGAAAACTATATAAGGACAATAAAAGAAATGAAAATAAATCTAAATGAATAAGTGGAAAGATCTTATATTCATGTATCGGAAGACTCAACATTGTAAATATGTCAATTCTCTCCAAACTGTTTTAACACAATTCTCTATCAAAATTCAGAAATGTTGCTTTTGTAGATGTTGGCAAGATTATTTTAAAATTTGTATACAAGGCAAAAGAATTAGAATAAAACAATTTGGAAAAGAAGAA
>NW_003852532.1:3143438-3147800 GCF_000181295.1 Otolemur garnettii | reverse complement strand
AATTAGTAAATTAATAAAAGACAGATATTTTATCAAAGATGATATAAAAATGGAAAATAGTAAAAACAAAAGCATTATTTATCATCAACAAAATGCAAATTAAAAACCACAATGAGATATCACTAGGGCTCTTCAGAATGGCTGAAATAATAATAGAAAAGTAATATCAATAAATACTGGCAAGGATGTGGAGAATTTGGATTATTCATATTGTTAGAATGGCTCAGTGACTAGAATTGATACAGGGTGTTCCTCATTCAGGGATGATCAAGAACCTCCACTCTCCATACCCCCAAGTTTTCCAGGCCTAATCAAACAAATTTTTTCTTTCTAAACTGCACTCTCTGAATACAGCAGAAAAGCAGTTTTCCAAGATTTCAAGTAAGCTAGTCCAGGTGCTGAAGGAATTGCATTAATTTGCTAATAACCCTCTCATTCAGTCACTAATTAACATTGAAGTCTGTCAAGCTCTAGCCAACTGTAATTCCCCAAACAGCATAAAGCTCCTAAAGGAATGACTCAGAAGACTCCTGGGGGGACCTCTCACTTGGTTCTCTCCACTCTGCTAGAGGCCCTGGTGCCTTTCCTTCCTTCCCTATTCCTAAATTCTATCTTACCACTGATCTCTGGTTCCTAGGCTCATTCCTTGATTCTCTAAGACCAAGGACTGACTATAGAAAGAAATTCCAGCAACAAAATAATTGAAAAGAGCAAGTAAAGTTTTAGCAAGAAATAGAAGATTTATTAATGACTTACACAGCAAGGTGGGTCCTATCCGAGTGACTTCAGGCTTTATGGAAAACACAAATTTGGGTTTTATATACAACTTTGAGGTGTATCAGCTGTTTCTTATAGGTCTCCCAGGTCTTAATTAACTGTGTACCCAAAACATCCCACCTGTAAGTACTTGGTAACAACCCCCCTGCAAGGTCAGCCTGATCCAAAACAATCCAAAATAGCCTAACTATATCCTTCATCCACCCTGCTCATATTTAGCTAACTACCTGTGGGGTAAGGAAAGGTGGGCTTTCTCACCCGTGGAAGGAGACTTGCACTCCTAGATGGCCATAACAGTGTACAATGAAGTCATGCTGATGTAACTGCTATTGGGCATGGTGCCACTTTATTCCCCTGGGTATCAAGGTGCACAGGATCCTTCCCAGTACAGATTGTGGATTGCAGATTGTGCTGTGTAATCTAGCTCCCCAGCTGCCAGGTGCAGGGGCGGACTTCCCACATAACTTAGCTCACCAGCCGCCATGAGCTAAATAAAGCACGTTACACCTGCCCTCCTTGCCTAGGTTTTTCCTTAGCCTGTCTGAAGCAGAATGCTTGTGCGACACTGCCTGATAGTACTTGCTGGTGTGAATGTAAAATGTCCTTTTGTAAAACAATTGGGCAGTTTCTTAATAAACTAAACATGTAAATACCACATGATCCAACAGATGCACTCCTGGGCACTAATCTTAGAGAAATGAAGATGGTATGTGCACACAACTTCCGCAGATATTTGTGGCAGCTTTTTTTTTTTTTTTTAATAATATCTTCAAGCTGGAAAAATTCAGATGCATTCAATAGATAAATGGTTAAAGAAACTGTGGTAAATCCATGGAACAGAATCCTACTCAGCATAAAAGAACAAACTATTGAAAACACAGAACAACCTGGTTGAATTGGGAGAGAATTATGGTAAGTGAAAAAAGCCAATCTTAAAAGCTTTTAGAGGCTATACAATTCTATTCATATAACTTTTTTGAAATGGCAGACATACAGAATGATAATAGATGACTGGTGTCAGGGGAGAAGAGGGAAAATGGGAGGGTAACAGGTGTGGCCACAAGAGAGCAATAGGAAGAATCCCTGCAGGGAAGGAACTATTCTCCTTGAAAACCAGGATCCTGGTTAAGACGTATTCCAGTTTGCAAGTAATAGCAGTGGGGGACACTGGATGAAGAGTTCATGGGATAGCCCTGTATGCCTTCTTGTAACTGTATATAAATCTACAAATATCTCAAAATATTATAAGTTTAATTTTTAGGAGGCCTTAACTGGATACTCAGCTAGAAGATGGCTCTTGGACAGGGCTTGCCTTCAAAGCTATACAGTGATGTATTTCTCTTATAATTTCCAAATTAAAATTTTTTTTTTTAGCTTAACAAATGTTTATTGAGTACTTGTTACCATCTAAACATAGTGCTAGTCTCAATGGTTCAATGGGATAATAAATGCAAAGTTGTATTCTAGGAAATTGCCATCTATGGAGAGAGACAGGTGTACACAATAACTATGTTCTAAGGCAAGTAACAGCAAATGTGATGGTTAAAATCAGAAGAAAATAGTAAATGGCATGAAAAGGGTAGACTGTCTACACCTGTGGGTTAGAAATGTCACAGGGGTGTGGAGGAGACTAGATGGTATGACCTGAACAAGTTTAAAAATATAGGAAAGATTTCCTTATTTAATTAGACAAATATGGTAATGGATGAGAAAATCTGGATCATACTGAAATCCTTGTATGGTGTTTAATATCTGTCAATTTCTATTCACGGCAACAAGTAACGTGCCATGACAGCAATGTGCTATAAATTCCCTTCTAATTCTCAGAGAAGGAGAGCTGGCAGCCTCTTTTCATGTACAGCTCTCAGGGTAAATTTGGTGTCCAAAAACCATGTTGGTGCCTGTCCTGTATCAGATATCCAGGTGGTCAATTAGGACAATGAGCCAAACAGAAAGTAACAATCAAGTCTTTGTCAGCCGACTGCCACAGTGCAGACAAAGGGCAAGACGGGAGGCTGGCTCCCTGGTGTTTCATTTCGCCTGTGGAACAGGCACAGGGTGAGGGGCAGGTGGAAGGACACAGATGGGCAAGGGATCAAATTATTGCTGAGGCCAAACAAAAGGTTTCTTCCTTTTCCTGAACCGTTTGCCATGGGAGAAGGGGAAGGGCTACACAAGGAAAAGTATCAAAGTGGATAAAAGCACGAGAGATGGCCCCTGCGGTCCCCTTCACAATAAGAAGACCCAGGTGGAGGAGCCTGGGGCTAGAGACAAAGCCCCATGGATGAGAGTATGAGCAGGTCGCTGACAGGGGCTGAGGCTTGGGGCTGAGGCTTGCATTGTAACTCCCTCCTTCCCGAAAACCGTGATGCTCTGGCTGTGGTGTAGGGAGGCCTGTCAGACAAAGCCTTGTAATTGGCTGTGATTGGGCCTGAAAGATCATACAAGAGATTTGGCCCAGAAGTTAGTTTTGTCAGTGGCCAAATAGTGTTTCCACTTCAGAAAAATCTGTTTGGTTCTTATAGCTATATCTATAAGTTTTCACTGAACCATTTAAGTAGTAGAAAAATACTCTGGTTTAATATTTCTAGTGTCAGGCTAGGTCGGGGCATGATTAGGCATTTTTGTCATTCATTTTATTTTTCTAGCAATGGATTAAGTAATTTAGAATCTAATTTGGATAAACAGATATGCATCGAATCATATTAGCAATTCCAGTCTTCCAAACCGTCCTGGCAGAGTAACAATGGCCATCTGAAGTTGTCACATCCAGAACACTCAGGGTGCCTCCTGCCCTTTCTTGGAATGTTTCAGTTTTGGTATACCGTTGACACTCCTAATATAGACACTTCCAGTGTGGACAGCACAATAATTGCAGGTGATGTGCCTGACTTTAGTGTTTGTGTGTTCAAGAAAGTGAATTTATAGCAGGAAGATGATATAAAATTGGTCATTAAATATACTTCTATACCACCCACAGCCTAATAATAATCATGGCTAATACCAGATGGTTGTTAGCCAGAATCAGAGCTAATTTAGAAATAAGAATGAGGGAGTATTGAAATGTGAGAATATTGATTTTTTTTTCCTGATGTGTTTCAAGCATCCTCATATATGTGCTCAATAAATACGTTCTGGGATGCAGGAAATCCTACCCCAAATGTCGCACCTTGAACTACCGAGTATTTTAGGCTGAAAGAAATTGAGAAAACTGCAGCAGATGCAGGAAGGTAGCCTTGACCCTCTCCCACCTCTTCTCTGAAGCAGGCCATAAAATTTAGGATTCCTTTTCCCCCACTTCCTTCCATAAAGCAAGCATTAGAAACCAGAATTCCCTTGGTTCCTTCTTCCTTGAAGTAGACCCCAAACCTAGGAAAGTCACTCTCTGACCTTCTCCCCACTTCCCTGAAGATGCTCATGTGACAGGTGGCCTGCCTTATAAGGTGGAGGAATGAATGTCACACAGAGGGGCCAGAAAAAATCAGAGTAAACAAGGTTTCCTAAGCTCCTCACCCAGTTTATTGCTGTTAGATCATATCATACCTTTTTGTCCTCCAGTCATGTCCATAAAAAATATGGTTTTCC
>NW_003852532.1:3140650-3141483 GCF_000181295.1 Otolemur garnettii | reverse complement strand
AACTGGGGTGAAATGATACTTCATTGTGGTTTTGATTATCATTTCCTTGATGATTAGAGATGGTAAACATTTGTTTTTTTCCTATATCTGTTGGTCATTTATATGTCTTATTTTAAAAAATGTCTATTATGGTCTTTTCCTCAATTCTTTTTTTCTGAGATCAGTCTCACTCTTTTTCCTTAGCTGGCATTAAGTGACATCATCATAGCTCACTGTAATCTTTAATTTGGGACTCATATAATCCTACCTCGGCCTCCTAAGGAGCTAAGACTACTTGTGCATGTCACCATCTCCAACTAATTTTATTTTTTATTGTTTGTAGTGATGTAGTGTTTGTAGTGATTGTTTGTAGTGATTATTTTTTATTGTTTGTTCTTGCTATGCTGCTCAGGCTTGTCTTTAGCTCCAGGTCTCAAGTAATCCTGCTATCTTTGCCTCCCAAAGTGCTAGGATTGTTCCCAAAGTGCTAGGAAAAATCTGTACCCAGATTTTTTTTTGATTGGATTACTTATGTTTTACTATTAATTTGTTTGAGTTTGTTATATAGTCTGGTTATTAAGTTCTTGTGGGATGGATAGTTTGCAAATGTGTTTTCCATAGGTTGTCTCTTCACTTTGATTTTTTTCTCTGTTGTATAGAAGCTGCTTTACTTGATGTAATCCCATTTGTCTGTTTTGCTTTTGTTTCCTATATTTTTGAGGTCTTATCCAAAACATCTTTGCCCAAATCAATATCTGAAAAATTACCCAATCTTTTCTTTTGGTAGTTTCATAGTTTCAGGTCTTACATTTAAGTCCTTAATCCATTTTGATTTAATATTTGTATATGGTTCA
>NW_003852532.1:3139559-3140359 GCF_000181295.1 Otolemur garnettii | reverse complement strand
GTCTATCTTCAAGCTCATCAATTATTTCTTTTGTTTGATTAGTTCTGCTGTTGATGCTGTCTATTACATTTTTCATTTCTTTCATTGTATTTTTCATCTCTAGGACTTTGGTTTGATTTTCAAAACTTATTTTCAATATCTCTGTTAAATTTTTCTGATAAATTTCTGTGTATTCTTGAAGTTCATTAAGCTTCTTTAAATAGTTGTTTTGATTCTTCGTGTGGGAGTTCACTATCTCCATCACTTTAAAGTCAGTCTCTTGCACCTTACTTTGCGATTAGGTAAAGTTATTTTCCCTAAATATTCTTGATGATTTGGGGTATGCAATGATGTCTGTGCATTGAGGGATTAGGTAGTTGGTTTAGTCTTTGCAATGTGGCTTTGTTTGTGATTGTAATTTTTCATATGGTCTTCCAGGAGCTGTGGCCACAACAGCCATCTCAGTATTTGAGAAAGCTCTAAGCTCAGGTTTACTATGAGTCTCATGAGGACTCTAAGGTTGATGTGACTTATCAGCCCAGTTGGTCTTTGGAGAAGACCAAACGGTGATACTAGGGCTGTATGTGAATGCTGGCCAAGGACTTGTGTCCAAAAGACTGTCCCAATGGCCCAGAATAGTATTCCTCCCAGCAAGTCCCTGCAGACATGCAATAATTCCCTGACTGTAGCAGAAGGGGTGGATCTGAGATTGGGTTCCCTTGTAATTTTCTGTGGGATGGAGGCTAGAGAGCCTGGTCTTAGAGGGGCAAGCATCTTTCAGCAATCCCTGCATATTGTGGGATAATTCCATGACTGCATGG
>NW_003852532.1:3138207-3139378 GCF_000181295.1 Otolemur garnettii | reverse complement strand
GCTGGAGCTGAGACTAGGTCCTTTGGGGATCTGCTATGGGATGGAGATTGGTGAATCCAGGGAGGCTCAGACTCCCAACCTGCAAGATATGGGTGAGTCTCCCTCTGTGTCCCTATGTGAGCAGCTCTGAGCTTGGACCTCAGATGACAGGGGCTGGAGTCAAGCTGCAGAGCAACTTTCAGCCTTAATGAAAGACTGCTGTAGTGAGTGGAAAAGCCCTTCTATGAAGTCACTAGTGTGCATGACTCCTTTGAAACACCTTGTCAAATTGTTTTGTTTGCAAGTTCAAGGTCAAATGAGGCTATAACTAAGTCCTTTGGAGTACTGAGGTGTTTCTAGGCTTGATGTTGACAAAAAGGTCAGTAGATCAGCTACTTGGGTGCTGGTCTGTACTCTGAAAATAAGTCCTGTGTCTCTTGTAGAGAGACATTTGTGTGTAGATGGATGCACAATTCTTGGAGAAGGATATGACCGTCTATTTGACCATCTTGGTGAAATCATTCCCTGCCTACTTTAGTTTTATTGATTTGCCATTACAACCCGGAAACCCATCTCTTACTATTAGCAAAAGCTTCAAATTCTAAGTGGCAGATTCATCTTTTCTTTTCCTGAACACAAACAATTCTATAGAACTAGTCCTATTATCTCAATATTAACTGTGTCAGTATCCTTTGACATGGGGACTATATGTTATTGAAAGAAAAGGAAACAAGTCTGAGATGAATTGATTTTTCTGTGGACCTAACTTCTTTTTAGAATTAAAAACATTTAAAAGAATAAGTTTCTACAAATACTATAAATTGAAAGAGAAAATCACTATTCTTCAGTTGAAATAATGTTTAATAGAATGAAGGATTATTAAAACAGCTATTGGAGAAAAATTATTGGAAATAAGCTTCATCTTTTATATGATATTATTGTCTATCCTGGTCTAAATCCAGTAACAGAGGTAGGATGCCGTATAAACAAGGCAGAAATATTCAGCAGTTGAACAACATTGAAAGGGCAACCTGTCTAAAATGTCTTGATCTCTTATTGTCTTTACTTCTTCCATTTTTTTGTTTTATTCCCAAAATATTACTTTTAGTTTTCATTCACAATATGTTTTGATAAAAGATTGTTCCTTCTCTTTATATTATTTTCCCCAAGCTCTTCCCCCTCACACACATTT
>NW_003852532.1:3136775-3138075 GCF_000181295.1 Otolemur garnettii | reverse complement strand
GTAACAAACTCCTCAGAAGAGAGAAGACATTTGGGATTCTATCTGCGGTGGAGACACTGGGAGTTGAGGTCTGAATATGTCACAAACTGGGTGAGAGCTTTATAGCTGAGCCTTTTTCTCTCCCCCACTTAACTCATGGGGGATGGTTTCCTATACCTGCACTAGTGATACCAGAGCAGAACCAGCCAGAGATGTCAGGGTGACATCATTACAATGTTTGAGTCCAGATGAAATAGAGCGTAGATAATATCTAAAGCAAATAAGTGGGATAATCCTTAAGAATTTTCTTCTCCCATCCCTTTATCTAAGTCATTTTAAGGAAGTGAAGCAGCTCAAAGAATGGTGCCAGGAATCAAAAAAGATATACATGTACTCTTATAAATTAAAAAAAATAATTAATTGAAATAGAAATAATTAGATAAATTAACAATGTAACATATTTATCTGATAAATATTTGTTTATTTTTATCATGTTAAAAGTGTAGCATCATAAAACTGAAAAGACAACTTAGAGGATGGAGAAAAGTTTTATAAAACATCTGTCTGATTATTTCATCATATATGTGACAGAATATTTAAAGAACTCTGAAAACTGAGCCAATTAAAGATGGGTCTGTATAGACATTTTTTTAAATAAGAAATGCAAATGCTGGATAAGCACATAAAAAAATGTTCAACCTCATTAGATATAAGAGCCACAAGGAAATAGATACCTCTTCATGTACACTTGGATGGCTACAAGAAAGAAAGTAACAGGTGTTGAGGAGGATGTGGAGAGATTAGAACCTTCATCGTTAGCTGCTGGGAATGAAAAATGATACAGCCACTTTGGAAAACAGTCGGACAGAATGTTTAAACATGCTTAGACATGGAGTTTGCATATAACTCAGCAGTTCTGTTCCTAAGTGTATATATATATATATATATAAAACAATGAGAACACAGCTCTACATAAAAATTTTTTCATGAATATAAGTATTAAGCAGAACTAGTCATAATAGCCAAACAGTAGAAATGACACAAACATTGATCAACTGATGAAGGAATAAAATGTAGAATACCCACACACTGGGATATTATTCTGCAGTAAAAGTAAATGAAATACTGATTTATATTACAGAATGGATGAACCTTCTAAACATTATACCAAGTGAAAGAAGCCAGTAGCAACGACCAAAGATTACATGATTCTACTTTCTATGAAATTCTAGAGGCAAATCTATGGAGGCAGAGTAGTGCAGACTTGTGGAAGTTGGAGGGAAATAGGGATTGACTGGGAAGGGTATGGGATTTCTTTTGG
>NW_003852532.1:3099089-3135477 GCF_000181295.1 Otolemur garnettii | reverse complement strand
CAGTGAAAACTGGGCATCCATTTCAGCACTCCAAGGGTTCAGCATCCTGCCTGCCAGAGCAGGGTAGCAGTGCTAAGAAATGGCTTCTACATCAAAAAGTCACACTTTTAAAATTTGATCACTAAATATAATTGGAATAGAAATTATCATTTTAATTGAAGTATCAGACTATCATATTTGTTATTTGATGGTGATATTTGACTTTTATCTTGGACTTGGTCAAATATTAGTTTTTCATATGTGTTCTTGGTAAAATTATATATTCAGTTTATCTTTGCAAATAAATAATGGAAAACACATTTCAGGTAAGTATCATTCAAAAGAAAATCTAGGGTACCAGTTTTAAAATCAAACTATTGAAACCTTTATACCTGGTTAAAAATAACATTCTTTTCAAGCACACATTGTTTAGTCAAAAAAGTGGGCATGTTTAAAGTTGCAAATACAGTGAAAAATATGACCAAAAATATCATGCCTTTTTGTTTGTTTCTTTGTTTTTGAGACAGGGTCTCAAGCTCTCACCCTGGGTAGAGTGCCATGGCTTCATAGCTCATAGCAACCTCATACTTGGGCTCAAGCTATGCTCTTGTCTCAGTTTTTCTATTTTTTAGTAGAGATAGCATCTTACTTTTTGTTCAGGCTGGTCTCAAACTCATGAGCTCAAGCAATCCACCTGCCTCAGCCTCCCAGACTGCTAGGATTACAGGCATCAGCCACCGGGCCTGACCTATCATGCCATTTTCAGAGTCCGTAATGCAATATAATTTGAAATAAAGAATTGATAACTGAAATTGATAATTGATAAATTGAAAACACTATATATCTAAAAACTGAAAAAAGGCAGAAACATTGTGTTTAAAGAAAACAGGAAGTTAAAAATATTGAAACTGACTAACAGTGAAAACACTCAAATAGTGCAAGACAGAGAAAACAATAGGTCGAGAGAAATGGGTAGTTGTAGTTTAGCTTCGAAAAGATTGAAAACAAAAGAGCCAAGTATTCAACCCCAGAAACAAGAAAATAGCAAGCAAGTAAACTCACAAAATAAAATAGAGAAAAATGTTGAACTAATATAAAAAAATGAACATTGGTTTTTCAAAAGGAATCTCTAGTTAGGCAATCAAGACGGATTAAAAAAATGTAAATAAACAAAGTACAGAATGTTAAAAGAGAACTAATCAGACATTAGGAAAAGGCAACATCCTGAAAATATTGAGAACAATAACAAATTTGAAAATTAGAAAAAATAAAAACATTCATTTCAAAATATATGCCAAAATTTACATGAGAAGAAATGAACACTTGAATCTACCCAAACTGTTAAAAGATACAAAATGGTAAGAATATAATTTAAGGGCCAAATCTTATAAGAGATACAAAAAATGACTTCAGGATCCAGCTTTGCATGTACCACTTAACATTAACACCAGCCAAACCTTTCAGCAAAATGTCACCTTGTCTTTAATAAGCTGTTCCAGAAAGGAGATGTAGGAAAGCTAAACTTACTTTATAATGCTAGTAAAATCTTGATTCCAAAACGTGTTAAAAACAATGACAGGAGTGAGTTCAGCTACAAGTAACAGACAAATCCATTTACAATGGTTTATATAAATAGAAATTCATTTTTCCTCATAAGAAGACAACCAGAACTATGATTTTCTTTTATTCATTCAGCTATTTAATGGTGGTATAGTAGATTCATTTTTATCTTTCTACTCTTGTCTTCCAATGGGTTAACTTTCATCCTCACCCTTATGATGTCGTGGTTGCAAGTGGGCTGCAGCTGCTGCATGTATCAGAACCACCTTTAAGACATGAGAAAAGAGGAGGGGGAACCAGGCTCAGTGCTCCTTTATGGCACTAAGACAAGAGCGCTCCTAGAATCTTCCTCTGTTAACTTCTGCATAAGTCTCGTTGGCCAAAATCAGATTACAGGGTCACACATAGCCAGCTATCAGGAGATTTGGAAAACCCTAGTGGCATGACTAATTTTGATTTACCTTCATCAGAAATTTTCAAAATGTGACCTGGGAACTCCCCTTTTTGAGGGTTTTGACGAGTTCAAAACAACTTTCATAATATTGCAAAGAGGTTATTTACCCTTTTAACTTATTTTTTTAATAAGTGTACAGTGAAGTTTCCAGGGATTACCTGTGTGCTAATGTCATTACTTTGACGGCTACAGAATGTTTGTAAGCTCATGTATTTTTGCGTTTTAAACATTTCCCAGTTTTAATTTTTAGTATAGAAATTAAAGTCTATCAATAGACTAAACCCACATCAATACAGTTCTTTGGGATTTTCGGTACTTTCTGAAAATGAGAAAAAGGATTTGAAAACTGTTGGCTTTGATTAAGACTATAATTAACAACAAGTTAGAGTATACTATGGATTCTCTCAAATGAGTGGGATTAGAATATTTCTAACACAAAGATATGCTAAATGCCTAAGGTTACAGATCACCCAATTATGCTGATTTGATTAATTTACATCATATGCCTATATCAAAACATCACATGTACCCTAGAAAGATTATGCAACTATGTAGTATTATGTACCCATAATAATTAAAATGTTTAAAAATCCATGAACTACTAAAAGATCACTGTTCTGAATAAAGTTTTATTAGTAAAGAAAACATAAGGGCATGGTATTGTCTAGGGAGCTAATGAAGTGTGACCTGCACATATAGAAAATAAACTTGTAGGACTACAACTCTTAAAAACATAGATTAATTCCTACATGATTTATTAGAAAAATGATGATAATATTTATTTGAAGTATTAATCTGTCCAAGTATAATTTATTTATGGAACGCATAAGTGGTTTATTATCAAAAATATGTTCTTATAATTCAACATATTAATGATCTAAATTGTTAAAATCACATATTGCCTCAATGTATAAGGTGAAGTTCAAAATCATAATTTTATAATAAAAATTATCAGAAAATTATAAACAAAGGGATATTTCATTTGATAAGTGTATTTACCAAAGTTTTAAGCAAATGTCATGCTAAATGTATAATTTTTTATGATCAGGAACAATGTAAGGATATCCTTTATCACTGAAATCATACAAGTTTGGAGAGCCTAGCTAAAAGAATGCACTCGTATTTTAAGAAAGGAAAAGTCTGTTATTGATAAGGTTACCTCAGAGAGGTCTGGACACTGATGGTAACCTGTCTGAGCACAGCGTCTGGACACTGATGGTAACCTGTCTGAACACAGAGTCTGGACACTGATGGTAACCTGTCTGAACACAGCGTCTGGACACTGGTGGTAACCTGTCTGAACACAGCGTCTGGACACTGGTGGCAAGAGGTTACCTTCAGTGTCCAGATGCTGTGCTCAGAGAGGTTACCACCAGTGTCCAGACACTATGCTCAGAGAGGTTACCACCAGTGTCCAGACGCTGTACTCAGAGAGGTTACCTTCAGTGTCCAGACGCTGTACTCAGAGAGGTTACCACCAGTGTCCAGACACTTCTGATTGCAGCAAACTACTGCTTGAGCAACATTGAGAGACCTCCTGGATCTTCCACTGCACACATCACACACAGTACCATGTGTCTCAAACTTATCATGGATGCAAGCAATTGCTGGGTACCTTGGAAGTTCTGTTGCATATCCGCATCTCCCTTGTCATCATACTTCCACAGCATTCTGGAATTTCAAATACCACTTCCAAATGGGCCTTGCGCTCCTCTGGTAACATCCATGCTTCCACCATTTTCTCTGATTGTTGTGCTTATCACGCGGTAACGTTAGCATTCAAGGATTAACACCACCTTTTAAACGAATGTCATAGTACACATTACTAGGGTAATTCGATTCAGTTGTGAAAAGTAATACATAGATAACATCTCTTAAAATGTGTATGTGTTTTTTGGCACCTCCAGTATATACACACGTATAGTTATATATAAAAGTATATACACTGAAAAACTATATTTTTTATTTTCAGATGATATGATTATCTATATAGCAAGTCCAAGAGAATCAAGTTATTAGAGCTAAAAAGAGTTTCCTGAATATAAAATAGTATTACAAATATGCTTAGTATTCTTCTGATCTATTTAGTAGGCAACTAAAACTATAATTGAGGAAAACAGAAACTGATCAATGGGCTCGGCGCCTATGGCTCAGGTGGCTTGGGCGCGAGCCACATACACCTAAGGTGGCAGGTTTGAATCCAGCCCGGACCCGCCAAACAACAATGACAGCTGCAACCAAAAAATAACTGGGTGTCATGGCGGGCGCCTGTGGTCCCAGCTACTTGGGACGCTGACACAGGAGACTCGCTTGAGCCAGGAGTTGGAGGTTGCTGTGAGCTGTGATGCCATGGCACTCTACCCAGGATGACAGCTGGAGGCTCTGTCTCAAAATAAAAAAAAAAAGAAACTGATCAATAAAAACTTGGAAACTTAGACATTTGGTCTCTTGTTCCTAAAGTGATTATTAAGAGAAAACTATCATTTCACTTATTGAATATTTATTAGTAAATAAATACTGCAAAGCACCAACCTAGGTGATAGGCATGAATGAATGAAGTTTTCAAAAAGACAAAAGTATTAGCCTTACTTCAAGGGAGGAGTCTAGTAAATTGAGTATATGTACTTAGCAGAGTACATTTGTATGCTTACAAGTGATGCAAAAATAAAGCACATTTTTCTTAATATTGTTTTTGAAACTAAGTTTTTGACCCAAGATGCACAAAACAGAATGTTATATGTTTTCCTCTTGAAAATACTATAATAGTAATGTTCTTTAAAATACATATACAATTATCTGACACCGGTTAAGCATTCCTTTTAATCCTATAGCCAGCAGTGGTACATGTAGGCCTCTTAGAAAATGGAAAACACAGTTCTTCATTAGGAGACCTTTAAAAACTAGCCAAAGAGATAAAACACCAGCATCTGAGGCAACATGTTAACAATTACAAAAAACCTATAATCCTGCAGTAAAACCTCTTAATGGGAGCTGAGAAGAAGTAAGCCGATCTTTATTGTTTAAATGCTCTATAAACATTTTTCTTCCAACTATATAAAACAACTCACACTGGGCTAAATAATGCTCCATAAATTAAAGTGTGCTAAATAATATATAAAGAAGAATGATTTAATTTTAAAATATTAAGTCACATGTGCAGACCTGTTTCCCAAATTCTAAAACCATGTCCAATACTCTGGTGAGATAGTGAAAACCTGGACTTTGATGTGAGTGATGTCATTGAAGTTTTGGCTCCTCAAATATGTTCATCTTCTTTATTTATATGTATTTCTACTCCTCTAATAATTGTTTTTAGGGAAAAGTAAACATTAGCACCAACTCTTTCTAGATAATAATTCATCATGTTGTAGTGAAATCTAATCAAGAGCCCTTTTATTTTATATAAATTAAAGCTGTACTATGTAGAATCCCTGTATAATTTTAGAGTAACATCTCTAGTTGCTTTCATGTATAATTACATAATGAGCTTGATTAAAAAACATTCTCCCATTCAACACAGATTTAATGAGCAAGTAAAGCCAGTTATTGGATTATTCTTTCCTAGTTTCAATCCTGTGCCTATAAACCAATCAGAGTGGGGTAGGTGGAGATGTCCTAATTTAGCATTTGTTGATTTCTCTGATATAAACCCCTTCTTTGTCTCCAATTTCAAGCTACCTATGTTTATTAGACTTCCTTAATAGTTACAGAATTTCCTTAATACATATGATCCAGCACGCCACAGTCTATATTTTAAAAGCGTACTTTCTTCATCATCTCTTGGAGTCACCTCATCATTTCCCACTGATTACTAGAGAGAAGTGTGGAGATGATGTTCTTTATAGACAACTACAGTGTCAAAAATGTCTTATTTTTCATGAGTTTTGGTAGGAAAGAAAATCTGCAAATCTGCAAATATCATATGAGATATTTGAAACCTCACCGTCTATGAAATCATATCCTTAACAACTGTTTGTATTTAAAACAAATTTTGAATTTTATGAGAAGATACACACAGAGATTTTATATTTGCTAATGTGTTTTGCGATTCACTGAGACTATTTTCATACTTCAGAGAGTAGCCTGATCTGAGAAAAGCCTTTATCTGCTCAGTATCCTCCAGCCAAATTCATTTTTCTCAAATGCTCTTTTTATGTTAGCTTTGAAAACACCTTCACTGCTTCATGAAAACTCAGCTCCACTTGTTGCAAAGCGCCTTGGGCTTGGCTTATCTGGGATGCCACAGTGTCGCTTATTTGTAATGGGGATGCTAGTCAGTGCTGGTGCTATTTGTGTCATGAGTTCCCTTGATGTTTTTTCATCCGGCTTCTCTGAGGCCCTTTGGAGGAACATGGGTAGTGCTACAAGCAGGTAGCAGTGCGCTGGCTTTGGGCTGGGGGCATCGTGAAAGCAGGTGGAACTATAGAAGGTTTGCCTGCTGTTCCAGCTGTCTGCCTCCTTTGTGCACAGAGAAGTAAGCCTGGCATCCACATTATGTCAGTTTTCAGGAAAGACTGAGGGAGATGCCTACTTTGAAAGTGAAAAAAGCAGTTTCACATTAAATATCTTAAGGTACTTGTCATTTGGGCTCAGAAATCTTAACAGACCACTTAGGAAAATAAGTTTGTGGACATGGAGTAACACTCTGCAGGCAGGTGAAGATTTAGGAAGATTAAGAGGAGGAAAAATAGTTTATCAAAATTATTGAAGTATTAAAAATGAAGTAACATGGGCAATGCCTGTGGCTCAAAGAAGTAGGGCGCCAGCCCCATATACTGGAGGTGGCGGGTTCAAACCCAGCCCTGGCCAAAAACTGTTGGAAAAAAAATGAAGTAACATCAAAAAGATACACTTAAAGTGTCAATTTTCATATATCCAGGGCCATGGACATGTAACATATGTTGAAAGCTCAGCGAATCAGACACCTGGAGGAAATGTGTTTATCTGATGCATTATGGTATAAAATAAGTTAAGGTGGGTGCTGAGGGAAGGTATGGTCTCATGGGGATGGGTTTGAAAGTATTTGTAAAGATGTTTAGACCTTTAATAACCTGATTTGATAAAATGAAGTTGGTATTAATGATATGACAATTTCAACTTGAACAATGATTTGCTGATTTATATAATATATACAAATTATCTCATAGGTCTGGGGTAATCACAGGTTTGAATAAGTGGCATGCTCTTAACCATTAACAGTTTATAAATTAACAAAGGAAATACAATCTTATCTAACAACTTTACTATATAACAGATCATGATAAAAGCTTTATAGTGGTACAAATAAGCTTTCAGAATTTAGAGAAGAAAAAACTTCACTCTAGGTGGAGGGTGCATATAAAAGACACCCAGGAATTATACAAGAGACATCTGAGGGTAGGGACATTTGAGCTGGAGATCTTTTCTTGATATGGTTCATTTATTAATCAACATCTATTGATTGATCTTTTAGATGCCAGACAAAGTCTGTGACATGCTGGGAGGAAAGATGATTAAGGTGTGGTCTCTACCCTCAAATAAATGATAGTGACTGTTCACGTTATGGAAAGAATTTGTCTTCTTCCTTCCAAAAGTATAAATATATTCATACAATTTTTTTTTTAAATTTGTGTTTAATCCAGTCAGTTAGAGTTATAAATGGAGAAGATAATATGGAAGGGCCAGAAGTGGGAAATCAATAAATCAAAGTAGATATCTCAAATACGATAGAATGGGAAGAGCTCAGGGCATGCTGTTTTATGACAACAACTTGGACTTTAGTACCAGTTCCGTGAAACACTGAGCATGCTTCACAGCATTTTCAACACCTTTGTGATAATTATTTTGAGTAATAATATGTTACATTTAGTAATAATCATTCTGTTGCTCTTTACAAATAAAAAATTTAAAAAGAGAATTACTTTTGATTTTAATGCTATTCTAATTTATTAAAATATTCCACGTGTGAACTAAAATTCCATTTGAGTATTTGCATTAGTTTCTTTTTGCTGCTGTAACAAATTACCACACTTTGAGCAATCTAAACAGCATGAATGTATTATATGACAGTCTGGAGACCAGAAGTGCAAAATGGGTTTTACGGGGTTAGAATCAAGCTGTTTGTAGGGCTGTGTTCTTTCTGGAGCCTCTAGAGAAGCGTCCCCTCCCTTATCTTTTTCTCATTCTACAGGCTGCTCTCCATCCTTCTTCAAATCCAACAATTGCATTGCTCCTCCCTTCCCCTCCTCCCTGCTCTCTTCCCTCCCCTTCCCTCCCCTCCCCTGCCCTTCCTGTCCCTTGTTACAGCTCCTCTCCCTCTCCTGACACCTTCTTACATTATAAGGATCGCTGTGATCCCACCCTGGGCCCATCCTGAGATCAGGAGATTATTTAAATTAATCACATCTACAAAGTCCCTTCTGCAGGTAAAGTGACATATTCACAGATTCAGTGGTTAGGGCATGGGCATCTTGGTGGGGGGGTGGTGGTATTATTCTGCCTGTCATTCTCGTTAAAAATATTATGCTCCACAGTTTGCCTTTCGTTTCTCTGCTCTCCATTAAAACGAAAATAAAAACTCCAAATACTCAACGTGGAGTGACAAAACTGAAGGTACTCAAATTTTATTTCTTTGTGAAATCATTGTGTCCTATTTGTTTATTTCCAATGTAGCAAACTAAACACATGAGTTTGTTTGTTTCTAGTCTAAGTAAACACAGGAGTTTTCCCAGGCATTAGAGAAATGAATAGCACCAACAGTGAGCTTGAAAAAATCCAAGCCGCTATGAATTTACACCTGAAGTGAATAGGGATATTTGGTTCACGCATATCAGTGCCAATTGAATAAATGGAACTTGCTTGAAATCACTTTAATGTGGACATCAATATTTATTAAAGGATAGGCATTAAAAATGTGCTAATCTTAAACTTATTTATAGTTTAGTGAAACTCAGCAGTAACTGCAGCAATTGTTTAAAATTAAGACCATCCAAAAGCTTTTTTTTTTTCCACGGGGAAGTAATTTACTGCTAACATACTTCAGAGCGGCTCAGCCTGGTGACAATACAAGGCAGATGGAAATGCCTCCCTCCATAGCCTGTACCCAAGGGAGGCTGTTTCTGTTAGCCCACCTCCACCCCCCTTGGTTTGCCACTGAATCAATCAGTTGTATTTTCTAATGAATGTTTTTTAAAGCCTAATCTGGCTATTTCAGATGTGTAAAGGCTGCTAGAATGAAACATACACATTCCTAAAAATTGCCATCCGAATTCACGCAATCAAGATGTTAGGACTCATGGGAAAGATGGAGTTAGAGGTAAAATATTCAGAAAGTTCTTCACTGAGACATAAACATGATAGAGATCTAATAAAAATGGTAGCAGAGTTTATACATTTTAAATGGCTAAGAAATAGGCAAATAGTTCTATATGGCACTTTACCTTGACACACCTGACATTGACTCGGCCGTGGACCTTGGAGTGCTGCAGCCTGAGAGTTATGGTGAAGTGGTGAAGGAGGGTTTTCACAAATCCGTGGGAGAGTTGCTAGTCCAGATGTGGACAGGTGTGGCTCCTCCCATACTCGCTGGATTGAGATACCTTGTGGGTGTTTGAGGTGTCTGTATGTGTGCATTTTCTGAATGCCACGGTGTCAGCAGAGTGTGGTTTTATGTCTTCATCTAGCTTTTCCTTGCTGATGAAATTGGGCACAAGCAAATGTGAAATCTACATTATGGTCACATTGTTTCTTAATGTATCAGTTTTATTAGGAACAAACTTGTATTTTTAAAGCAAACATTATAGCAGAACTTATCACAATGTCACTTCAACTGTGAGTGGCAACATGAACAAATACAAAACCCTACGTTCCAACACATAGCTCCGAGAATGGGCTGGGACCAGGAGAACACGTCTTCATGCCAAGCACACAGCCCCCAGGACAGAAGCCTCCCTGCCCCACTTGCTCCGGCATCACTAGTGGAGTCTAATACTTTTCCTTCTCAGGACTTACCTTGACCTCAGAATCTTCTTAAACAAATGTCCCGGAAGCCACTGACAATCATTTCAAGTTGGCATTAAAAGATCAAAAAACCGTTTTGCCATCATTGATAGAGGGAAAAAGAGTAAGTTCTAAAGTCTAGTCGGTTTAGACCTGGATTCCAATCTTCGCCCTCAACTCTTACTTGTGAATGTGTGTCTTGAAGAGTGACTAAACTTTCTTGGCTTTGTCCTCTAACTCTGTAACGGAGCTGATAATGCCTACTTCCAACAGTGGTTGGAGAATGACTTAAGAACGTGTGGACGGAGTACCTGCTACAGGGTCTGCATCGTGTGTCTTCAGTAGTTTCCTTAAATGACCCTAACACAAGAAAGAAGTAAACACATCTAGTTTGAGCCTTGGACTGGGAGTTTGAGGTTAAGACGGAGGTGTGTCAGGAAATAGCCAAAAGGACCATCATTCCTTTATTGTGCATGCTTTCCTGTGCCTTGTGCAAGAAGACAGACTGATCTGGGTGGAACACGTGGTCTGGGTTCACATAGCAATCCGAGTTGAAAGGCAGATCCACTGACATTTTGCTTATTACTTCTCATTAGTACTAACCACTAGGCAAGGCTCTGTAGATCTCAGCTCTAAACAAAATACAGTAGCTGCTTCTCATGGCAGGCAAGTATATGTGAGATGCATTTCAAAGCTAAACTCAAAGACCAAGAGGCCAGTGGAGAATACTTGGTCCTTCTCTCTCTCAAAATACTGATCATTCACAGAAAGGGAGAAAGCAGAATCCACACAAAATAAGTAGGAATCATAATACTAATGCCAGATGAAAACATTTACTGTAGGAGAGGAAAGATAAAATATTACAAATATGGTCATTTAAAGAATAATAAAAATACACAGCATGAGTTAATAGCATTTATATGAACAAATATTTCAATAGGTACCAACAAAGATTCTTGGCTTTACCAAACTTTTTCCAGCTTGCTGAACATTTGCCTTGGCCTCCTGCTGAGTCAGTTTAGCATGAACCCCCCTATTCTTCATATCTTATCATCCTTAATACCTGGTTAGGCTCCTCATCCTTCACTACTCCCCAAGTGTCCCGTGATCATTCTAGTCTGTCTTCATCAAGAATCCTATTAAGTTAGTTGAGACAGAATCGCCCTTTACCCTGGTGTTTCCTTCTGGTACTTTCCCATCCACTGACCCCCACCATGTTTGCTGGATATAAATACCTACTCTCCCATGCTCTCTGTATTTGAAACAGGGCTGAGTTCAACATTGAAATATTCCCCCTTCCACCATGGTAATAGTCCTGAATTAAAATCTGTTTTTACTGCTCTAAAAAAAAAATGTTGATGATTCATAATATGAACCTCAGGTATGTTAGACTGGAGATGAAAGGTCATAATCATTCCGTAATGTTATCACAAAAAATAAGCACGGGATAGAGAAATTTATTTGATTCCCCAAACAGGAAGATCTAGGCATTAAAATACATGTAAAAGATGCTGATGAAAGGTAATCTGCATATTTCTTTCAGCTGGTAAAATAGAGACTGTTTTAAAGCTGATTACAATCTGGCAAATGGTGGGCACTGTTGTTCTGGGATGTAGATTGCTCAGGTACAATTTTGCTGTCAAAGGCGCCACATTCTTAAGCTCTAGTCCTCATTTCAGAGACAGAGACCTTTCTTCGGTATTGTAATCTTTACACAAGAAGATTCATGCCTATAAACATATGCACAATAATAAAACTGCCCAGGGAAGATGAAATAGAAGGTTGGCAGAGCGTAGTGTTGTTCCTGCCACGGCCGCGCCAGCTACGTGATACCTACTGGAATTGTTGGCTGAGACGTTATCTCAGTTCAAAGGAATTGAATACCAGTGAGGGTTCATGTCCTGGTTAAAAATGTCAAGGCTGAGTTAAAGTCAAATAAAAGTCAGAACTCTGGAATAGTATAAGAGTAAATTATTTCTGTTCCAAGCTAATCCTAAGGACATATGAATTCGGGTCAAATTTAACCTGAGTTTAAACTAAATAGCATGTCAGATACGTTTTCATTTGATAAGAATATACTGCTACTGAGATGGGAAACTTTATTATTATTTGTATTATTGTGTTTTACTATGGGAGTGCTGATTTTCAATAATTATATTTTAGGCACTGCACTTCATAGGATATAGGGGATATAGTATATCACTATCTACTTTTTCAGCCAGACAAAAACTGTGAATTGTGCATCTGGTGTATGATATATTCTAGTCTGTTGAAGCCACAGTTCTTTCAGAGTATGGAATGAAATCATACTCCCTTCTCTGTTTGAGTAGCTGCAGGGCCAAGAATTTACCTGGAGGCTGGGGTGTTTTTGTAATAAATCTCCAGGAACACACTGAACATTCCAGTGACTGCCCAAGATTCTCTATTTTCGCGTGGCAGTGGCAACAGGTCTGATGGAAAGCAGCACGTAGTTTCGTGGTGTGTCAAGGTGGCACCAGTGTCCAATGAAATTGACTTCCTGCTGGAAGAAGTCACTTAATATGGCATTATGTAGACTACCCACCTAAACCCAGTTGACTTGCCATCTGCTCCACACTGAAACTGGCACAGTCTCTAAGAGGAAACATACTGCCATCCTATATAATGGCCTTTGGGATGGAAAGCCAATTGACCATGATAAGTTACGTTGATTAATTGTTGATGTTCAAGCGAAGATTTCAAGCCAAAAAAGAAAACATTCGTAACAATCTCAATTCTAAATTTATTGTTCTTTCCAAATTTGTAGTCTGAAAATGATTTCAGGTTGTCTTCCAAGGTGCTAAATTTTTAGAATTCACATTTACAATAAAATAATTTTATCTGTACATATTTGCAACTAATAAATCAGTTTATGAAATCATTAATTACTTGCTGCCAGACCTTGAGATAGGATATTAGCTTTGTAGTTTTCTCACAGTACACTCACACACGCACACAGACACACACCTGCACACACGTTTGTACCTGCAGTCTCCACACTCTCTCTCATCTGAACATTCTGAGATGTCATCCTGACAGGCAGTTGTTTCTGTGCTAAAGCAGATGACCTCTGGAGCTGCGCTCATTAACTCACATCAGTGTACACCTCTCAGTACTGTTCCTTTTCAGAGAGATCACCATGTCAGAAGTAGCACAGTACTCGGAACAGAATGAGCTTTGTGATTATCATTCTGACTCGATACTACAGAAAATGATCTCCATGAACTTCTCAGGTTGTAAATTGATGCTCCTCGGGCTCTGCCGTGCTCAGGGCTCAGTTTTTCTCAGCATGAGTTCTTCAACCCCCTCTCTGTGATGTGCTGTTGCATCTCTGTTCCTGTGGTTTGTGGTTTGGTGTGCTCAATGTATAGATTTAAACTATACCTATCTCATGGTTTAAGATTATGCCCAGAGTATAGTACATGCAGAGAGATCAGTTTTTCTTTGCCCATATTATGGTTAAAATTGGTTGCATTTAAAAAAAATAAATTTTGTTTGCAAATCCACATTTTATCTAAATGATAAGGGAACTGTGTTTGGGGCTGGAGGCAGCTCTCCTGTGCAAGTGGAGCAGGTCATATCTGGTGGGCAGGTGCACTGATCCACCCCCTGCTGAGAAGGCTGTAATGACAAGATATGTTATGGACTTGTTGGCTTCAACTCCATCAATTGTGGGAAACACAGAGAGCGATTACACATGACACTGATGGACCCTTTCACTCAAAAGTCTAGGAGGAATTATCCCTCCCCACCCCACCAACTGTTTTCCAAACAGGACCCTTAACTATTTGTCTAAAGTGCCTGGCTTATTAAAGAGTGAAAGAATCCAAATTAAACTCAAGGAAGGGACTATGTCAATTCTGAAATATAGCTTCAATCTAAATAAGAAGGTAAATGCCATATAGAAAGGATTGTAAAGCAATCCTTGAAAACAATTCTGCCCTTTCTTTTTCCAATCTGCAGACAGAAAATTATAAAACGTAAGGGAGGCAAACTGTGGATGCAATTTATCAAATTGCTCTTCTGGTTCTGGTTTTATCGGTGCCCTTTGAACTTCATGTTCCTGCCTTTTGGGGAGTGTGAAACCTCCCTGCTTGTTTTGTATTTATAAATGCACAGTTGCTTTTATTTCTTTTTATAAAAGAAGATTTTACAAATACAGATTTAGAATATTTACATATATAGAATAGACACAGAATGAAGGCAAAATATAACAGGAAAACATTTCTGGTAATTTCTGAAGTTACACAGTAATATGTCTGTTTCTGAAGTTACATCGTTTATGTCCAATTTCAATGTCGGCTTTCCTATGAAGATAATGTGAATTATTTTGAGCATTGAAAATATACTTTAGAAATTCTGATTCTTAAATATTTTAGGAATATATATTACAAAGCCAAATTATTAAAAATATTAAGAATTATTTCATTTTGTTGTTTCTTGTTAAGATTCCCTACATAGCAGAAATCATATTGTACAAATAATTGAAAGGTGATATAAATTTTTTAAAATATACTTTCTATCAATATTTTTTCTAAAAGTCATTTCTATTGGTTAAATTCATTATATATGGGTTTTTTCCCCCTCTCTATGCTTCTATTTTTTACCTGCTCCTAGTTAATTAAGTTAAATCCAATTCAGAAGTACTCATTTTTTCTTAAACATATTTTGGACAAAGTATATAAAGAGTAAAATTATTTCGGACCACCTGACCTCCACTGAAATTAGCCTCTATTTTATTGTTCAAAAAAAAAAATAATACAAGCCAATCTCTTTTACTGCACCTTCAAGATTATTTTAGGAAAAGATAAGGGGACAAGAAGCAGAATTTGTGCTCAGCATGGACCTCCTCTTTGGAGTGGGAACCCTGATGGCAGGCACGGTCTCTTTCATAGTCACCCCACGGCAGATGCGAGAAATAAGACATTTCATCTGTGCCCCAAACCAGGAACCTTTCCTCTCTATGGTCTCTATTAGATTCACTGGTTTAGGTCTGGCTGCCCTTTTTTTTAGGGGAGCAGTATGAACAAGACAGGTGTCTGTGACTTTCTTTTACAAAATGAGCCCTCGTTGATTCTAAATTTCTGCTCCTAGCCTCGTGACACCATCTTCGCGTCATCAGATTTGAATTTCGAGCCCAAAGAGGGAGAAAACAAAGGAAAAAAGGGAGTCCTTTTTCAGAAAAATTATGTCTTATAGAGCTACCTTCATGAAAGTTTTTTCATCTTTAAGTTCATCTTATAGATGATTGGCCAAATCTTAGACATATGACCCCATCTTGCTAAAATGGAAATGTGTTCTTCTGTTCCAGGTGGCAACTTGCTTTAAACATTTTCACGATGCTACTAGGGAGAAAGGAAGAGTAAGTTGAGGTGGGTGTCTGGTAGTCTGTACCACAGCTCTTAGTGTCTACTATTCTGCCTCTTAGGAAACATCTAATATTTCCCACATTGTAGATTTCCATGACATCTGCACTTAGCATCAGTTATTTTGCATGTTGTCAGTATTTGTAACCAAGTACTGACAAATGTTGCTATTCATATGATCATTTATGAGAGCCTTGTCTACTAATAGTAACATATTCAATTCTTTGAAAGGAGATTCATATCTTAAATCTGCTTTCTGTGGCCTTCATTCCTCACACTATAACTACTACATGTTGATTGGATCCTTTCAGGGAAACCTGAGAAGAGGCACCATGGACTCTGGCTCACTACCCTACAGGTATGATGGGCTTCGGCAAGTAACTATTGCTCAGGCGTCCTTAAACTACGGCCTGCCGGCCACATGCAGCCCACCTAGGACATTTGTCCGGCCTGCTGGGTGTTTTTGCCACCGCTGCCTGGACAGCTGACTCATCCCAGGGCCCACAGTCCGGCCCTCCAAAGGTCTGAGGGACTGTTTAAAAAGTTTGAGGACCCCTGATCACTCCTCAAATGATACCCAAAGAAGTAAAATTCCTATTGAATTAATTGCCCTCACAAAGGAATGCAGTTCCCTCTGGCTTACTGCAAAGCTTGAAGTATAAACGGAGTATGTCTAGATGCAACTTCAAAGAATCTCGGGTGGGTTAGATTCTTGGAAAGCATATCCATATCCAGGGGTTTGCCATCATTTACTATTTTCTGGAGAAGTCTGTTGAGAACTATAGTTTGCACAGAGAAACTCCTGAGAAGTAGGTCAAACTTAGTATGTTTCTTCCTACGTTACTGCTAAGAAAATCCAAGGTGTGTTAATCTGGCTAGATTATCTAAATTGTCCTTAACAATGGTACTTCCTCATCTAATCCTCATAGGCAAATGGAAAAGGTGGAAAATATTAATATTAATGGTGAAATTTCTCAATGATAAATTATTCAGAACTATTATTACATTGCACAAGTTATTAAACTAACTACTCACATAAGCAAGTATGCAAGAGCCATTTTTATGTATACCTTTCAACTCGATTTATAGGTATAGGAATTGATATCATTAAATGTGAAGTAAATCGCTAACTTTATAGTATACTGAAATTCCAAAGTACGCTGGTCAGGCTTCTGGGGTCCTCTGGAAGCCTAATTCCTGAGGTTTTAATGGGTAGCTGCACTGTGAGTGCACTGTGAGTGCACTGTAAATACTGCCACTTGTCCATTGTGTTAATTTTGTAACATCAAAAAATCTCTCCTTTGTGGCTTAGAAACAAGTGGACACAGCTTACAGTCTTTGCAGAAGCATCAATTTTACCATGTGCAGCTGTGAAAGCAGGTTGGGTGCATTTAATTGGGTTATTTGCACCATGTTGCTGAACCAAATGAATGCTCATTTCCACATTCCACTTTATTATTTTTGTAGCTAAGAATAGATGTGTGGGCCACATTAAATGTGTAACACACAGAGCAGATCTGTGTACTTTAAAACGTAAATTTTTATTCTTCACTCAGAATGAGTCTGTTCTTTAAGAAGACATGAGGTTGATATTTACCATTTGGGCTGAGGGAAGATTTATGTGTATTCCCTTAATATCTAAATTATGAAAAGCCAGAATGTACATGAGACATCATTTCTGTGCTTGGTTGGAATTATTTGACCATGTTTTGCTTGCTTCTCTGTTTTATTTATTTTTACATTCTAATGTGTACCAATAAACGGAGGCACAGACCCTCTTAGTTGCCCGTATTGTATGTAACTGTCACCTTTTTCTTTTCGGTTACAACACTCTGATTTTGTTCATTTTTGCACCTCTTCCCCATGTGACTGAGGGTAAGCTGACTGCGTCACCAGAGCCTGATGTGTGTAAGCCAATACATGCATGGCATTGCCCCAGTGACATTTCATCCAGAGCGGACTTCAGAACTCCGTTTGCCCTATGATAGTTCTTAACTGGGGGACAGGTTTCTCCATCTGTTTCAAAATATATGAACAAAGGAGAACGATGATTTACTTGATGCTGTCAACAGCGCTAGACCCCGAGGGCTCAAATTAAGGAAAAGCTGATAGATAAGGGATGACAGACACAGGGATTTTAAAACTTTGGATTCTTGATGAGATCATTGACCTAATCAATCAGCCTGGGAACTTCCCTTACTTTCCAGTGTCTTGTTAGGTGAGATGATAAATATCCTCATCGTTTAAGTTAGTGTGAATTGTTTTCTGTACTCCATAGTCAAGAAGTAATTGTTTCTTTTAAAAGAAAAACATTAACAGATGCTCATCATGATCACATGAGAAAATACTGCAAATTGACGAAAACAAAAATATCTGGAAATGCCACTGTTAACAATGAAGTGTTAATAGAGGTTTTTTAGTTTTTGCATATGTAGGATATATCTTTTTTATATGGGCTTTTAAAGGGCTTTTAAAGGGCTATATTTTTATGCATTTATCAATTAAATACTTCTTTTTCCAATTTCTTTTGCCCATTTTTTCTTAACGGATATTTCAATGTTTTTCTAATTTATAGGCTTTAAAAATATTCTGAAAATATTTGTTCAATAAATATTCATTAACTACCTACTATATACGAGACATTTTTCTGGGCCTGTAGGTACAATAGTAAGTGAAAATAGGGACTGTCCTGAGCTTAGAGTTCAGAAAAGAGCCATATTTATAAGACAATCACCAAAATAAATGCATCGTAACAAGCTAATTGTGAAGGAAAGACAATGAGGTTAAAAGTGCTTCTAGGGTGCTGGCCACATGCTCCGAGGCTGGTGGGTTCAAACCTGGCCCCGGCCAGCTAAAACAGCAACAAAAGAGATAGCCGGTTGGTTGCTTGTAGTCCCAGCTACTTGGGAAGCTGAGGCAAGAGAATCGCTTAAGCCTAAGAGTTTGAGGTTATTGTGAGCTGTGACTCCACAGCACTCTACCCAGGGCGACAGCTTGAGACTCTGAGGTTGAGGTTGCTGTGAGCTGTGGTGAGGGCAACATAGTGAGGCTCTGTCTCAAAAAAAAAAAAAAAAGTGCTTCTAAAAGGGAACACTACCTATTAATCAGTCATGGACAAAAGCCTGTTTCAAGAAAAAAAAGAAGTGCAGTGCTTCTAGAAGGGACCACTACCTATTAATCAGTCATGGACAATTTTGGTCAAGTGACCAGTGAGTCAAAATTTGAAGAATGACTCACACAGTGGGTAGGCAACAATATGTTCAAATCTCTGCAATTGAGGGGCTCACGGCACATTTGAACAATCGAAGCACAGGCGTTGAGTTTGGGCCACAAAGGAGAATGCTAGGCTAGGAGAAGCAGGCAGCATGACCGCTCAGAGCTTAGGAGAAAGCTTGTCTTTATTGGATAATCAATTTGGGGAACAATTCAGAGTCTGAGTATAGAGGTAGGGAAAGGGATAAGATTATGCTTTGACAAAAATGATTCTGATAGAAGCTGTATCAGAGGAAGGAAAGTACAAATAGGGGAGAAACGGAAGATGAAAAGAAATTAGATTTGATAAATAATTGGGAGTTAAATTGGCATTAAATTGGTGGAAAAGGATCATTGATAACATTTAGATTTTGTCTTATGGAAAGGGAAAATGGTGCATTTTCCTGAATAGACCAATGCATCAATCTTTTTCCTTTTAATCTTTTTACATTACTTCTATGCTTCTCAAATGTAGTAATAACAAAGATAATTATTTAAATATTATTTTCACTCATAAAGATTTTTTTTTTTTGAGACAGAGCCTCACTATGTTGCCCTTTGTAGAGTACTAGGGCGTCACAGCTCACAGCAACTTCAAACTCTTGAGTTTAAGGATTCTCTTGCCTCAGCCTCCCAAGTAACTGGGACTACAGGTGCCCACTACAATGCCCAGCTATTTTGTTGTTGTTGTTGTTGTTGTTGTCATTGTTGTTTAGCAGGACTGGGCTGGGTTGGAACCCACCAACCTTGATGCATGTGGCTGGGGCCCTAACCACTTAGCAGCAGGCACCAAGCCCACTCATAGTCTTAAACCTTTCATATGTCTCAAAATTGCTCAGATTTATGTTAAGGAGCAAAGCTATTCTTCAAAAACATAAAATTCATACTTATTTTGTCTGATTATGCTAATTATGAAAAATTTTGAAATTATGAAAGTATGAAAAATTAAATTATTAATAATTTATTATCTAAAAAGATTACTATGATGCTGTCTTTTTGTGCCTATTTCTATAAAATAGACCATATTTTAGAAAAGTAAAATCCTGTAATAGATTCTTTTTTTATTTTTTAATTTTCCATTATTTTTATGTTGAATGATTTTATGTGGTGTTGCTCTTTAAAATGTGATGTTTGTTACTTGTGTGCTTCCATTGTAGAAAATATGCCATAAATTATGACTTTGTTTAGCCATTGCCATTATAAATTAGATTGCACTGAATATCTTTAAACAACAATATTTGAATATTTGTTTGAGTAGGTTTTTGGAGTTACTGGGTTTAGATTTTTATGTGGCCAGTGTAAAATGTTGATTTGTATGTCTTAAAATATAGATTTTTATTCCTACCCTTAAAGGGTCTGGTAGTATATAAACACATGAACTTAATATTAAGTAAGTTTAACATAAATCATTTGCATTTTCTGAATTTAAACTTCATAGAAATTCAAAAGGTTATATCGTTTCTGTCGTTAAGTTCAATGTGTAACTTGACAATGAACAATTTCATCATGACTGGATGGCGTCTTCTGTCTGTTTTACTAACTGTCTGAATTAGCTTAAACTGCTAAAACAAAGTACCACACACTGAGAGGCTTAAACAATAGAAGTTTGCTTCTCACAGTTCTGGAAGATAGGAAGTCCAGGAGAGGTGCCAGTAAGGTAGGTTTCATTCTGAGGCTGAGGCCTCTTCTCTTGGTATGTAAGTGACAGTCATGCTTTGGTTGCTCACATGGCCTTTCCTCAGTGTGTGCTCAGAGTTGGGCAGAGGGCTGGAGGGAGGAGGAAGAGAGAGAGACAGAGATAGAAAGAGACAAAGAGAGAGAGAGACAGCCTCTCTAGTGTCTTTTCTTATAAGGACTCATCCTTTTGCACCAAGGACCCAATCTTATGACCTCATTTGACCTTAACTATGCCCTTAGGGGCCCCATCTCCGAATATAGCTGCATTAAGGGTTGGGGGTCCAACATATGAATTTGGGGCAACACAAACTTTTAGTCTATAACATCAACCAAATTTTTTTGTTGTTGTTGTTAATACATATTCTGTACTGCCACATAGGTACAGAAAATTAAGAGGAATTCCTCACAAACAATATAGAATTTAAAAGAATGACTAAAAATAAGCAAATAAAACAGCAAATCTGTGAATTTCTCTACCTTTTAAAGATTACACTGCTGGCTCAACACTCATCCATAGCTCAGTGGTTATGGTGCCAGCCACAATGCACCGAGGCTGGAGGGTTCAAACCCAGCCTGGGTCCCTAAACAACAACTACAACTGCAACAAAAAATAGCCAGGAATTGTGGTGGGTGCCTATAATCCCAGCTACTTGGGAGGCTGAGACTAAAGAATTACTTGAGCCTAAGAGTTTGAGGTTACTGTGAGCTGTGACACCATGGCACTCTACCAAGGGCAACGTAGTGAGACTCTGTCTCAAAAATAATAAACAAATAAATAAAGATTCCATTGCTAACATGTAGGTGTAAGCTTATCAAGATTTTCTTCTACAAATATTTATTTTGATGTTTTTCTCTCTAAAGTTATAATTATGTACTTGATATGGTATTTTATGTGCATATGAAATGACGCTTTATTTATTTTTTTATTATATTTGAAAATTTTGAGACAGAGTCTCACTTTGTCTCCTTTAGTAGAGTGCTATGGCATCATAGCTCACAGAAACCTCAAACTCTTGGGGTCAAGTGATCCTCTTGCCTCAGCCCCCCAAGTAGCTGGGACTACTGGCACCTACCACACTGCCTGGCAATTTTTAGAGCTGGGGGTCTCAAACTCTTGAGCTGAGACAATCCATATTCTAAATATGATTCCAGCTGTGGGTTTGCCTGTACTGTTCTGGATGTTGTTGAGGACATGTCCTCATTCTCATCATGGCACATATACAACTTGTATTCACCCTTCATTCAGCTTTTATTTATTGGACATCTCGCATGTGCCATATATGTTATTGGGGCAGGCAGATAATATATAAACATAAAATACAATTTCCTATTTACATACATGTTTTAAAGAAAATAAAAGAGGATTGAGAAGTACTTTAATATGGGGAGGGAGGAGGAAGATCATTTCCCACAGCAAGACCAAGAAGCTTCCCTAAGAAATGTTTCTTGATCAGAAATATGAATGAAGTGAAGAGGCAAAGTTATATGAAAATGCAAAGGCAAGGCTTTTCAGGCAGGAGACCATTAAGTCCAAAGCCTTAAATTGGGTAAAACTATGTTGGGTCTTAGGAGCAGCTCAGAAGAATGAGATGAAAAGTGATTAGGAGACTCAATCAAAGAGATACTTTGAAGTCAAATCATGAAAAGCCTTTTAGGACTTCAGAATTTAAACTTAAGTATATCTGAAACCATTGGAAAATTTTTAGCAAGAGAGTGATGTGATAAGCTTTATGTTTCAAAAAAGATATTTGGAATATACCATGGTAAATATTTAAACATTACTGTTTTTATTGGCTGCGGATGCTCCTTTTTCTTGTTCTTTTTTGACATGATGATAGGATTGTTTTTTCTGACATATTTCCTAGTATTAAACCATCTTTGCATGCCTGGAGTAAACTGCACTTGATTATATAGGGTGTCACATGCACTTACACTTAATTTATTATTTTCTCTGGAATATTGACATGAATGAATGATGTTTCTTTTCCACACTTTATTAGGAAGCTGGGAGAAAATAAAGGAGATGTCACTAAATTATTAAAAGTCATTTTAAACCAAGCATCTTATCGATAAATCCTGGAAAATTTTGATCTGTTTTTAGTACTTGTGTCTAAAACACACCTGAGAAAGTGATCAGAAATTATCTGGCAGGTATAGACTACATTTGGATTAACAAGATATAATTTTAAAAAGAATGAGGTTATAATCAATGTCATTCCCCCTTTGCTGTTAGACAGGACATGAGAAGTCAATCTGGCATCTGAAACCAAAGATTGGGTAAAACAGCATTTTGCTGACTAAGGTGTTTTCATTTTTTTAGTAGAACAAAGAAGTAGATGTATAAATGAATGGATGGATGGATAGGTAGGTAAATAAATGATCATCATTTGCACAGTGCTTTCCAGAATACAAAGCTCCTTTTACCAACAATATTTTATTAAAAGTTCACTACAATTTTCACACACAAAAAGTCCTCTGTGAAGTTAGGTATTCCAAGGCTTTAGGGGAGGCAGGGTATGAAAATAGCTACAAACATCCAGAAAGCTAAATAAAAATACAGTCACAAAAGGACATGCAAAATAATTTGCTCTAGCAACTCAGCATTCTTATATAAAAGAGAAATAAGGAATGGTTAGCATTTTGCACAATAACTGGCACATAAATGTTACCATTATTATAACCACATTTAGCTAAATTAGCAACTTCATTATTTTAAGGCTAAGGCATTTGTATAAAGACAGCATGTAGCAAGCTATACAGTAGCCAAAGATTTGTTACATGTGTCTGCTGGCTGTGAAAATTCAAATCAGGCATTCTCTCGTTCCTTAACAGCCATTCAATCAAGTTTTCCTCTGTGTCCATATGGACGGTGATGTTTTGCAATGTTACTCATCTGATCAGGAAACAATGCGATTTTCAGAGGTTGGAGATGCCTGTGCTATCTGGCCAGGGTTGACTGTGGCTCCCCTGCATTCATCAGTAAGCACCGCAGCGCGAGACTCTGCATACAGTGGCACCTATGTATTCAAAAGCTTTTACTCCCCTTTGCTCAGTGTTTGGAAGCATCTCCAAGCTCTAAAAGTCATGTAGCAGCTGGGTGGGTGGAGAAGATAAAAATCAGGCCTGGAAAATTCATCCCGGAACACTCGAGATGAAATTAAATGTGTCACCTGACCTGAAAATGTTCCACCTGAAATGAATGTGTGTACTACCTAATATAAGTGAATGGATAAGGCAGCAACTTTTTTCACAGTGTAATAAAATTGACTACAAGAATGTGAATAGTTCTGCTTATGCTTTCATTTCGAACATTTGGCAGTGATAATTAGAGTTAGTCGAACTAGAACCTGACATTTGGGAAGGGGAAGGTTTTGCCCTAATTGTCATCATACTTTTGTGTATGTCAAACATGTATATGGCCATTTCACGGGAACATATTGTTTCCAGAGGTTTACCCTCCCTCTCTCCTCCGGGCCTTGTTTCTCTTTCTCCTTTTTTTTTTTTTTTGGTTGGTTAACATCTCAAGTTGATCCCCCATGTCTCTGTGTGGGCTGAGATATTCTGTCTTTTATGGTAAATTCAAATTCTTTACAATATTCTTTTGGCTAGTGAATGAATGATGAATACCTTTAATTTAAATTAATAAAAATGGAAGCTCAAACAGGAAAGGTCGAAGTTTGGAGCCCAGGTTTGAAATATATAAGCTAACATTTCATAGAACTCATATTCTCTTAAAATAACCTCTATAATAATATCTCCCGATTACTCATTCTTCTCTGCGGAAAAGAATTTATCCAATAAACCTTCTGCAAATACAAAGTCTGCCTCAACTACTTAGAGAATTTGTTTTAAATTTAGTTATTCCTGGTGCTCTTTAAAATGTCTTTTGTTAAAACAGTTTTAATCATGAGGAAATTGGGTGAACTCATGACTAGCACTCTCCGGAGAATAGACTCAAACGTCTGGCATCGTATTTCCCAAGCAGTCTTTCTGCCTCAGAAAATGATTTATTAACCAGAGTTCAGCTGCCTTTTGCTTTTGTTGGTGGTGACAAAAGGCATGTTTAAGCATGTTAAATTGGCTTAACGCAGTGGATAGAAATGACGGTTTACCATAAGAGAATCTGCTGCCAGTGCATATTTCTTCTTTTTGTTGCATATAAGGGATAGCTAATCTGACCTCAAAGAAAAGAAACATATGCTCCCCCTGATAAGGTTCTGGAGATGAATGAGTCTGTCTGCTATGTAGCGTTTTTTGGTCAGGGAGAAAGGAGGAAAACCGGAGGGTGGAAAATAAGCAGAAAATGAGACTCGCTGAAAGCTTGACTCCGCAGGGAAAAGAGAAACGGAGAAGTGGCATGTGAGGTGGCACGGAGTGTGTGAGTGGACGGGAATGTAGAATGCGCACCGGTACACTGGCGCTCCGCAGTCTCTCCGGGGTCATCTTTGTTACTTGTCTCTTAGCAGATGATTTTGGAATGTTGAACAGTCAATGAGCTTGCTCCAATGAATTAGGCTGTCAAAAAAGAAAAAGAAAAGCTCTATTTGGGGACTATGGTCCATTAATTAAATGTTTCCAACAGGCACAAACATCATCGAGGTTCTATGTGGAGCTCAGTCTATACAACTGAATGAATTGAATTAGGACTGCAGAGTTCTCAGCCCAGCTTGGTGTGGTTCATGTAGCTGGACGGGCGGGCTCACCTCACTCATGGTATCAGGACAGTTCAGGACAGCTGCATGAAAGTTCCACACCTGCTTTGCCCCATGACACTGTCTGGCTGTGTGCCTGCACGTCTTACTCCTACCCTATTCCATTCCTTTCTGTCCACCTTAGCTTCCAAACGGCTTGTTTCTGTTTTGTTAGAGATATACACTTCTGCTCCTCCCATCTTCCTTGATCTTTCAGCATTACCTGATTTATTGTACACACTGTATTCTTATTGATCCTTTTATTTGCAAGATGCTTCACTTGGCTGGTTTCCTTTTTTACCTTATGGTCACCTATCACTTCCTTTCTGCTATATCTCTTTTTCTCCCTAAACTTTTATAACCATTGATGGTGATGAGGAAAATGCTCTTTTGTCTTGTATTTTTAGAAAATACTTCAAATTATAACCTTATCTTGAAGATTCACACCATGAGGTTATTCCCCAAGTCTTAGTATAAAGAAAATTATTTGAAGGCCAGGCAGGGTGGCTCATGCCTATACTCAGAGCACTGTGAGAGGGTTCAGCAGATCCCTTGAGCTCAGGAGTTCAAGAGCAGCCAGAGTGAGAGTGAGATCCTGTTTTTACTAAAAATAGAAAAATTAGCTGGACGTGGTGGCAGGTGCCTGTAGGCCTAGCTACTCAGGAGGCTGAGGCAAGAGGATCGCTTGAGCCAAGGAATTGGAGAGGTTGCTGTGAGCTAGGCTGATGGCACACACTTGAGCCTGGGCAACAGAGTGAAACTGTGTCTCAGAACAAACAAACAAACAAACAACAACTGCTTACAGGTGTTTAACTCAACATCTAGGGGTATTTTAAACTTTATTCTTGGTCTTTTTGTTTGTAGTATGCTCTAAAAGAAGATGCATTTGCAAATAACTCTAATATCAAGGAGTCCCATTTTCTAGCAGATACATCAATTCAACATTTCTAGTCACCTATTGGATATGTTATTCTGAATAAGCCAGAACCTAGAATTCATTGTCTTCAAATAAAAACTCACCATTCCCCACCTTAATGAAAATGGTTATCAATTTGTGCAAAGAAATGTGCTAAGGACGGCAACTATACAATGATAAATAAGACAAAGAAATTCACCTTAAAACCCATCCTGGTACAACTAGATACTCAGCACAGAGCAATGAGCAGGACATTGTTTCTGGGTTGGAGACAAGGAAACAGAAAGTGGGGTACAGGGGAGAAAGATGAAAAAGGAAAACAACAAGAGACTGGAGAGCTAACCTGAGATCAAATCATGAAAAGCGGTGAATGTCATTTTATGGCATTTGATGTTTTTCTTGACGGCAAATGGAAGCCACTGATGGGTTTTAAGGTAAGGGCTGACCTGATTCACGTTTTCAAGATCATTATGACTCCAGGATCTGGCAGGCATTGAAGCAAGGCAGAACTGGAGACTGGGGTTACCACAAGCCAAGGAGATAACATCGCGGAACTCACCAGAATTTGTCTCATTGTTGTTTGGTGTCAGTACTTTGTTATTTTTTCTATGACATGTTATTTTTTCTTCACATGTCCTCAGGGACAGTGAGTGATTTTGTCTTGTTTATCATTGTATAGTCGCCCATCCTTAGCACATTTCTTTGTACATAATACCTGTCTTATTAATGCTTGCAGAATAAGAATATATAAACCGTTTACAACATTTTGTAGAGCGCAGTCTTCAAAGGGCTGATAAGCAAAAAGATGTAAAGAAAGCAGTTGGTGAGAACCAGTAAAAATAGGGAATTAGTGATGGGTGAAATACAATCACAAAGAAAGAAAATAAAATTTGATGCTGGGAATTGCCTAATAAGGAGACAAATTAATTCAAAAGATTGGTAATTTAATACAAAGACTTTCACTTCTAAGTCATAGAACTCCAGTCCTATGACCATTGTACACACACACACGTGCACACACACACACAAGCTTATTGAGAATTAGAATATGTGGTAAAATCATGTGGGGAGAATAGTCCCAATTTGGTCACTCTTCAGGAACTCCATCTGTGGTGACTTTAAGCCTAGGGTGCAGAAAATGAATAAATGAGAATCTTAAAATGCTGGTGATTCCCTTTCACACCTGTAGAGTATGAAGTTAGGTGAATGGTTTGACAACTTGGTGTTATGATATTGAATGATAAGCTTTGGCTAAGTGTCTAGAACAGCAGTTCTCACCCTGTGGGTTGCAGTAACAATGAAAATACATCCTGCATATCATATATTGACATTGCAATTCATAACAGTAGCAAAATTACAGTTATGAAGTAGCAACAAAAATAATTTTATGGTTGGGGGGTCTCCACAACATGAGGAACTGTATTATAGGGTCTCAATATTAGGAGGCATTAGGAAGGTTGAGAACCACTGGTCTAGAACTATTGTTCAGTTTCATCGACTTTGTAGGAATTAACTTCTTGCTTTTAGTAAAAGTTAAGAAAATACAGCTTAGCACCTAAGAAGTTTGGCTTTATTACTCATTGATTATGTTCCAGGCTACAAGTCATCCTGTAAGAATCATCTCCATCTTACCTGTTGTTATCCCCACCATAGAAATAGGAAAATTGAATATCACAGGGGTTAAATAACAGTTAATAATTGGTAATGTCTGGTTGACTTCAAAGTTTGTGCTATTAACACTTTGTATTTTAAGCTTCTCAATTTTATTTCAAACAAAAGGAAGGGATTGGCTTTCTCATGGGTGCAGGGATACCTGAGAATTCCCTGGGCCTCAGTTTAAATTAAAACTGTGGAAAAGCCGTTTACTTCAATTGCATTTATTAGAAATTCTTCTTTGCTGGCCAACATGTTAATAAAACTAAGATATGTATTTTTTTTTTCTTAAGAGACAGAGTTTCACTTTGTCGCCCTCAGTATAGTGCCATGGCATCACAGCTCATGGCAACCTCCAGCTCTTGGGCTTAGGCATTTCTCTTGCCTCAGCCTCCCGGGTAGCTGGGACTACAGGTGCCGCCACAGTGCCCAGCTATTTTTTTATTACAGTTTGGCTGGGGCCGGGTTCAAAAACCACCACCCTCAGTATACGGGGCCAGCGCCCTTCTCACTGAGCCACAGGAGCTGCCTGAGATGTGTATTTTTATTAAGAAATACTATTTCCTTTGATTATGTTCATCTATATCAAAGATATCTTCCTGATATCAAGAGGAATGATTTGCTGCACAAAAGCTGGTCCTGAAAATCCAGTTCCAGTGGCACACATGCACTGTTTCAAGCATGACCACCCTCCCCCTGCCAAAAAAAAGCAGGAACATCACTAATAGGCACATCACCGAAGTCAATTAAAATCAAGGTGCAGAAATCTCTGATAATGATAGCGGTTAGTAGCTAATACTGTTCCCTATGCTGATGAACAGCCTATGCAGAGTCAGAATCAGTATTGTGTGTCTTTGGATCAATCGTTTAAAAAATTCTTCTGTTTTTAGCTTTTCCTATATGGTCTTGACCTCTGGGTGGATAAAGCTGCTCTGAGCTTGGTTTGTGTACTGTGCCTAACAGGAAACAAACGCAGTGTTTTAAAGTGTCAGTGTTTTAAAGTGTCAGCAGGAATATGCGTAAAGAGTGTGAGGAGGATGAGAGTCAAGCAGCCCCAGGCTGACTCAGTAAAGCCACCCTCATCTAGTGTCACAACTAGTGTGCCCTGAGAAAATCTATGGTGGCTATTCTAGGGGCAAGAAATAACTATGTCATATTTTAAAGGAAAGGCATCGATCCTGCACCTTTTTCAACCTTGAAACACACAATAAAGCATAGAAAAGAGAAAAGGAAGCTGTTCTGATTATTTTTCCTGAGAATGGGGATAGAAAGGCCTAGCCCTAAGAAGCAGGCTGTTTTGGAAAAGCTATGACTGTCTCAATTTCAAAGACGTGTGAATAGATGCTCAACCTTGAATAGCTTGAGCAAAACACTGCAGAACTTGAGGACACCCAGGGTGCAAATACGGAAGACAGGATGAAAGAGGCCCTTCAGAAAAGGCAGCTCACACGTGTTCTCTTAAGTTTTCTTCTGATGCAGACTAAAAATAGACGGTTCTCACCTTGGTGACAATTTCCAACAGCAAAAATAATACAAATAGAGCTTATTTTGCAAACTATCAGAAACCAATACTTTTAATTGGGAAGTATTTATATAAGCAGAAGCTGTGCTGAATGGATATATATACAGCAAGGACTAAATAATTTTTAAATCCTGAACAGAATTGTTCTTTTGCAGAGGCACTATCGAAGACCTTACTCTCCTGGGCCACAGAATTTTCCGCCTTCACCCTATTTAGTAAAGTTTTATGGTTTTTTATTTTTTTAATGAGGTACCAGGATTTTTTTATTTCCATGTTTAGGGAAATGGCTTAAATATCCATAGAAGTATATCTCCCTCACATTAACTTAAAGTTGATCTCTTTCACTTTGCTGACTGGGGAAGATGTGTAGGATAAGAGATACCTTCTTGGGGTTCAGATGTTGAATGAAGGAAGATGATATGGCGCAGGAAAAAGCATGTGGGGAAAAAATTCAGCTACTTAATAGGGGGGCAACATACACTTCTTTAAAGCAGAAACATTTCACAGGAAGAGTCTGACTTATGTGAGGATTGCGGGGCTGCTGGAATGGATAAGTTGATGAAGGAGCCATAGTTCATTGCCTTGCCCAAAGCTTTCACAAGGCAGATTTTTTTTTTTAAATGGGGACATATTTAGATAATGTCTACATTGTAGGAATAAAGTTGCATTGGCTTAATCCCTAGAGAGACTTTCCCCATGACATCAACAGGTACTTTCTTAAAGAAGGAAGCTAATTCTGACAGCCATATGAGAATATATATACCTCTATACCCAAAGTACAAGTTACTCAATAGATTAGTGAGAAAATGGCCATTTCCCTTATAATATTCTATTAGAGTTCAGTGGAAAAGCAACATTTCTACTGTTTTAAGAAACTTACCACTATCAGATGACCCAAACAGAATTTTATCACAAATACAATAGTCTAACAGTTTCTATTTTGTTTTCATATTAATGGGGGAAAGAGTAATATATATATTTTTATTTTAAAAGCAATCACAAGAAGGCATATGCATAGGATTGGCTAAGAATCTATTATATCCAAACGTGAACATTGATCTTGTTCTAAACAACTTGCTTGGGTTAGATTTGGAAAGAGTTCTTTATAATTCTGGATAATTGGTCCTAAAAACAGATGAAACATTTTTAACCTCCAGTTTGCCTCTGCTGAAGCTCGTTGCTCAGTAGACTTCCCAGCTGTTTCATCTGGCTCCACGACAAGGCATGTCAGATCCCATCAGTGACGATGCTCCACACGACATCATGGATCACAGAAAAGTGTAGACAATGGCAGGCAATGGTGTCACCTCAGAGTATGAGGTCTTAGCTGGGACAAGTCTCAAAAAGTCTCTAATCTGTTATTACGAGGGACACAACTATAGATGGAAAGTTCAGCTTGCTGGGCTCTTTGGATTTATTTGTTTTAATATTTTATCTCAAAAACATGTACAAGTGAGAGTGGTACCTGTGGCTCAGTGGGTAGGGCACTGGCCCCATATGTTGAGGGTGGCAGATTCAAACCCAGCCCTGGCCAAACTGCAACAAAAAAAAATAGCCGGGCTTTATGGTGGGTGCCTTTAGTCCCAGCCTCTCTGGAGGCTGAGGCAAGAGAATCACCTAAGCCCAGGAGTTGGAGGTTGCTGTGAGCTGTTATGCCACAGCACTCTACCAAGGTGATAAAGTGAAACTCTATCTTTAAAAAAAAAAAATTACATGTAAGCAAAGATTATAAAGTTGAGTCAAGAGCTCTTGGTTACTTTGGAGATAGACGATGGAATTCTCCCACTAACTTAGCTCTAGTTTCATCTCATCAGTTAAAAATTTATTTCAAGTTAGAAAAATGTATTTTGGTTTTTCAATTGATGGTTCTGATGTTACTTAAATCTACATAGTACTTATTACTTTTTCAGAAATAAATGTCTTTTGTTTTGCTTTGTTTTGTTTTATCACTGGTATTGAAGGTCATCTATGATTTCCATAATATTTGTCTATGTGATAGTATTTCAGATGGAAGAAATAGGTGTGGCACGGTTAAGAAGCAGATTCAATAATGAAAGAAAGGGAAGGGAAGGGAAGGGAAGGGAAGAGGAAGGGGAAGGGGAAGGGAAATTCAGGTTCAGATCTAAAGAGAAAAGAGATCCAGTTAGTAAAGCTAGGAATAAAACTATAGAATGCTAGAATGAGAAGTTTTCTTAGAAATCATAGAGTTCCTAAAGTTTATAGATTTAGATACTATTTTCACAAGATATTCTAAAAAAGTAGTTCTACTACCAAAGAAATGTGAGTAATGGGGCATTCTGTGCCCTCATCTGGAGAGGCTCATTAATTTATATGCTAAATTTATGAAGGGTTCACTCTATCTTAGACACATTTCCAAGTGTACATTAAAGTGCGCATCTGTTAATGAAAATGGTATACAAGGTATAATACAAAATGCAAATATTAATTAATATTATCAGTTGGGTTTTGTGTACTTAACTAAATATCTGTACAATTTCAATGCCTAATTATTATGAGGTATAGAAAAAGAGAACAAAATCAGTCCTAAGTAGTTTTTCTATTTAAAAATGTTTCAAAAATCTGTTCTAATTATCAAATTTCCCACAATCAAATAATCTGGGTTTGTTTTGCCTGTGCCCAGGAAACTCTATTTGTAGCTCAGACATTCAGGTTCTCTGTCTTTAAGCAACTGTAGATGGAGACTTGTCAGGGGTGCATAGAAACATTTGTGAATAAGCCTGAGAGAAATTAGAATAAGAAATATTATGCTGATTTTTAACAAATGGAAACTAAGGTTCCGACAGTCCAACCAAAACAAAATTGTAGAGCTAGGAAATGACCCTAAGTTTTCAGTCTAAGCCACCTTCTACTAGGTTTGAGGTATAAAGAAAAGATAATTTAACAGATAGTTTCTAGGCTCAAGCTCCATCAGATGAATTTTGAGTTAATGTCTTTATTAAAATGATCTCTGGACATATATTATGGAATAAAATGATAATATATTCCAAAAATATATCCAAAAGATGAATATATTCCAAATATATCCAAATTATATATCATCCTTGACTTATGATCTCTTGATATTCTTATGATATCCTGATAAGCTCATCATAAGTTGAAAATGTTGCAAGTGGAAAACTCATTTAATACACTTAAATTACCAAATATCACAGCTTAGCCTAGTGTCCATTAAATGTGCTTGAAACACGTTTTGCTTAACTCTACAGTAAGGCAAATCATCTAATGCAGAGCCTATTCTATAATAACGGTTGAATATGTCATATGATTCATTGAGTACTGCACTGAAAGTGAAAAATAAAGTGGCCTTGTGGGAACATGAAATATAGTATCTACTGAACGTATGCAACTTTTTCAATAGTGTAGTGTCAAAAAATCCTAAGTCTAACCATTGTACGTGGGGGCCCATCTGCACTTTATTTTTTAGAGGAGTTTTAGATTCATAGCAAAATTGAGAAGAAAGTACAAAGATTTTTCCATATATTCACCACCTGTACACATATGTAGCCTTTCCCATTATCAACATCCCCAACCAGAGTGGTACATGTGGTATAATTGATGAGCCTACCTTGACACGTAATGACCCAAAGTCCATGGTTTGGATTAGGGTTCATTCCTGGTGTACAATTTATGGGTTTGGACAAAAATATAATGACATATGTCTGCCATTATAAATTCATACAGAGTACTTTCACCCCTCTAAAAATCCTCTGTGCTCTGCTTGTTTATCCCTCTTCTCCCTTAATGCCTCATGACTACTGATCTTTTTACTGTCCCTAGAGTTTTGCCATTTCAAGAATGTCATGTAGTTGAAATCACTTTTTAGTTTGTAGGTTTTTTAGGTTTTTTTTTTCACTTGGTAATATGCATTTAAGTTTCCTCTGCATCCTTTGAGGGGTTGACAGAGCTCATATATGTACATGTATTGTGTGTGTGTGCATGTGTGTGTGTATATAGTGGGTATCTATCATTCTAGTTGAGTGGTTCTCAACCTTCCTAATGCCGCAATGTATTTTCATTGTCAAAAAGGGGTCGCGACCCACAGGTTGAGAACCACTGCCCTAGATAGTATATTCTGGATATACTGCTGTTCATCCATTCATCTATTGAAGAACATCTTGGTTGCTTCTGTATTTTGGAATTATGAATGTAATTGCTATTAACATCTATGTGCAGGTTTTTGCATGGAAACATTTTCAACCTCTTGGGTAAATGCCAAGCAGCGTGATTACTGGATCATACTGTAAGAGTATGTTAATTTTGTAAGAAACTACTGTAGCTTTAATGTTGTACCTAAAAAGTTATCCAAAATCATCTAGATTTTCTCTTAAGTTGTCTCCTAACAGCTTTATAGTTCTGTGATGCATTTTGAGTTTATCTTTAAGAAGCATCATTGTTGAAAAGATTATCTTTGCTCATCTTATGTAGGTCTACTTCTGGGCTCTCTATTCTCTTCCATTGATCTGTTTGTCCATTTCTTCACCAAGAAGAAATCACCAACACATGATTGTTGTATTATAGTAAGACTTGAAGTCAGGCAGTGTCAGTCCTCCAATTTTCTTCTTCTCCTTCCTTATCATGTTAAATATTCTGAGATTTTTGCCACTCCGTATAAAATTTGGAATAAGCACTTTTTTATTCACACACTAAGTTGCTGGGGTTTTGTTTGAGATTATATTGAATCTAGAGACCTCGTTGGAGAAAACTGACATCTTGACAATTTCAAGTCCTGTGTTTTAATATGGACTATCTCTCCTTTTATGTAGATCTTTTACAATTTCTTTTATCAGTGTTTTTATAGTTTTCTTCATACAAATCTTGTACTTATTTTGATGATTGATTTTAGATTTTTATTGTTTTCTAGTAAATGTATTCAATGCTATGAATTTCCCTCTAAGTACTGCTTTTGTACTGCTACTCCACAAAGTTAGATTTTTTTTTGGTGATTTTATAAAAAAATATGGAATGCTTCATAAATCTGCATGTCGTCCTTGCACAGGGACCATGCTAATCTTCTCTGTATAGTTCTAATTTTTTAGTATATGTGCTGCCAAAGCAAGCACTTTTATTATTTTGTTTTGTTCTGTTTTGGTTTTTTGATATGTTATGTTTTAATTTCATTTAGTTCAGAATAATTTTAAGTTTTTTTTTGATATTTCTTCTTTGACCCATATGCAATTTAGAAATGTGTTTTCAAATCTCCAATTTTCTTTCCCATCTACTTTTCTATTCTTAATTTCTAGTTCAATTTCATCATAGTCTGAAAGCATTTATTACATAGTTTCTATTCTGTTGAAGTTTTAATCATTATTTTATGTCTCAAAATATAGTCTATTTTGGTGAGTATTTCATGTGAACTGAGAAGAATGTGTAATCTGCTGTTGTCAGATGAAGTTGCCTGTAGACGTTGATTCTATCTAGTTGATTTGTGATGTTACTGCATTCAGCTATGCCCTTACTGATTTTCTGCCCACTAGGTCCATTTCTGATAGAGGGGTTTTCAAATTTCCAACTACAATAGTGAATTCATTTATTTTTTTTCTTGAAGTTCTATGAATCCAGTTTCACATATTTTATGCTCTGTCAGTGAATGTTAAAAATTGTCATGTATTCTTGAAAATCTGATTACTTTTCATTATGTAATTCCCTTCTTTATGCCTAATAACTTCCCTTGCTCTGAAGTCTTCTCTTTCTTAATTAAAATAGTTACTCTTTCTTTCTTTTGACTAATGTTAACATGGTTTATATTCCTCTTTCTCTTTACTTTTAATCTACATGTGTCTTTATATTTGAAGTTAGTTTCTAGTAGACAACATATAGCTAGGTCTTGGTTTTTGGTACACTCTGGCAATCTGATTTTTAATTGGTGCATTTTGACCTTTGACATTTAAAGTGATTATCAATATAGGTGTTTTAATATCTACAAAATTTGTTAATGCATCCTATTTGTTGCCCATGTCCTTCATTGCTATTATTGTCTATTCTTTTTCTGTCTGTTGTAGTTGAAAGTGGGCGCCTTATATAGATCCATTTTCTCTCCTTTCTTAGCATATCATTTGTACTTTTTTGACTCCTTATAGCAATTGTCCTAGATTTAAAATATACATTTACTTTACCTCTTACATGTTTACATGGATGGACCTGGAACATATTCTTCTTAGCAAAGTATCTCAATAATAGAAGAAAAAGTACCCAATATACTCAGCCCTACTATGAAACAAGTTTCATAAGAAAGCTATAACTCAATTATAGCCCAAGAAGAAGGGGAAAGGGAAGATGGAGGAGAAGGGAGCAGGGAGGCTGGGTGGAGGGAGGGTAATTGGTGGGACCACACCTACCATGCATCTTACTAGGGTACATGTGAAATTTACTAGGTGTAGAATATAAATGTCTTAACACAGTAACTAAGAAAATACTGTGAAGGCTGTGTTAACCAGTTTGATGAAAATATTTCAAATTGTATTTAAAACCAGCACATTATACCCCATGATTGCATTATTGTACACAGCTATGATTTAATTAAAAAATATATATACATTTACAAATAATCCAAGTCCACTTTCAAATAGCACTCTACCACTTCACAGGTACTGTAAATACCTTATAATAACAAAATAACCCTAATTCTATTGTATTGTATCATTCCTATTGTTATATTAAACAAATTGATAACCTTTAGATCAATTAAGAATAAAGAAATAAAAGTTTTTATCTTCATTTATTTCTTTTCCAATGCCCTTTCTTTATGTAGATGAGAGTTTCTGACCTATATTCATTTCCCTATTTTCCTTCTCTCTAAAGAGCTTCTTTTAGCAATTTTTTGACAACCAATTCCTTCAGTTTTTGTTTCTCTGAGATCTTTATTTCTACATCACTTTTGAAGTATACTTTTGTACAGTCCAGTATTCCAGGTTTGTGTGGCTATTTTTTCCCCTCTACATTTAAATATTTCATTCCTCTCTCCTCTTGCTTGCATAATTTCTGAGGAGAAATCAGGTAGAATTTTTATTTTTGACCAATAGATAAAAATTTTCCTTTGAGTTCATTCAGGAGTTTTAAATTATGATTTTCTGTAGGTTGAAAATGATATGCCTAAGTAATAGTTTTGGGGCAATTATCCTGCTTAGTGTTCTCTGGGTCTGTGATTTGGTGTCAGATGTCAATTTGGGGAAATTCTCAGTCATCATTATTTTAATTATTTCTTCTATCTCTTTATTCTTTTCTGAGTATCAGTATGTTACACCTTTTTTGGTAGTTCCATATTCTTAGATATCTTCTATTTCTTTCAGTCTTTTTTTTTTTTTT
>NW_003852532.1:3084676-3098794 GCF_000181295.1 Otolemur garnettii | reverse complement strand
TTTTTTTGCAGTTTTTTGGCCAGGGCTGGTTTTGAGCCTGCCACCTCTGGTAGGTATATGGGGCCGGCACCCTACTCCTTGAGCCACAGGCGCCACCCCCTCCCCCCTTTTTTTTTTACTTTGCTTTTCAGTTTTGGATCTTGTTTTCAGTCTACTAAAGAACCCAAAGACATTCATCCCTTCTGCTATCGTGCTTTTTATCTCCAATATTCATTTGTATTCCTTGTAATTTCAGTATCTCTGCTTACATCGCTCATCTCTTCCTTTATATTGTGTATTTTGTGCATCAGAACCCTTAGAATATTAATTATAGTTTAAAGAATAATTCCAAGATCACTGTCATATCTGAGTCTGGTTCTGATGCTTGCTTTGTCTCTGCACCTGGAGTTTATTGTCCTTTAGTATGCTTTGTAAATTTTTGCTTGATAACCAGACATGATGTTCTGAGTAAAATAAACTGATATAAACAGGCTTTTAGTGATGTGGTAGTAAGGTACAGAGGGAGAAGGGAAATGTTCTGTCCTCCTGTAATTAGGTCTCAGTCTTTTACTGAGGCTGTGCCTCTGGACGGCAATCTTCCCAACTTCTCAGTACTTTTTGCCTTTGATAGGTGCCATGGGATGGTTGGCACGTTCTGTAGTTGGATATTTCCTTTCTCCAGGTAGGCTATGCTCTGATAAAAGCAAGTTAGACTTTGGCTAAAAGTTGCTTCTGTGGGCAGACAGACCTTGTTAAAAATAGCATGGTCTCATGTATTTCAAATGGTTCCTTTCCTTTCTCTTGTTGGAAAAATGAAAGGATTTTTTTTCTCCAATATTTACCGTGAGAGCCTTATAGAGCTCAATGAGACAAAACTCACAAAGTAGGGCGGTGCCTGTGACTCAAAAGAGGAGGGCGCCAGCTCCATATACCCAAGGTGGTGGGTTCAAACCCGGCCCTTGCCACAAAAGGGCAAAAAAACCCCAAAACAAAACAAACAAACAAAAAACCTCACAAAAGTATAAGGGCTCTCTAATGACTAGGTCTCCTTGGTGTTTTGAACTCTCAGGCTTATCCACCATGGGCTTCCAGCAATTTGTCAATTATAAATTAGGTTCTGTCTTGGCAGTGTTTCCCCTGGAGGTCTATACTTGTGAGTTTCTGCTCTTAGGTGTTTTAAATTATTAGGGAAGTTTGAATTCATGACACTTTGATTGTCTATCAAGTAATTGATAGAAGTGGCTCCTTCTCTCAAGAATACTCCTATTCTCTCCTGGGTTGACGCCTAGCACAAATGAATGCTTATTTGATTTGCAATTTATTTTTATTTCTTCTTTTGTACCACTCTCGTTAGCCCTTACTTATTTTTGATTATTCATTGTCTCTCACCCTGAATATGAGTTTCAGAAGGGTCACTGTCCTCTTGTCTCAGACTGAAGAGCTGTTTCCCTTGAGCTCCCCAGAACCTGCAGCATGGAGTTAACACTGATTCAGATTAGCTCTGGGTCAATTGTGCTGCAAGGAGAGGGTTTTAACCCCTTGTAGACCTGTTTGTCTTCATGGAGTGAATCCGAGGAAGCTTATTCACAGGATTTCTTTTTCCCTGATGTTTCCAGCTCGCTTCCTGCCCTTTTCTCTGAGCAGGCCCTATTTTCTATCCTCAGCCTGCAAGCTTCTGTTTTCTGCCTGGCTGCGCTCACCGCCTTCCTACGGCACCTCAGGGAATTGCCCTCTTATTACCACAATTACAATCTGTACACATTTCATTAAACTAATATCGCTTTGCACAGGCTTTCTCCACAGAACTGCACAGCTGGAGGCCCATTTCTTTTCCTCAGCTTAAACACTTTGACAGGTTAAGAAAGCTATTATGGCTGAATAACAGGTGTTGCAAAACAATGTGCATTTGATGTTTAAATGAGAGAGCTTCTTTATTGACTGTCTTTATTGCAGGGAAGGCTCTCCTTTTTTCGCAATGACTGGGTTTTTATTGTTTTTACTGCTTTTTAAAGTGTATTCTGTTGTTTCAGAATAGGTCCAAAGCGACTGTGTGTGGTTATTTGTTACTCTGTCGTCCTTTCCTTTTTCATTATTATTATTATTTGTGCTTTTTGCTTTTGTTTCCAGGTGAAGAATGGCTGCAGAAATAGAAGAATTTTATGGGGTTTCTCTCTCTACTTCTAATAGAAACACACCCACTTTGCCAAAAACTCCCAGAGGGTCTCTCAGGGGATCCTTCTCCATTATTCTGTCCCTGTTTATGTTGTCTCCCTCCGTCCACTCATCTACCTTCCAGTGACCCAGTGAATTCACTCCCACATGAGACACAGTAATATACAGATGGAGAGATGTTTTCCTGTTAGAGCTTCCTTATCTGAATAGCACTATTGCGTTCTTTAAAATCTCACTGCATAGAACATGTATAAACTGATGCACAATTTTTGGTATTTATCCTCTATCTCTTGGCATTTTGTTTATTTCTCCTGATATTCATCAATGTTAAGCAATTCCTTATCCCTTTTCTTTATTTCCTCACAGAATATTCTGCTCAGCAGGTGACAGTCTGTTTTATTATTTCAATAAAATGGCTTTTGCTGAAGAGACAGTCAAGTGTTAAAATGCCATTTTTCAAATGCAAGTGCTCAGTGAGAAAGAACATATGATTATGAAAGCATAGAAATGAATGGAAATAAAAGATGGCTTTGAAATATTTGGATTCAGACCTTTCCAGGATCTCACATATTGCTTTTCATATTATAGGCAGTCGAAAATGCTTATTAACTCAATTATAAGCCATAACATAGTTTTTAAAAATCAAACTTAGGTTTCATGTTTATTTACATTTTATGGAAGCCAGAAGAAGAAAAAGAAAAAGGGGAAGAGAAAAGGCTTAAAGGAGGATATTTTTAATTCCTTTACTGCATTCAAAATTGTAATTATTATAGTCACTTTCTATTTATTTTTGTGTGGCCAAATGAAGTCTTTTCTGTGATGAAGTAAGATCATGTATGTTGCCCACCGGGAGTGGGACAGTGCCCATTCCCTGTGTATCTACCCATGGGGCATTTGTTAGTACAAGGGTGTGCTCAGTGGTTAATATGAAGTGAATTAACCTTAGTTCTTTTGGACTTGAAGAATGCTTTACTTAGACTTCAAATGGTTTGAAGACTTCTTCAAATTCTAAATTTAATTATATATATGCACAGAAATTGGGGAGGAGGATGACCATTAGTGAGAATTCTTGGTTTTCATTTGATTCTCAGAGGAATCTGTCATTCCAAAAAGTTTATGAAACCTAACTTTAGAAAGAAGTGCTTTGAATGATAATTTAATAGACACTTGGTAAATAAAGACTGTTTTTTTTTTTTTTATTAAGCCTATAGCTGAGGTATTCTTTTTACTGTAAAATATGCCTAGTTGGACATGAAATTTAGAAACTGGGTAAGCTTTATTTGATTTTATAAAAATATCCTCTTAATTTGTTTTAATTTGTTTTCTCCCCAGAGCCAGAGACTGTGAGCTCCAATCTATAATTGTGTGACAGATGTATATTTTTAACAATAATGCCAACTCTGTAAACTCTTTATAGTTAAAAAATACTTTCTCATTTAAAAGACTACCAACATCCATCTTAAAGGATTGATTTACCAATATTCCTAGAAATGGGAAAGGACAATTCTATTTTCAGGGAGTTCCAAATGCAGTGTGTGTCTAAATCCCTATGTCTAACTCAATTTTTTTTAAGTTAGTAACCTTACATATATGAGGCACATTACTTCTAAGAATTTCAGTGAACTTCATGAAACTTTGCAGAGTGGGACTATTATTGTCCTCACTTAGTATATAAGGAAACGAAAATGTTATTTTTTTTTTTTCATTTCCCTTCATGTTATTTTGGTTTCAGTTATTTTTCTTATGACTATTTGGACCATTAGTGGAGATTTAAGTCAGAATATTAACCCTGGTTGCTTAGCTGGTATTTAACTTCTAAAATAATAAATACAGAAAAAAATTAAAAATAGATATTTAAAGCTTTGGAAATATCTTTGCAAAACATCTCCTAATTAACCAATTTCTCTTTCTGGCATAAAACTAAGAAAAATATGTCTTAGGAAATTCTATTTAAAAAGAAAGAAAAACACACATTTATATGTTATAGTTAACAAAGGTAAATAAAATGTTACAAAAACCTATCCACAGATTCGGATACAGTAAAATCACGTATGATGCAGCAGTGTATGGAAATCCATTCTAACAGCTATTAAGAATTATCTGCCCTTTTCAGATAATTCCACAGATGGGAGTAATTCAGATGGCATGAATTTTCAGAAAGAGGTTTTGCTTTAATAGAAGATGACTCTAAATTGAGAAGATTTGAGATTTTTTGAGTTTTTTCCTTTAAGTTTCAATCATGCTCATTAGTGCTTTAGCAAAACATGGATTTCCTTGATCAAGTTTATACTTTGGGTTATTTTGAAATTTAGCATTTTTAGGTATTCCCATAAGAGAGTATGAAAAATTCAATTGGGCCTCTGTGCATCCCTCTCTTTTGAATATTATTACAAGGTATGACTATGTTTGACCAGACCCTCTCATTCAGCCTATTGAAAATAATAGAATCAGTTGCCCATCACAGTTCTGTTAATTAGATTGTATCTGTGCTGTCTTTCTCTTGTCCTAGAAATTCATCTTCTTGAAAGCATTTGTGTTATGGAAAGCAGTGGAGCCTGGTAATGCTGCCCATTACCTTTACTTCATTTACATTTTTGTCCAATATTTTTCCCCAAGTTCCCTTCTCTCCCCAGAAGTCCCCCTCACTCCACTGCATCTCATCAAGTACTAGCTCAGCCACACAGAGGCACCTGCTGGGCGAAAATGAGCTGAGTACAAAATGCAGGTTCCCACGAGTCTGGGGCTTCCCAGGCTTGTTCCTTAAGCCAGCGGTCCCTGGGCTGACCCAGATACAGAAGCTGTTTTCCTCTCTCTGTGTTTGACCATTTCTAGGAATGACCATTGTTGCATGGCCGTCAGGACTTGAAAACACAGCATGATCCCGGTGGGTGGTACACTTTCCTCTGCTGGAAGAATGAGGGCACAATGGGAAACTTACAGCCCCAAAGAGCAAGAGGGCCAGTGTAGCAAAGCAGAAAACATTTGCACAGTGCTTCATTCTTTTCTGTGTGTGGGAACAGCAAAAGAATCACACACTCACCTGCCTGATTATAGACAATGGACACCAGAACTTAATGCAGTTTTCAAATATAATATGGAAAAAAAAGAATGTATTCAGTCTGGAGGGTAAGTCTAAGTAGAATAGGAGGGACAAAAATATAGTTCATTGAATAATATAGCTCATTTTCTAACCAATAAATACTGTTTTGTTTTGTTTTTAAAAATGAACAAGCCCTAGTCATAAAATGAGAAAAGATTTCTCTCTTTTTAATTGTTTTTCAATTTTTTGTTCCTGCTAAAGAATGGCTTTAGCTATTAGTAAATATGTCTAAAAGGAGGTATCGTTACCTACTCAGCTTCCTGAGCAGCTGGGACTGCAGGCACCAGCCACAAGGCTGATTTTTTCTGTTTTTGGTAGAGACAGAGTCTCCTGAGCACAAGCTATCCACCAGTCTCGGCCTCCCAGAATGCTGGGATTACAGACCTGAGCCACCATGCCTGGACAGATGTGAATATTTTTAACCTTAGTGATTTTTTCCCATTTCCCTTCAATATAGATATAGAGTAGAAATTACTGTTATAATACATGTGTACAATAGGGAATGATTAAATCAAACTACTTACCCATTATGTTGATGGAAAAGAAGCCATACTGAGTAAAATAATTTGAAGAGCTTTAGTCTGAGTCAGATTGAGGACCTTGACCTGGAGCCACACCTAAGAAGCCTTGAGCAAGAGGACTCATGAGGTTACAGTTCGGTTTTATACATTTGAGGGAGACAGGAATTTCAGGTGAGATTATAAATCAATATGTGGAAAACATATTTTGGCCAAAAAAGGTGGGACATCTTGAAGTAGGGGGGCTGACAGATGGTAGATGTGTTCAAAGATTTAGCTGACCATTGGCTGAAAGAGTTAGGCTCTCTCTAAAAGACCAGGAGTTGGTGAAAAGGGTTGCTTAGGATAAGGATGTGTTAATGAGAGACAAAGTACCTGCCAGACTCAAATGTTTTGTTGTGTATATTGAGAACCTGCAAGTTGGTCTTGCATAGTCTTGGGCCTGTTCCTGAGTCACAAAGAACGTCTCTAAGAAGGCGGGGAAACTTGATGAGGCATGTCTGATCCCCTTTCTCATGGCTAGCAGCTCAGTTTTATAGATGCTCTTGGCCACGAGGGGGTCTAGTCAGTCAGCCGCTCAGGGTGAGCCTTAGATTTTGTTTTAGTTCACATCTAATATTTCAAATACTTATCTTTTGGGGGTGGGGTGGAATGAGACTATTTGAAATTGATTCAGCCATTTTTAAATACTCAATACATTATTAGAATGATAAAAACTAGAGCACGAGTTTTGTGCTGACACTGTGCCATGAGCATTGTAGGTGAGGAGTGGGGAGATGGCCTGAAAGCTGTGTCACCAAACTGAACATTTGGATTGATGACTCCAGAGTACAGTGCTTACCCTCCACTAAGAAATTCAGAGTTGGTTCCAACAAGCCTCTCATCCCTACTTGCCTCTTCCAGAAATTCTCATAGTTTTAGGGAACATAGAACCCAGAGAGAGGATACAAATGTATTTTCAAAACTAGAGGTCAATAGGTTGCCTCAATGTAAAGTTAATATAAAAAAGTATAGTCTCATATACCAACAACAGTTATAAAATGAAATTTATATTTAAAAGTAATAGATTTATTTTTTAATATAAAAATTGTAAAGGAGGGAGGGGAAGGGGGAAGTGGAGGGATTTGTGTGCTCCTACCTCCTGGGTACAGGACACAACTACACCAAGGACCTTATCTAACACAAACACAAAGATTGTAACCTAATCATTGGTACCCTCGTTTGTATCTGCAATTCAAATAAGTAAATAAACAAAAACTATAGTATTCCTACAAAAACATAACAGGTTATATACATTAAATGATGAAAGTTATTACTTCAGGCCTAATACTGGTTATTATAAATTTTCTATGTCTATAAAGAGTGCATTTCTTTCTCTATTAGAGAAATAGACACATCTATTACATGTTTCTTAATGCAAGCTTGTTATACCGAACTATGCTCTTTTAATCTTCTCTGCCCTTATTATTTTTTTGTATTACTTATAATTTCCAAGATTTTTTTTTTTTTTTTAACTGGGGCTGGGTTTGAACCTGCTACCTCCAGCGTATGGGGCCAGCGCACTACTCCTTTGAGCCACAGGCACCTCCCCCCAAATGATTTTTTATTAAAAAAGTGATCATGGTTAAGCATCGGAAATAGCCTGCAATGAATCATACGGAGGAAAACGAATGTCATAGTGCCAATGTCATTGAGATTATGACTTAACATGAATCAAAATATGGATCCATGGATGCTATCACTTGGTGGAAAGCAAACAAGTTCATTGTATTAATAAACAAATAGTAAGCAAACTTTATCAGTGCATTGCTAATAAAATCTTAATATAATTGGACATTGATGTTTTCCATTTACTAAGAAAAATGTAGTTTTAATGGCTTGGAAACTAAGTAAGAACTTTCTTTATTCCCCTACTGAACTTTAAATGTGTAAGAGTTTTATATAGTATCTTACAATCTTACCTAAGATGTTTACTAGTCTGGATTTTTAACAGCCAGAGCAAACCCCATGAAAAGTCATTATTAAATAGACTTTGTTTCCCATTCCAATTGCAATTTCTTAACTTCATCCCCTATCAATGAATAAAGTATTGCTTCTGATAATAGATAATTACTTTAGATAATAAGTTTAGGCAGCTTAACAAGGCTTAGAGTACAAAAATTGGTTTACCTTTTAAAAGAGGAGTAAAGGTGGCAGTGAGTGCTCTTGTTATCCAAGTTACTTATGTTAAATAAAGTAAGATAAGTAGGTAAAGCAGTTAAGTGTAAGCAATTATTTGTCAAATTGATAAGATTCCTTTCTTTGCCATGTATTTATAGTATAGAGGTACGACATATTGCATTTTGCAAAAGGGAGGCATGGCAATATACCAGTTTCATGTGCTCATCCAGAACCTCGCCACTTACTTAATCAAGAGTGACATGTGTTTCCCCACTACTGAAAATTGGGCACATTGAGCAGGTCTTTGTAGGTAATGTAGCTTTTCTCTCTCTCCCTCTCCCTCTCTTTCTACCCCTTCTCTCTTCTTTTCCCCCTCCATCTTCTCCCCCGCCAAATGACCACCTTTATTGTCTAGCCACCACGTCATGAAGAATTTCAGGCCACATAAAGGTGTTCACACCAGTATCCCCAGCTAAGGTCACCCTGGACAGAGTCAGCTTCAGACATGTGAATTATCAAGTCTTCAGGTGATAGCAGCTTTCACCCTGTAAGCCACTTCACATGATGCTGGCTGCATAGAGCAGAGAAACAAAACTCAGGACCCTGCTGAGTCCTGTTCAAATTTATATTTCAGAATAAAATAAATGTTGTTTTAAGCTGCTCAGAGTTGTGGTGGTTTGTTGCATAATATTAGATAACTAAAGCCCCGCTCCCCCTTTCTTGCCTAAATCCAAGATATAAATTCTTTACTAGAGATGATTCTGAATAGACGCTTATCAACTCAAGGATGGCACCAGAGCAATCTGCAAACAAGCCTCACTCCACTAGTGTTCTTCCATATAGTTCTTTATCTTCGTACAGTTTTTTGCCCTTGGACACCTAAAACTTTATTTCCTTTGTTCAAGCATTTCTCTACAAATTCACTGTTTTTCAAAAAGATGGAATTTTTTTATGGAATGCATATCAGGCTGAAAATATTAAAGAGTCATTGTACTTATTTACATGATTATAACATATTTAGGAATGGATTATTTTTTATAAGCTAGAGATCAAAGCCATCTCTTGAAGTTACTCATTTCTGGGTTCTCCCCTGGGTTGTGTTACACGTATAGTACACATGTTAATGCACGTGTTGGTTCCTCTTGTTAATCTCTCCTTTGTTACAGGGGCCCTAGATGAGAACTAAAACAAAGAGAAGAAACTGTTTTTTATACCTTATACCTCTAATTTTTGAAAATGGTTTTTCTAAAGGTGTGTGATTCCTTTGCAAAAATCTTTTAATTGTTTAGAACAAAATGCACTTAGAAGAAAACCAGATATTTTACTCTGACTTTCGGGGTATTATGTGATTTGTTCCCTGATCAGCAATTCCAGCATACTGTTCTCAGCCTCAAAATAAAAACTATAGTATTTTATTTTTATCTATTTTTTTTGAGACTTAGTTTTGCTCTGCTGCCCAGGTGCCCTGGTATCATAGCTCACAGCAACCTCAAGCTCTTGGGCTCAAGTGATCCTCTTGCCTCAGCCTCCCATGTAGCTGGGACTACAGGTGCCCACCACAACACTTGGCTAATTTTTCTATTTTTATTTATTTATTTTTTGAGAAAAAGTATTACTTTGTCACACTGGGCAGGGTGCCCTGGCATCACAGCTCACAACAACTACAAACTCTTGGGCTCAAGTGATCCTCTTGCCTCAGCCTCCCAAGTAGCTGAGACTATAGGTGCCCTCCACAATACCCAGCTATTTTTTAGAGATGGGGTGTCTCACACTAGCTCAGGCTGGTCTTGAACCTGTGAGCTCAGGCAATCCACCTGCCTCAGCCTCTCAGAGTGCTGGGATTACAGGTGTGGGCCACCATGCCTGGCCTAATTTTTCTATTTTTAGTAGAGACAGGGTCTTGCTCTTGGTCAGGCTGATCTCGAACTCCCAAGTTCAAATGATCCATCTGCTCGGCCTCCGAGAGTGCTGGGATGATAGGCATACACCACTGTGCCTGTCCCTAAATGGTGGTGTTTTAAATATCCTAAAAAAACACAGCTATAACAAATAAGTAAATAAATACAATGACTTTAATATTCTTCAGCCTGATATGCATTCCATAATCTGATCCATTCCTACATGTTTTTGGTTTCAAACTTGGCATTAATATGCATCATTAAGAGTAGCACCACAGAAATATAGATCTCAGACTGAACACAATTATAACATATTTAGGGCAGCCAAGGTATTTCCGTTGTTGATGAGCTCACTCATTAAGTCTTACAGTGCTATCAGAGTGATCCCCTAAAAGTGGCTACTAAATTCATTATTAAAATCTACAGTCCACCACTAGAAAAATCTAGCTCTATTTCTTCAGATAGCCTTCAATTTAATTACTTTGCCCGAAAGTAACTTTGCACTAAAATTGTATTTAAAAAATTGCTAAGAACACTTGAATGGCTTAAAATTTTATTGTACATTTTAATACTCCCTTTTGTACTCATGGAATAAATAACAGTGACAGTAGTCAGGTTCTAGGGTTTTTAACTATACTAATATTACCTTGAAATTCATTATCAAAGTGCTATCTCATTGAATGGCTACTGGATTTCTCTGGTTGGTTTTTCGTGGTCACTCTTCTTCTATAGCTTGACCCTCCCAGCCTAGTGACTACTTATTTTCCAGGGCAGAAAATATCTTCATGTTGAGCATTTTCAAACATTTGTGTAGCTTTGGCATGTATTAGACCAGTATTATCTGAACTTAATATGATCTTAGGAATTACTTATGGAACTTGTGGAAAATACTAGTTCCAGCTTCCTTTTCTGGAAATCCTATTCAACAGATGCTATCAGTGCCTAATCCATATCCACTCTCCTCTCAGGATTTTAGCCCATGTCTACAGCTTATTTACCTGGGGTCTTTTTTGTCCATGAAGTTCAGACCAGATGTTCTGTGGGCAGGACTTTTCCTGAGAACAGCTCTAACCAATGCCTCATGAGAGTTGCAGTTTCCTCTCCCCTGGGGTAGGATAAGTATCATATGTATTTCACATGGTTCCAGTGTTTCAGAAGAACAGTGAGGCGCAGCTACCCACAGTGGTAATCTGCTCAGTAATGCACAACTCATTGCCTTCTTTCCATTCCCTGGTTTAGTTCTCTACTCCCTCAGCACTGCTTCCTACATCACTTCCCAAACACAGTACTTGCACTTAATTTTCTCAAGGTTTTCTTCTGGGGAAACCCAACTTCAGAGAGTCTGATTCAATTGGAGTAAGACATGGTATCTGTATCTATGACAAACATCCCTTATTACTTTTGTGATAAGATAGCTGTATCCACTACGAGATAAAAATCTACTTTTCAATAACCTGCAGCTTTATTCTCTCTGAAGCCTTTGTGTGATAGACAACTCAACCAGGGACTGTTCTCCTAGGGAGATATTTTCTTTGTTTTTTTCGTACATAGGGGTCTAAAAATTTTCTATCTTCACTCTAATCATCTTTCATCTAGCTGTTACAACCCTTTTGCTATTTTTGCTTATTTTATGGCAACATATCCATTATCATACACTTTAATAACTATTTCAAAGTTATAAGTTCTTTATACCCTTAAAAATTTTATGATATTAAACTCTTGATCTTATATAAGCTGTGAAATCAGGATTGATGAGGTTGTGTTCTCATAATTTCAACCAACTCCATGTTCTTTTGCGCAATAACTCAGATTTAGTAACTTTGAATCCATTTTGTGATTATCTAAGGCAGGATTCCTCAAACTTTTTAAATAGGGGGCCAGTTCACTGTCCCTCAGACCATTGGAGGGCTGTACTGTGGGCCCCGGGACAAGTCAGCTGCTAAACAGGACAGGCAGCGGCAGCAAAAACACCTGGTGGGCCGGATAAATGTCCTAGGTGGGCTGCATGTGGCCCGCGGGTGTAGTTTGAAACGCCTGATCTAAGGTGAACAGTAGTAGAGACTAGAAAGGACTTTTATTCAAAAGGAGCATACAAAACCTTCCTTTTTCTGTTTTTCAGCTCTCTGCAGTGGATGCTGTGATGCACTGCCCAAATTCCTGTTTAGGATGAAAGATGCGTTTCTCCAACTGCCCAGAGTGAGGCTGACTCGCAGCACTCTCCTGTGAATCCTTTCCTGAAACTGGAGAGAGCTGCCTCAACCCAGGGAAGGTGATGCTCACTGACAGATCAGTTTGTGAGTAAAGGTCTGGCCTCCCTGGTCCAATCTAAGGGGTTGTGTTCAGTTTCACGGTTCCCCAAGTGGGGGTGGGGCACGTGGTCTCATGCGGACTGTGTAACAACACAACTTCTCCCTTGCTTGCTCCCGCTTCCTTCCCTCCTGGTACCAGGTGTGGATTCCGACAGCACTCCTAATATGTATTCTGCACGTTGCTCTCCATCTCAGAATCTTCTTCCAGAAGAGCCCGACATGCATCATTTGGTTCCACGAGCAGTTTTAAGAGTGCGGTGGGAAAGATGATGCTAACCCTAGGTTCTGGAGCTGACCCTTGTCCAGCCCTGACGACTCCTTCACTGGGGGCAGGTGTAGCAGATGCAGGTGCTGCCAAAAGGTGGCGAATGCAGCCCCTAAAAGTTTCCCTGGTGATGAACTGGAATGATAGGATTGTGTGAGGGAATGTATGAAGGGGGCCAGTGTACTGGGTGTTGGAGGAATAATGAGGAAATAATGACTCTAAGGATAATAATATTGGAAGTCTGTCACGAAGTATGGATGGTGCTTTAGAAAAAAGATAACAAAAGGCTGTGAGGATTAAGCAGGAATTAAAACCAAGTGTGAAAGCCAAGAGTCCTCCTGCTAGAAACTGAAGAGGATCTCAGTTCTTCAAGCTTGAGGACAGAACAATCTGCAGACCAGGTCTATGACTTAACCATAACTACGGCAGAGCTCCAAGGAAGTTACATGCCAAACCCAGTCAAAGCTGCCATACAAGACCAGGGCCCTGAGTTATGGAATGAGACATCCATGTTGAAACACTCTGGTCTTCCTGCACCGTCTGATCCTGGCAAAGTGGTCCATTCCTTCTTATTATGATTTAGTGCTTGCCTGGTTTGACCTGCAAGAAAACATGGCGTGCACATCCTCACTTCCTCTGAATTTTCCCTACCGGTACTCCTGGACCCTAAAACAATAATCATGGGTGTGACCTAATATCACCCGACTAGGGAAGTGCTGTGCTTGCTAATGGAGAAAAAACTTACAATCTCAAGAAAGGATAGAACCTTGGCAAAGTATGCCAGGAGGGACTAGGCAGGTACTCGTGGAATTGAATATTATCAAAATGGGTGCACTGTCATGGGATATAGGACTGAAGAACCTAACACAGATCTCAGCTAAATATCTCTACAAAGTGCCTTAGAAGCTGAAAAAAAAAAAAAAAACCCAAAAAACAGCACAAATTGAGGTAGACAGGCTCAGATTGTCATAACAGACAGAAAATAATTGAAGCCTCACAAGAGGGCATGTTAGCATAATTACACTGTCTACTCCAGCACAGATTCTGTTCCTGGGGAGCACGGAGAGGGTTCATTGTTTACCAAAGCAATAAAAAGTGTGTTGATGTTAAGAAAACCAGTATCACTAAGAACTCATTCCTGCCTCTTTCTGTCAGGCTACATGGATACTAGGATATGTTGTTTCAGAACTGCCTTCTCTGAGAGAAATGGGGATGATAGAACGCCAGACAATACAAGGCAGGTGGGAGGCTCAGCCAGCAGAATCCAGGTGGATGCAATTATTGTAATTATGGCAAGGTCATGGGGGAGAAGGGAAGGGGTGGCTTGACACACAGACAGTTATGAAGATAGTTAATGGAACACGGCTCCTTTAGGAGTGAGACAGATGGCAGTCAAGAAGGGTATGGCTCAGTATAAATAACCAAAAGCAATCAAAGACGATGATCAGGAGGCTGAAGGCAGTTGTCCCATAAAAAAATGTCTTACCACAAAAAATTAGGAGGTGAGGTCATGGTTATGTTAATCAGTTTGATTTAAGCATTCCACATTGTATATCAAGTCATCACATTGTACCCCATAAATGTATATAGTTATCATTTAATAAAAGTTAAATTGGGCAGTACCTGTGGCTCAAAGGAGTAGGGCACTGGCCCCATATACTGGAGGTGGTGGGTTCAACCCCAGCTCTGGCCAAAAACTGCAAAAAAAAAAAAAAAA
>NW_003852532.1:3084002-3084336 GCF_000181295.1 Otolemur garnettii | reverse complement strand
CCTAGTAACTCCTGTAGGAGTTACTACATATTTCCTATGCCGTCCACTCTGGGCTTTATGGGGATGAAGGTTTTGATTTCTAAATGGAGAATGTCTCTACCGAGGCACACACTGAAAGTCCTATTGAACTCTAAATTGTGACTGTTGCCTGATGTTGGGATATCAAAATAATGGAAGAAAGATATTGGCTTCTTGTGACAAGGGACAAGAGGGCAAGAAGAAGAATCACCTGGCAAGGGTAACTGATTCTGATCATCAGCCAGGTGTTACACAGGAGAGAGAGGGAGGAAAGCATCTGGTACCGGGTGATTCCCTGGGTACCTATTGCTACCTC
>NW_003852532.1:3079569-3083436 GCF_000181295.1 Otolemur garnettii | reverse complement strand
CTCTCCATCTCTGCCCCACAGGCTCCTTCCTGGAGAATTCAACACCCTCAAGTTCTCTTTCCTCTTCAGCTAAACTCCTTCAGATGGGATTTACTTCTTTCCTGCCTTAAAGATGTGCCATGCTAATCCAACTCAGAACCTTTGCTCAGGATGGCTGGTTTCAATGCTTTCTTTTTCTTTCATGCCAGTCCAAACCAAACCCCACTGACCGAGCACAAAGTCTCAATCCACACTGACATTTCCATGCTTGAATGAGGCACAGGATCATGGCACAGGGTCAAAGCCTGACTTTCTGTCCACTTTATTTAATAATAATTTATCTTTTCATGTAAATGTGGTTTTCTTCTAAATAAGAGACTCATTCCTTAAATTGAAAATGTTTTAAACTTTTCTTGGATTCTCTAATAGATCTTGTATAAAACTAGGCACATTATAAAAGGCCGATATATACTTATTGATTTGTAGATTATCTAAAGGAATATAATCCACACCTTTATATCTTCGCCTCTTTCCCTCTAACTCACAGCACTTGAGTCTTTAGGTATTAGCTCCCTCTCCAAATAACCCTCCCCAACACCACCCCCAGCATCAATTAATCAATCAATTGTGGCAGAAACAATCTTTAGATATTGTGGTGTCTTCACAAATTTTCATATTTTAATTAGCATCTGAATTAAAAAATGGTGAACTGCGTTAGATTATCATTTTAAGTCAAGTTCCACCAGACCTAGAATGCACTGTATAGAGGATTAAACAATAGTTAATCTCCCCTTGCATATGTTTTTACATACACTTGAATCTACCTCACCCCCTCCCCAATTCTTCAGTGTCCATCCCCCTGTCTTGTCTGTGGCCATCCAGATAAAAGTTCTGGTGTAGTGGTAAGGAGAATGGTAAATAATGAGAAACCAAGCCTCATTCAGCCTCTGGGTGATAGCAGTTCCTGTCATCACATGACACCAGGAATCCACCTGTTCACCATTCTATTTCGTCTGTTGAGTCAGGATGGTGGCCTTGTGCTAGACCTCAACAAATCCCTAACGGAGTTGGTAGTTCACTAGTTTCTGCCCAATCTACACTAGAGTAAATCTTGCTTGGCTTACCTCTGGTCCATGTCAGAAGGTCCTTCGCTGCGTGGACAAAGTGCCTGGCACAGAAAACTGCTCTGCTTTATTCCAAGCTTTCTTTCCTGCTGTGTCTCAGAATGCAGACTGGGGTGCTTGCTCTGTAGCATGGCCCAGGTGACACTCCTCGGCACCGGGCTTCAGATACAAATTTGCTCTCTTGAGCTCCTTTTTCCTGGTTCTATATATGGGATGGAGGAAATTTGTATAACAAATACCACTTCCTCAGTGTTACTGTGGATGACAGGGGCATTGATTTCAAACGGGTCTTGGCCTTCCCAGCATGTTGGTTTGCCAGGCCTCCCATCACAAAATACCACAGACCCGGGTATTCCAAGATCAAGGATTTGGTACATTTGGTTTCTTCTGAGACCTGTCTTGGCTTGCAGGTGGCTGTCATTTTACTGTGTCTTCATGTGGCATTTCTTCCATGTGTGCCCAACCTTGGTGTCTCTGATGGTGCCCTAATCTCCTTTTTTCATAAGGACAGCGGTCAGTTGGGTTAGGCAGCTTCATCTTAACCTACTTAACTCTTTAAAATCCCTGTCTCTAAATACGGTCACGTTTGGAGATCTGGGTGTGTATCAAGGTGTGAATTTTAGGGGGACAAAATTCAGCCCCCCATACCTGGCATGCAGACTGCTCTATTACTCATTTATCAACAATCGACCTCCTCCAAGACAGCTCATCACTATTGAAAAACTAACTAAATAGCCCCCAAATGCATTGAGGGCATTGCTATTATTAATCCAATTTAGTTTTTGTAAATTAGATTAATTCCCTAGCTTCCACTTTGGTTAGTCAGATAACAAGGTATTGACGATTCAAAAACACCTGCTCCTTTCAGTTTTCCCGGGCATTGCGAGGAGATATATTACGTTAAACTGAAGACATACACATGTCAAGGTCAATAAATTAACAGTTAAAATTTGTGGCTTTGATCTCTGTTAGCAATTTTCCCACCTTAAAATATCTCTCCTTACTCTTGACAAACTCTCTAGGAGAGTGAGTGTGCGTTTTCTGTGTGCGGGAATAAAAATGACATTGTTTACATAGCTAAAGTAGATACAAGAGATTTAGAACAATGTAATGAGAATTTGAGCGTCCATGGAGATCCTGAAGATTTGGGAATATTGGTCTAAGATATCATATATGCACATATTTCTTTATAAGTTTATCAAAGCCATGACTGAATTTCAATCCTCTAGTATTCAGCTACACAGACATAGATAAGTTTATAAGACTATAGAGCCAAGGTAGGATCTATAAAGATTGTCTCTCTGTTACACAGCAAGGGGAAATACCAGCATTTGTGCTATTTTAGTGCAGCCCAGAGACTTATATTCCCGATAGTAAATTTTAGATGATAGATTTGTCAGGAAATTAAAATAGCTGGGAGTGAATATCAAAGGGCTATCTGAGGGATCTCCATTTTTGACATCAGAGAAGAGAAGAGAAAACTTGCAATTATATATAATGTTGGTTGGACTCTGTTGTGACAGGCTGACCACTTGCCAATGGTTATCCTAAGAAAAAATAATGTGAAGGGGTATAAAATTTGCTATGTGTCTTCTTGGGTTGTTTAGAGCAACTATGACAGTTTTTAATTCATTTAAAATGCCCTTTATTCTGGGAGCTCATTTATAACATTTCTTTGACAAAGAAGTAGTAGAGGGAGTGTCTGTCTAGCAAGTGTGAAATTGGCTACTGAGGAACCTGTACCTTGTGTATCTTATGGGCAATGGAAATAGCCTTCCGTCTGAATATTATAAAGGTATATATTCTTGTTTCATTTTTTAAGGTGTCAAATGGAGAAAATAGTTTAAATTTTCTCCCCCAAAACTTATTGTCTCAGGACCAAAAACCAAGGATGCAATACAGTTAAAAAAAACTTAGATTTACCTTGATTACATCAATTTCACAATCTTACTATATTTTTATCTCTAGTGGTGAATTTAATCATTTGTTTCTCTGTAGCTCCTGGAGAGAAGATGCAGTTCTCCAGGCTTCTGGTCTGTTTGTTTTGCCCCTCAAGATGTTTCTTCTTACAGGACTTAAAACCTAAAGATTTCACCAATGATTTTCAGATATATAGGGCCTATTTTCCTTGAAAAATAAAATTGGAAGATTTGAGACTATTGCTTCCTTATTCCTGAAACACCAGTATGACATTACTTGTGAGTTTGTCCTTAGAAAATTCAAGGCAAAATGGGTTTTGTTTTTCTTTTCCAACTATGAACTCTTTTCTAACTCTAAAAAGGATACCGATGATCAAATTTTGAGTTTTAATTTAGTTCAGTTTTCTGAGATATGGTTGTAGATGAAAGAAAGGAGATGTTTATTACCCTTTGCCCCAAGGTCCTCAAAAACATATTCTACCTGAAATTGTGCAAGTCTGTCAATGTAAGCTTGAAGTGATTATAATTATGGGTTGGATCATCCCATGTCATGGCTTTTTCTTTTCACTTCACCGAGCTATTATTGAACACCTGTACTAAGGTCAAACGTGGCTTTGAGAAACCATAAGAAATATATGACAGTATTTAAAAATGAGGGTGTTAAAAGCTTTTTAGAGAAATAGAAATGGCACAAATGGAATAATACTAAAAATATGAGCTCTTGCATATTTAGAAAACAGGACAAATTGTCCTGATAATGATATAACATCAGGGAAGGGAGGTACCAATCCACACCATAGTGAATGGTAAAGACTATAAAGAAGACGAGATTCATAAATTGCATG
>NW_003852532.1:3050746-3078308 GCF_000181295.1 Otolemur garnettii | reverse complement strand
AAAAAAAAAAAAAAATTTAACTGCTATGTACCTAATAATTAAAAAAAAGGAAAACTCTTTGTTAATTTTAAAGATAACTAACCTTGTAATGACTTTGTCTGCTTTTTGTTAGAACATATTTAAATGTTTGGTTGCAGCATGGAGGTCCACAGTTTTAGTTGGTCCTCTAGATGGGTGTCAGTCACTTGTGACCTTAAAGGTATCTTGATTTAGGATAAGTAGGAGAAGTTAGATTTGTGGCAATAAGCGGTTAAAAGCAAGAAAGCATTGGGGGGAATGTTGCCAAAGGCATGAGTATTCCTTTGCATTTTTTTTTTTTCATATTTCAATTGACTTTAAATTGTCATCTACTGAGAGCTAACTCAAATTCATCTATAGTTCTTTAGGTGCCTCGGTGGTAGCAACTAGGTGTGGCTGAAATGCTAATTTGACTGTGATGTCAGCAATCTCAAAGTTAGTGAACCTTTCATTGGATTCTCCAAGCCGTCTCTAGTAGGTCTATGACAGCTACGTATTCTTCCACTGATTCACTTATATCATCTTACTTGTCAATGACCTTTGCTAACTGGGAAAAATGTTCCTCCAAAATTTAGATATTTTCAAAATGCTTGGATTTTTTGGCCTTATGTCATACGTAGACTTAGTTTTATCTTACAAAGAAATATTCACGTTGTTTTGACATGACACCACACAGAAAGGCTGCATTCCTATAGAAATCTTTTTCAATTATTCACACTGTTGATTCTGTTCTTCATAACATTTGACTATCTGTTCTTGCCGAGATAAAATTTTGGCTAACATCTGTCCCTGTTGTTGCCAATCCACTTTTTTTGAGTTATTTTTTATATTTTCAAATTAATACGAAGGTACAATCTTTAGGTTATGTTGTCCTCACTTCCAGGGTTAAGTTCCATTTGTAGAAGAGCCCCTCACCCGGGGGTCATGCTACACACCCTCACAATGTGCACGTTGGTGAGAAGCCGCCTCATGCCCTCGCTTCTTCTGCCAAACGTCCTCCCCCCTCCCTGCCAATGTTGTTTAGAATGATACTGCACATCCACCCTGAACACCCCATGCTTCAACTTTAGTATGTTATGAAACTGATGATGCCCTGTTGCATTTGCATGAATATAGTGAACAATATTTACAACTTGTTGCAAAGTGTCACCTAAAATAGCAGCTTAGCACAGAGATTTTTGTTCATGCAAGATACAATGAAAACAAATGAGAGCATCCAGATCTGCTAATACTTTTTTATCTGTGCAATAAACCCTTCAAGTTTTCCTTCCATGGAAGGTGCACTGTCTGTACGTACAGTCACTAACTTTACTAAATTCAGTCCAACTTGATGACACTTATCTTGAAAGCTGTTAAAGATATATATTTCCTATGTTCTGTTCACAAGAGTGCCCCAAATGGGTAATTCTTCATAGCAAATAAAATCTTCTGTTATGACCCACATGAAGTATAAAATCCAAAATGACTCAGTAGTATCAGTTGATTCATTCAAAGGAATTGAATAATATATATTTCCCTTTTGAAGAATTGCATGAAGTTGTTCTCTTAAGCTGAAAGCAAATTTATGCTGCAGATCAGAATCGTTCTCCTAGAAAGAGGCCATTGTTTATACTTTGAAATGTTACTGGGTCTTAGAATCCCACTACTTAGACAATTCATTCTTTCACAATTTCTGTGTCACTGAATCGCTTCCCTTTATTCCAGAACATATAAGCTACTTTATAAATTGCCTCAGTAGGCATTATTTCCAGGTCTTAAGGCTGCTTCAAAGAATTGTCTTTGCCTTTGCTTTTTATCTTTTCATTTCTGCAACACAACCTTTCATGCCTTTTCCTCTAATTTAAAATAGTTGTAGTCCTTACAAGTGTTATAATGCTGGTGAGCACCGAATTTCTTTAATGTTGATATTTTAGAATCACAAAGTAAGCAAATCATCTTATCTTGCACAGAAACAAAATACTATTGCAATTCCCAATCCTCATTAAAAAGTCCTCCTCCAGTGTTCTCTTGGTCTTCTGTAATGTGATGGGCTGTCTACGCAGATAGAATTAAAAAGTACTGCCGAGCTGTGACTATTCATAGATTGCACTTCAGAGACACAGTGCAGTGTTGTCAAAAGCTGATAAGAGACTGGTGCACTCAACCTCCATAAAATATCACCAAGCAGTCTGGAGTGGTAGTTGCTCCAGTTGGGCTGGAGAGCAGCTGTTGCAGCTGCCAATGTAGCCCTTATGGCTTACTCATGTTCTACTTGTGCTGGTCAGTTTGGAAGTATTATTTCACTGAAATTTATTTTATTCTTTGGTATTTTAAATATATTCATTTATAAAATAAAAACATAATAGATGAATAAAAATGTATTAATCAAAATAAAAGCATTTGTTCTATAAAACTTCAATTCAGTCAAAAGGCCACACTTAAGGATGTAGAAGGCACTGTTAAGTGGTTACAGCTTTATTCTACAGGCCATGGAGAGCCACTCAAGTGTTTAAGCTGGGAAGAAACATGATCAGATTGACATGTTAGAAAGATCACTCTGCCCACAGTAAATGGTTAAATATAATCTCACAGAGAGGCAGAAAACTCAGGTGGCCATTGCAAGAATCTAAGTAAAAGATATTGAGGGCTTGAACCAAAGCATGATAGTGGGTACGGAGAAGAAGGTATATATTTGAGAGCTATTCAGGAAATACAATTCATAAGACTTGATTAATTAGTATTAATAATGGCAGTGATCATAAAGTTTATTGAAAGCTTATTATAGACTAATCTCTATACTGAATGCTTTCATTTTCATGGTAGACCTATGAGGTAGGTACTTTTATTCTTCTAAGACTTATTCACTTCTAAAATACCCTAACTTAGTAATTGGGGCTACATTTCACACAATAGCTTAAGCCAAATGCCATCACCCTTGATTAATCTTTCCCTTCCACTGTACATCAGTTTATCAGCAAAGATTAGGATCACTACTTACAACCTCCATAACGGCCCTTGTCTCAGCCACTGTCATTCCTTTCTAGGTTGCTTGATTCTGCCTCCTCACTGGTTTCTCTGTCCTTGCCCTTTCCCTTTCTCTGTACAGCTTACTTTCCCTACAGTAGTTGGTTGGAAAGATATTCCCCATGCCTCAAAGGAGCAACTGATTCTATCATGCTTCCCAAACTGGAAGTTTTTATGACGACCACCAAGACCCTACCTGAGCGGAGCACTGTTCAATCCCCCTAAGCTATTGCCTTCCAGTTTCCTCTGCTTCTCTTGGTACATCTCTTTGCTCTCCCCAGAACACACATGGTGTTGTTCCTGCTTCGGGGCATTCGTACTTGTTTTTCCCTCTGCATGGAATTCTCTTCACAGCATTTTCTCCCACAAATGAGTTCAAATGTCCAAATGTCATCCCTGAAAAGAAACCTTCCCTGACCGTTCTGCTTATTTGTTGATTGATTAATGCCTTATAAACTGTTTTCTTTTAGTGAATGGAAGAGTTTGAAAAAATAACTATAGAATATGAACAAATGTGTTATGAAAACATGTTTCTTTGCATATTGATATCTAAACAGAGGTGTGTGAATATCTGGCTACAAAAGACAAATGGAAGCATACTTTCTAAAAGATGCATCATAATCTGTTTTCTTTGTTCTTCTTTTATTTCAATAGATTTAAGGGTACAAGTGGCTTTTGGTTACATGGATGAATTGGATAGTGGTGAAAGTTGGGCTTTTAGTGTACCCATCACTTGAATAGTGTACATCATGCCTGATGGGTAATTTTTTATCCTCCACTCCCTTCCCACCCTCTCCACTTTTGAGTCTTCAGTGTCTATGATACCATCCCATATACCCCTGGGTCCCCAACAACTGGTCTCCCACTTGTGATATTAGTGAATGGAAGAGTTTGAAAGGCTACATGTGGTATTTGGTTTTTCATTCCTGAGTTACTTCACTTGACCTCCAGTTCTATCTATTATTTCATTATTTTTTATGGCTGAGTAGCACCATATATATTATACACACACACATTTATATTTATATATATATCACATTTTCTTTATCCACTCATCAGTTGGCAGGCACTGGATGGATTTCACATCTTTGTGCAGTGTTTAATTCAGCTGTGATAAGATGAGTACCTGTGTCTTTTTTTTTTTTTTTTTTTTGCGGTTTTTGGCTGGGGCTGGGTTTGAACCCACCACCTTCAGCATATGGGGTCGATGCCCTACTCTTTGAGCCACAGGCGCCATCCCTACCTGTGTCTTCTGTCATTAATTGTTTTTTGACTTCTTGATAATAGCCTTCTGACTGAGGTATCTCATTGTGGTTTTAATTTATATTTTCCTGGTGATTAGTGATGTTGAGCATTTTTTCATGTGTTTGTTGCCATTTGAATATCTTTGCTTGAAAAATGTCTATTCATGTAGTTTACCCATTTTTTAACGAGATTATTTATTTGTTTTTCTTAATTTAGCAATATTCTCCCTGCCCTATTATCTTCCAATCAACTTTCTTCTTCTTTATTACAAATATTGCTACTCAATTAATATAGTTGTTATTTATTCACCTACTGTCATCCCTGATATGCAGCTAGGGATTATATTTGGCTTGTTACTCATTATATTACTAGGGTTGAGGGCCATGTCCTGCATATTCTAGGTACATAAAACTTGCTGAATGACGATATATGTGAATGAATGAATGAATGAATCACCTTTTTATACCTGTAAAAACTAAGGCACAGAGAAGTGACTTTCACAAGTTCATACAGCTATTAGCTGTCAATAGCTGAGTTCCCAACCTGTGTGATGTCCATGTGGACAGGCTTTCTGTGCCTGATAACTCACCATGGAAACTCTGGTTAACACAAGAAGGTATTAAGGAAGGATAACAAATCACCTCTCCTTTTCCTGTTTACATATTTTCATTAAAACTTTAAAACTAGATATGATTTCACAGGAAGAATATCGTCAGTATGGCAAATATAAAACAATTGTTTCATTTGGAATAGTCAGTCATTTGAGTCAATCATTTTGGAATGTGGGAAAAAATTACTTTCATACTAGTCATATATGTAAGGCATACACACACACACACACATATATCATGTGTAAAGATAATTCCTACCTTACAGATTTGTCAAGATCAAATGAGTAATACATTTAAGTAGTTTATAAATATTAAAATGATGGTGTAGTTTATAAATATAATGGGGGAGTGATATTTTCTAGAGTACACACAATGACCATGGGTTTCTGTTCTTTTCCTAATGTGCCATATATTCTGTTGCTGTATGGGTGTTCTGTATCACTAAATGCTGCTTCCTTAGATGTGTGGCCTCTTGCGGGCTCAGCCATTCTCCTGAGGAGTCACTTACATAATGGAGAAATTTGGCTCAATATGTGCTAACTAGTTGATGTAATTGACCTGCTGCCTTACACCGCATAATTGCAGCCCTTGTAGCAGTAGTGTCTAGCAGTGAGATTTGAAAAGAAGTTCAGAGACAAATCCTCCTCCCTGTCTTTCCTATTAAATTCATTGCAAATTGTTGTGGCTAGATCATTTGAACAAGCGGAGAAAGAGGCTCTTATGTAGGTAAAAGACATTGAAAGCAGAGCAGTACCCCTATAATTGTTCAATGTTTATTCAAATAAGAGGTTTTTTAAAGGACTTATTTCAGGAAAAGTAAAGGGAAAAGTTTAAAAGCTTAGCTGCGGCAATTACAAGGACCGTGTTTTCTGTCTGTCCTCCCAGAAACGCATGCATCTTGTCCTCAACGGCTGCCAGCCTTCTTGTCAGACCAATTACTTTAAAACAATTGTTTCATTTGGAATAGATGCCACGGCCCAAGTGATTGTCCCTTGTCAGTGACACATTCAATTAAAACAGCTCTGAATAGGGGTTCTGGAAGGCCTACTGTGCCTTGTCCAATCTTATCAGTCAACAAAGAACAACCTCAGAGACTTCAGCGCCGACTGGTTCCACTGTCAGGTGGTTTGAACATGTTGCACCTTCCCAGGGTTCCTCAGAGTCTTTCGTCCCTGTCCCTTCTACAGCCAATGACAGGCGCCATCTCAGCAGTGTCTAAGTCCACAATGCCAAGAAAGCTTATGGCAGTAAATAAGATGGCAGCTGTGACAGTCCTGACAGCTGGCTAGAGCTCAGGGTGGCAGGCTGCGCCGGACTGCAAGCAGTTGGAGTGGCAGTGAGCTATGACCACTGGTACTGGTTGGCAGATGTCACTTTCCACACTGCTAGTTACAACGTGAAGGGACGGACACACTCCTGTCATTACACAGGCAGGCGGAACTTTAAACAAATTCTGGGCACTGCGCAGCCTCTACCGGCTTTGACTTCAGGAAAATTGAAACATTCTCATTAGATAAAAAGACCTTTCTGTTTTAGTGCTTGTATATATGGAGGGGAATGTTTTAAAGTAGCAAAAGCAGAGAGCTGACTCTTCCGAGAGCCAGTTGAAATCAGTGAGAAGAAAGAGCTTAAATCAGTGAGAGTCAAAGAAAAGTTTTGTGTGTTGGCCACCAATTAAGAAGAGCTTCTGTGAGCTGGTGTGTCTATCTCAGGATCCCTGTGTGTGGAAACTGCACATGTCCCTATAGCTTTTGCTTATTCTCCTGTACTTTTGTTTCCAAGGCCAAGTCCCCACACACCTGTCTGTTCTTTATCTTTTCTATTTTCTGAAGGAGAACTGATGATAAAGATTTTTCTTCTCAGAGGAAATGAGTGTTTTTAACTATGAATTATCAAAACGTAGGTACAATGGAAAGAAGCTATTATATTAAATAGTGGGTAACATTGTCTGTTCATCGACAGGGCAAAAGAGGTTTCTGGAACCTCATCCAGTCTGCGCAGAACCCACACTCTTGCTACTGTGTCCTAGACACGATCAAGGTGAGCAAACAGGCTTCACCTCTGGAAATTTGTCATGGATCTAAAGTTGGAAGCTGCCACAGGAGCTCTGGCAGGAGTCAGCGAGACAGAGCTGAATCTGGTCACAGAGAGAAGTCGGCAAAATGAGAACGGTGTAACCTGCTGCTGCTGCTTTCACAGCCCAGTGCTGAAGGAGATTGGAGGTCAGTTTCCCTAACACCAGCTTTAATAAATGTCCTATCCCTTGAAATGCCCATTAGCCTCATAATCATATTCTTTTTTTTTTTGGCTGGGGCTGGGTTTGAACCCGCCACCTCAAGCATATGGGGCCGGCACTCTACCCTTTTGAGCCACAGGCGCTGCTTCAATAATCATATTCTTAATAAAAATCTGTTATAAGTGTAGCTTTTCATATAGAGTAAGATGCTACTCTCAGCATTTTTGAGACATAGTGCTTTTATTTTTTAAAAATACATTTTATAACACTTTAAACATTTAGTCCTAATGGGTGAAATGCCCCGGACACCCTCAAAAGCAGGCAAAATAGTCACTGTGAAAGTTTATAGAAATGCCTCCGAGCCAACACTGTGTTAGCACAGATGAAAAGTATACTTGATAAATGAACATTTTAGATAAATGTTTCACTAGGCAAATAGATCATTATGCCAATTGATTTTAAGTAAATTAATGTTAGGCCATTTGACATTCTCCCCCTAAAGGTGCTTTCCCACTCTGAAATTCTAGGATTCTTGACATACATGATAAAGTCACCGCATAAGACAGAGTTTTTAAGAAGAGGGACAGCTTTTTCTTGGTCCTATCCCCAAATAAGGCCAAAATATTTCTGATATGAAGGAATAATAAAGACAATAACAGAATAATGCAGTCTTTAATTTGGGCCAGGGATACATCTGTATACTTCACATTTGCTTATTCAATAAGTATTTATTGAATATCTACTATATGTCAGGCACGGCTCTGAATTAACTCACGCAGTCTCACACGAACCCTGTGGGTCATCCCCACATGTGGCGGGGGATAGAGCTGGGAACTGAAGCAGAGAGAAGTTAGATAATTGCCTAATTAACTGGGAGAGGTGGGTTTTGAACCCAGGCACTGAGGGTCAGTGCTTTACTGCCTCAGCAGATAGGGTCTGCTGAAAGTCATTGACTGTGCTGTTCCAGGTGACATTTCAAGTTGGGGGAAACACAAGGGCAGGTTGTGGGGCTCTACACAATATCCCCTGGGTGGGTTAGAAATCACATGTAAGGCCTGTGCCTTCTCAGTGATAACGTTACTGGAAGAAGAGAAATCCCTGCTTGAGAATGGTTCACACTTTCTCTGAGTTTCTCTAATAATCTCCAAGTCCCACGCTTGGATGAAAGAGACTCCTCATCACAAGGAGGAGTGTATGGGTGAGAAATTCCAGGCAAATCCTACTGAAAAAGCAACGACTGCACGGCATGCTGGTAATGTTCATGTTCCTTCTCTCTCTCGTCTGGTTGTTTATGGAGACCCAATCTCTGTTTCCTCACCTCTCTACCTTAATACTTCTGTCATATACAGGAGCTGAAAGTTTGAAGTATGTGAATTCAAGAAGGACTTTTTTGTTGGGACCTGTGAGCAAGCTGCAAGAGCTGGTGACAGGATCATTTCTGCATCTCCTGTGCTGGTGAGCAGGTGAGTGATCAGAACCATCAGAAATCCTCTACCACGTGGCGTGCCAAACATCAGGTACAATTCTAGACAGTAGAAACTATTTAATTCCAGTGCTTCTATTGACAGCACTTCTGGTGTCCGTAGTCAAACAAATGTTGTACTATTAAGTGATGATAGTGAATACTAACACTGTAAGTCCTTACATAATGTCATCTATAACTTCTTGGACACTATGGTTTTAAAAGAAATGTGTGTAACAATTTTGCCATTGGCTTGGCACCTATAGCTCAGTGGCTAGGGCATCAGTCACATCATATACTGGAGTTGGCAGGTTCAAAACCAGCCTGGGTCTGCCAAAACAACAATGATAACTACAACCAAGAAATAGGCCGGCACTGTGGCAGGTGGAGTACCTGTTAGTGCCTGTAGTCCCCGTTACTTGGGAGGCTGAGGCAAGAGAATTGTTTCAGCTGAAGAGTTTGAGGTGCTGTGAGCTATGATGCCACAGCACTCTATCCAGCGTGACAGCTCAAGACTCTATCTCAAAACAAACAAACAAACAAAAACCCGATTTTCCTATAAGCTAATTTTACCATTTTATCATAAGCTAGTTGATGTATATAAGAGTTAATTTCCTACAGCATATTTCTGGTCACAAAAGCATCACTAGACTTTTAAATAAAGACCAAAATGCTCCCAATATCAAACATTAAAATAAATGTGAGCTCTACATACATTTAAGAAACATTAATCAAAACGAGGGTAAGGTAATTATTTAGTTGGTTATTCCAGTTCAAGGTCATGGGTGGCTGGAGCCCATCCTGGTTACTCAGGGTGCAGGGTGGGAGCCCATCCTGCCATCCCATCCCAGGGTGTGTTCACACTCACTCACTCACTCACTCACTCAGATAGGGGCAAGACAGACATGTCCATTCACCCAGATGCACATCGCTGAGATGAGGGAGAAACGAGAGATTCTCAGAAAAGCCACGCAGATGTGGGGAGAAGATGTAGGCTCTGCGCAGAGTGTGGCCCCAGCTAGGAATCGATTTTCTTTTTCTCATCAACATTATAACCAAATGGTGTTGAACAAAACAATGTTATTCAAGGACCTGCTACATGTAGTTCTCATGTATATTAGTTAGTAGGCCAAAAAAAAAAATATTAAGGAAATTTAGAAAATAATAATGACAAAAAAGAAAAAACAAAGTCTCATATTGGAATTCTTTAAAATTATAACATTAGTGTTGCTTGGTGATTTGAGCCTTCTTGGTAAGAAAAAACAACAAAGACACCTTGGTATGGCAAAAAGCAATATTTGTTAAAGATAACACGTACCTACAATGCACCTGACCCACTGGGGACAGTCTTTCCACGGAAGTAAAATGTGTTCCTGAGCTCAGCTGGCGATAAGTTTATGCCCTGAAGCATGATTATAATGTCAACCTTGAAAGGTCCTAATGAAATGAGTTTGGTGGTCTCAGCCTATATATATTTATATGCACTGGTGCATGCATTGGAACATATCTTGATGGACTGTCTGCAAAATAGCATGGCATGTACCTGAGATTACAGCGTGACCTGTAGTGTCCACGCCGTAACTCCAATTTTCCCCACATGATGCATCTCTCAAAATTCAGCCTAGAAGGGAGAAATGACTTCTTAATGACAGTCTGTACATTATTGATGGGGTGATAGGGCGGTAAAGAGATAACCCTGGGTGTCTTGTTTGCCACTTGACTAACCAGAGTGAGTGTATTCCCCAGAGAAAACATGCTTTGCAGAAAACCCGTTATCCTCTCACTAGTAACAATATTGTAAAATGTGAGATCTACCCTACCACCTCCTTTCCTCAAAACCTTAGTGGAGTCTGATTCTTTAAATCGGGCTGTATATTAAGACATAAAATTAACATTGAGATGTATGCATAGCATTTGGGTCAAGAGAGCACTGTTAAGGATTTGGCTTGAGATACATCAAAATTCTTTTATGTGTATTTCCTAGTGATAATGACAGGTCTCCTGAGAGATATTTCTAAGTTTTAAGGCAGAAAATCATCATATGACTGGAAGGGATAGAAGGTTGCTATGTCTATTACATTTGTCTCACATTAAATATTTAGAAGCGAAGTAATCCCTTCGACCATTAAAGGTTAAAGCCTGAAGATTTGAAGGATTATCTAGTGAAGTTCTAATATGACAGTGTCACTCTTTCAAGAGAACAGCAGAGATCAAGTAGCAGATGCCCAACCTTCCTGTATTAACTTTGGAATCAAGTTGACAGTGTCAGCAGTTTGATTCTGTCTCCTATAGGAAAAGACATTGAACTTCTTTTGAATCCACTGCTCCATGACATTAGCTGACTCAAGATGCCCCATCTGTTATACTACCTGGGAACTGAATGTCACGAAAAATTCTGTAGCAAACTTTCACAACAGAAAACTTCATCTTGCTCCTCTGAATGTGAGCGTCAGGCTGATAAATAGCTTGCATCCTTTATATTTAACTTCTTAGAATGGAATTCAAAAAATTTTTTTCTCTAAGGTCATTAGGAATTTATGAACCATTTTTCTTTCCTTTAATCTTCAGGGAAGAATCTATTTCTACATAGACGACTCCAAGGCATTTTTCATTTTACAAATTGAACTTAGTTACTGGGTATTAAACAAGAAAATTTTAGGATTTCTGAGAAATTGTAGATAGACTAAGCATAAAACCTTTTATTCTCCCTCATTGAGAATTGTCTTTTCTGTATCTTATAGAAAATGAAAACTATACAGTTACTCAGAAGTTAGCAACTTCTTGGAAAAATTTCATCAGTTATCGTGTACCAGTAGTGCCATCTTCACACCCCACTGTCATTTTCTCATTACTCTTAACATGCTAAAGGAGTGTTGAGTTAAAAATCCCCTGTGATTTCAGCATTTCTCCTCCTGGCTAATGCAAGAAACTCAGACAAGACTGAAATAAAAAAGGGAGATGAATTATTTAGCCTGCAGAAGTGAAGGCTAAGTAAGTGGGTTTGAGAACATGCAGGGAATTTAATAATAGTCTTCATGTACAGAACACGTATAGTACCAAGATAGATGGCTGAGTACTCTCTACGTTTACGAAGATCACAATAAGAGGAAATAAAATAGGAAGGGCCTAGAGTAAGAATGAGGAAACATTTTCTAATGTTGCAGTTTGTTGGTTATGACTGTGTTTGTTTCATCATTCAATATTTATTAAGTTTCTGTTATATAAGGCTATAGTTGTTTAGAATGAAATGGTTTACTTTGGGGTCTATTTTGAATATATTTACATTTGGCTTGAAATGATTTAGTTGATTGTATTTAGAGACAGAGAAAGGGATCATTTGATTTGTGATTTTTGTGATTCCTTCAGAGACATAAGGCAAAAATCTGAGATGCTAATATCAATGTTCTTACTGATATAACATGGGTTTTCCCCAACAGGCTCTTTAAGAAGCTCTGAAAAAGCAATTCAATATGCGTATCCATCAGTAGAATCACTGAGGCTCTCACATCTTTGGGTTGGTCTTTTAGGTATAATGCAACAATGGCTGACTAATATCCTTGAGTCCTGTTTCTGCCCACCTGCAGCAGAGTTGGCCACATGAAGCCTCACTGCTTTGGTGGCTGTGGTCCTATTCTAGTACTTCCACCTACTGAGAGACATGAGCACGATTGACCTGAGCTAAGGTGCTTACCTCTTTGGTTTTCTCCCAATCCTCCACTCACCTGCTTATTACTCAACTCCAGTTTTGGCTTGATGGTCCCGTCCTTGCTCTCCATAGAAGACATCTATTCCTCTGACTCTGAATCTACATTACCTCCATAAGGTCATGGAGGGTCCTTTCCTCATTGGGAAAAGCATCACTTTTTAAGCTCCTGAATGGTAAGGACTTGCCATCAGAACAGGTTCTTTTTTTTTTCTGAGTTAGAGGAAAATATGAGTTTCAAGAGTTAATGGGGATGTAAAACTGTAACTGAGAGTTCACCAGTCTGTAATAATTGGCTTCATGAAAATAAAACACTGTAATTGTCGGTGAGTTTCTATCTCCCAAGAAACCCTTCCTCTTATTGGCTATGCCCTTAGTTGTTGTCATTACCAGATGAATTTAAGTCACGATTCTGGAGCTCGACTTTCAATTACCAATCGATCTTGCCATTTTCCAAGGCAAATGTAGTCATTTTGTAAATATAGCCCCTGTTGCCAGTCTTTTAATTGTGCATTTTTCCTTACCATTCCATATTTTGTGTAGATAGGTGGACATACTAAATTTTAAAACCACCTGTTATCATTACAAAGATGTATTTCTTAGCACTGATAGGACGCTTGCTTTTGCATATGACCCCTGCAAATAACTTGCAGCCAAGATATACTTAAATATAGTATATACATAGACCAGGTCAGAGGAGAAAAAGGATCAAAATGTGTGGCTTTCTTAAGGTGACCTCAATTCACTAATACTACTGGTAGGTAGATGGGAGTCTGGAGCTTCTAGGACAGCGGTTCTCAACCTGTGGGTTGCAACCCCTTTTTAACAATGAAAATACACTGTGGCATTAGGAAGGTTGAGAACCACTGTTCTAGGGAAATGGGACACAGTACAGGCTCCCAGACCCCCATCTTGGTGCTGCCCACTTTAATCTTGTCCTGAGCAATTGCTCACACCTGGGGAGGAGGGAATGCCCTACCCTTCTACCAATCAGAACCCAGTGTGCCAACTGCAAAAGGATGCAGAGGACTCTTGAGCTTACAGGCCAAGCAGCCTAGGTGTGACAGAGTCTGGAAGGTGACCTAGAGTAAACTTCATGCTAATTATGTCATTAGCTTAAATCTGCATTGCGGTTCCCAGCCCCCAGTGGACTTTCAGAGAGGCTTATGGGAGGTCTGCATGTTAGTAAGACTCTGTGGTCCCAAGGTGACCTCTGAACCATGAGGGGGCCCAAACTATGCAGTGTAAAACAGAGCTCCTGGCCATAACCAAGCCTTTTTGCTGTGACAAGCAATCCTCTCACTGTCCATGGCGAACCTGTCTTGCTCTGTAATCCTGTATCTTGCTCTTACTCCTGTACCTACCTTCCTCTTCCTCAGATAATTTTGTTTCATGTTTGTCCTGCTTTTGGTGGGTCTGCTCATCCTTCAGCCAGGAGCACACAAAGAACCCAGAACACAGACAGCTGCCTGGACCCCATACTGTTCCACTTTTACTGGGGGAAAATATCTGGGTTCATTTAGTTTGAGATACAATTAACATTAAAAGTCTACATAGCAATTAAACAATAATTCCATCTATTGTAGCCTGCTAATATTTAGGAAACTAATGAACAACTTCAGGGAAAGACTGGTGGAAGTGTTTTCCTTAGGAATCTGAGGTATAAACAGGGTTTGCAATTTACTCCAAATCACACGTTGAGTGGCAGAGATGAAGTTTGTATTTACATAGGTTTGAATTAAAAAACTATGCTTTTCTCCCCATATTTATCAACTTGTATAGCAAATAAGAAATTATCTCACTGTATCTTATAATAATTCAATTTAAAATTATAAATTTCCAAATAGCACCTGTGATCTCTCTCTCTTTACCACTTCTCTGGATTTTCCTTTTGCTTCACTAGCAACTCATTCTGTCTTCCAAACTTCTTATACAAGCAGGATGCAGGGATGAGGACTTCACCCTATTAGTATGAAATGCTTATTCTTTAGGGATGCTTATTCTTTTGTGGCTGTAAATGCAAGTCCATATCTGCATTTTGGAACTCTAGTGTGAACTCCAAGCTTGTGTATTCAGCTGCCTACTCAGCATCTCCCATTGGATGTTTAATTAGCAGCTCACGGTCAGTCTGAAATTGACCTTTTTGCTGTATCTCAACAAACACACATGATTCTAGTCTTGGTCATCTGTTAATGGCAAGTCTGTTCTTCAGTTGCTTAGCCCCAAATTATAGAGGTTTAAACATCATACTTACTACAACAGCCACCAATATCATAACTCATCTGAGGAATTACTGAAAACAAGACATTCTCTTGGAAAGCCTGGAAATCTCTTGTGACCACCAAGTCACAAGCCACCAAGTAACTCAGTAATCCTGGAGGAGCAAAGTTTAGTTCTGTAGTAGGAAGGCTAATGTTAAACATTAAACATTTTATGGCAGTTCCTTGAAGGATTAGTGGAGAAAAATTGCATGTAGTATTTTGGAGATCATTTCCTTACCACCCTTGAAGATCATTTCCTCGAGTACATACTTTCTTGACACCTATGAGCTCATTACTCCGAGCACACAGCCCCTGCATGTCTTTGCTTAGTAATCTTTCCACCCATTATGTATTTTCTCAATAATGTGAGAAATGCTCAGTGCTATCCTGCACCTGTGGTTAGCCTCACTGTCAATCCATGTCTCGCGTGATCATTTATGCAGTTGCGACACCAAGTCCTTAGAATCCCCACCTTTTCTTCTTTTTCTCTATAGTTCACATCTAACTTATTAGAAAATTGATTTGAATCTTCCCTCAAATATATCCAGAATTAGACCATACCAGAATATCTCTCTTGCTCCCGGAACTGGTTTCATTGCCACTGCAGCCTCTCAACATTCTTCCAGCTTCCACTCTTGCTTTCTGTGTTCTATTCCCAGTAGAGCAACAGGAGTGATTCGCTTTACTATAGATTATGAAATAGTTCTGTTCAAACACCCCACACACTCAATACTTCTCAGAGTTACTGTTATAATCCTCACAAAGTCCTTCAAGGATCTTCAGGATCTTCAGATTTGGCCCCTGTTATCTCGCTGAGCATAACGCCTGTTACACTCCCCCTTGCATCTTTGCTCCAGCTGCCTATTCTGGAATTCTTACCAGTTCCTTATGCGCCCAGGAAGCTCCTGAGTCACAGCCTTTGCACTACTCTGCATGGAATGCTGGCTTGCCAGGTGAGTGCATGGCACACTCCTTTACTCCGTCTGTGTTAAGTCAGGGGACTGACCTTGGTTACCCTTCCCTCTCAGTCCTCCTTACCACTTGCCGTTACCCTTCATGTCACTCATCACTTTCATGGTGCTGTGTAATTTAATTATTATGCTTATTTTTTACATTTTTTCCTCTCTTTGCCAAAATGTTTCACCAAGAAGGTTTTCTACTAGTCTCTTATTGGATGAATTCCCTCACCATAGCACAATACCTAACAAACAGTTAGCAATTAATATTTTGAGAAAGAAAAGTAAAAAAGAAATAAAGAAAAAAACAGAAGAGTAAGAAAGGAAAGAGAAAGTAATAAGAAAGAAAGAAGGAAAATTAGAAAGAAAATAGGAGAGAAAGAAGAAAAGGTGTTTTTTTTTTTATTTTTTAATTTTTTATTAAGGGGCCTATGATACTATCTTCATTATGTAAGGTAATAGCTTATTTTCTGGATAAACTATGGAAATTACTCTTTGAACTAATCATTTGCAACCTTTATACTGAGATTATTTTGCAGGGAACACTTCTTAAATGTATTAGGAATTATTTTGCAGGGGGGCATTTCTTAAATGTATTAATACAAAAATAAAAAATACTTTGTTATAGCCAAGAGGAACCTAAGGAAATGTGAGAACTGAATGTAATATACATAGAATATATCCAAGATGGGATGCTGGAACAAAAATAAGACATTTGGTAAAAATTAAGAAAAATTAAGAAAATCTAAAGTATAGTCTTTAGTTAATAATGTTTCCATGTTGTTAATTTGGAATTTGTTAATTACAACAAATATGTCATATGAAATAAGATATTTAATAATAGGGGAGGTTGTATGTGGGATACCTGGGAAATTTTTGTACTATTGCATCAGTTTTTATGAATATCGAAAACTATTCATTTTAAAAAATAAGAATGTTGACAAAATAAATTGATTCCAAGTTTTTTTTACTTTATTTTTATCCTTATCATTATTTAGAATTTCTATGTGACAGCAACACAATTACTTGAAAAACTTTACAATACAATTAGTTTGAAAACATTATGAAAATAACTTAATTTTGCATGTATATTGACATGTATTTTATGAGGCCAAGTAATTACTGCATCTAAGCAGCCACAAATTATTAGAGGCTTCAGAAAGCATTGATCATTTCCAAATCCCATCCAAGAAAGGAATAGTTTAGCGTTATTTCTAACAAATACCATCTAGGGAAATTTTTTTTTCTTTTGCATTGCTCTTTTTATTTTTATTTTTTTATTTATTCCATCTTTCTTTAAGGCTACATAATAGTCCATGTGTACATATATCACAATTTATTGATCCATTCATAGGTTGATAGGCACTTGGTTTTAAGAATGGTCCTTTTCTTTCTTATTAATTATTTTTAGGAACTAGAAAGAAACCATGTTCAGAGTTAGCCTCTATTTTGCTGATTGAAAATATAAAATGAAATTGACAAAAAATTGAATTATTATAAAATATACACATAGTGATCTCAGGGCAACTTTCAAACTAATACTGGAACAAAAACTAATATGACATCATTGATGAGCATGAAATGTACTGCAAAGTAATCAGTGTATATGTGTGTGTATAAATGTGTGACTTTGACTACAGAAGATAACATATTTGGCTTATACTTGGAAGAAAACCAAACATTACTAGAGTTATTATTAAAGATACAGCATGTAGGCCATAGACAAGGCAGTCTATAGCAGCAAACTACTGCACATATTATGAGGACGTGGCATGACAAGATTGTAGATTGCAGGCATAATTTACACAGAATCAGGTACTCCTTTGAGACTGAAGGATTATTCACCATAGACCACACTGAAAAGTGTTAGAGAGAATAAAATCCACCTTGAGATGTGGCACAGGTAACCCTAGGGGAAGTTCAAAATGGAATTTTTAAAAAGGCTAAAGAAAAGAATACTTTTTGATTTTACATTAGTATGTGCAAGTTCTGACAATTAGACAATTAAGTTCATGAACTTGTCCTAGAGAAAGTGCTATGTATCTTGTTAGTGAATATCACTCTGGTTACTGTTGAAGTACTCCCCTTGGCTATATGGTGACTGTAGTGACATTCAACAACGAGGTATGTAGCATCTTTTCTAGGATGAGTTTGCAAACTTAATTGTCAGCCCTCATAAAGTCCAATGTGCTAGTTTAAGTGCTGCAAATGAGTTTCTATCCTTGCTGATCCTGGGCAGAACAGCCTGGTTAACCAATCACGGAGTTGTGCAGTCACCTTGACTCATCTGCTGAGTCCTTTTTTATTGCAGCCTGGAGGAAGCACCCCTCCCCCCCATGCTCTGCCCCATTAGGAATTAGTGTTCCTTTGACAGGCTTTCCTGTCTTCCAGTCCTACTACTGCCTCCCCAGTGACAGGAAGATCACTTGTTCCACTTGATATTCCTGTCACTGGGGAGGCAGTAGTAGGACTGGAAGACAGGAAAGCCTGTCAAAGAGTGTGGGGCCTACAGGTGATAGGACCATAGAACTTTCTCAATTCTGCACAGCTAATCGTGCCCTTTTAGATACACTTGCTGGCTGAGAGTGGGAATGGAGGGGGCTTTAAATCATCTACTTACAGGGCTACTTTAGTGTATGAGGTAAATGACTTACCTTTCACTTTCAGTAACTACCCCGCTGAGAATGAACATTGACCAAGGATTGCTGACCTTAAGTTTTGTGGATTCTGGCTTAGGACTTCCATATTGGGTAATTTTACTGTTAGGTGCATTGTCACTGCTGCTGACTCCTAAACTTGTCTAAGTTCAACTTAGGCAGCATACTTTATGCAACCCTGATTTTATCTAAATAGATTTTTTATTTGTTTTTACTAAAACAATGAGTTTTTACTGGCATGTACATATGACATTATTTTTCTTACTGTATTTTCTCTTGGCCTTTCACTTTTAGATAGGTGTGGTATTGACATACTCAAAGGGAGTTGGCCAACAGGGTAGACCACCTACAGCTGGGTTATGTTTTTATAAGCCCTTCTAGTGCACCAAACCAGAAGTCCTATGTTTTCCTTGATAAATACATCTATCCTAAGTCTAAAACACCCCTTAATGCAACCCATTCAGATAATTCAGTAGTTCTTCAGGCCAAATGACTCCCACAAGACTTTTGTCTGACGAGCAGAAAAGACATTACTTGAAGACTTATTGGAACAATGCTGTTATGTTTCAGAATTTGTGAGGGGATTTGGGAGCTAAATCAACAAATGAGCTGATGTTTCCTATTACTAGAACACACAAGATGTACTGTTAGAATCAGAAAAGTCATACCTTCCTCAGTTTGGGGCATGTTTATACTCCTGGAGAGTCTTTACCACTCCTGTGGGTCTTCTATTCAGATTAAATATTTCCCTAACAATCAGGGGCTCACCCTTTGAATCCTGGAAAGGAAGGAGTCACCAGGTTATTTGTGTTTCAGTGACTAACTATGTTGGAGTTTATCAACACATATACCTTATTAAATAGTAGGGCTCACAATGAATGCACTAACCCATTTATCTGCATTCAGGCTAATTATTCTTTTAGGCAGGCATTTGACTTCCTCTGATACCCTAGCGCCACCCTGCACACCTGAAATGGATTTAACCTACTACTTGTTTTAACTTTTCTATATGCAACTATTTTCCTTTAAGGCAGTATTTCTCCTATATAGCTAATTTACTATCTCTTCTTCATTGCCAGCCACCGTTCAAGAGAATTCCCAAATTCTGTCATTTATTTTTGTTATCTTCCATTATTTTTCTATTAAAATAGTAATACTGCAGACTAATGAATTCTCACTGCTCAGCAAAGTTTCCGGTACTAAACAAATACATATTTTGCCAATAAATGAGAAATACATGGATAATAGTCTTTCACAGATGAATCTATGGGGAAAAAAATCATATACTATTTCAATCAAACTCCTCTAAGATTTATTGAAAAATTGATGATGCCTGACATCAATGGTATAAACACTGATTTATTCTCTTTGATTCTTTTAATTATAATTTGTGATAAAAGATATGAGTATGCATGATGGTTGTTAGTTTTTCCTTCTGTGTGTATGATTAATTTCTTAAAATGAAGGAATATTAACAAAGGCTCTATGCATATGTATTTTTTCTTTCACTGTCTTCCTTAAAATGTCATCTATATTTTATCTTCATCCATTTTTATGCATACTATTTGTTTTATTAACTTTTGTGTTAAAATAAAATTCAAAGGTACATGAGATAGAATTTTGGGATCTAGCCAATAATTTAGCAATTAGTAAAAAGCCAAAGAATCTGTTAGTGTTCTGTTTGCAGAACTGAGGAAATCTTCTGTCCGCCACCCACTTGTTGGATTAGGATTTAAAAGCAACTCTTTCAGAACAAAATGTCTCTGCTGTATTTTGACAGGGTGAACCTGACTACATCCATCTTTAGGATACATTTTTAGACCATGGTCAGCTCTTTTCTTTCTGCTCTTTGTCAACATTTGCATTTTATTTGCAAACATTCCTGCCTCTCCTTAAAGGTTGAAAAAATACTTTCTTTCCTATCCAGTAACTAGCATAGTACTTTGTGTGAAGTAGATACTGAATTAATATAATTCAACAAATTACATATGATTTGTGAAATGGATGAAGTTAACATTGTACCATTTATACCAAAATTTATAATTCTTTAGCATGCTGCCAAATGGCCAAGTCTTCATTGATTTCCTGTCAATCATTAAATGTGTATTTCACTGTTCCATATAATTCCATTGTTTAGAATTCCTCGTTTCATCCATAATTTATCATATGCTATGTGCTATTTAGGTCTGCTTGCTGGTCCTAAATGGTCAAAATATCATTTTACAGATATAATTCACAGTGGATAGAAAGCTTAATATAGCTTCTCAACATTTGATCACTTCATAATATCATATTTTTGGATTAATGGTATATTTAATCCTATTTCAATAAGTTAAAGTGATGGTCTAATAAAAATTATGATGTCTGGAGTGAATAACTTCAGCATTTAAAATAATAAAGATAAAAAGTCTATATCTAAAAGTCACACTCTTCTCCTAATTGATCATTGTCGAAACATTCTGATGGAGATGTTGTTGAAGTGATGTCTCTGTCAGAAAGCATGATTTAATAAAATATTACGTAACTTATGAGCAGATATACATTAAAATTCTCTCTTCTTTTATAAATCTTCCTATCCTTTCTTTTTTTTAAACTTAATTTTTATTAAATCATTACCACATACATTTATGGTACATGTATGGGGTACAATGCAATGATTTGATATACAATGTGGAATGCTTAAATCAAACTGATTACCATAACCTATCCTTTCTTTCTTCATTGTAAAGAGATGTATAAGTACCTAATTATATTTTCAGTTTCACACATGAACTTTATTCTTTATAACTAGGTAATTTGATAGACACAATTACATGGAATCACATATTTTTCAATTTTGGGCAAATTCATTTGCTAAAATTCAATATAAATATAAAATTGAACAAAATTCAGTAGAGATGTTCTTCTGTGTAGAAGCTCAATAGATACTAAACCCATAAAAGGAAAACTGCAGCTCTAGTGACAGAAAATATATTGAATTAAATGATTGTTAAACATAAATGGGAACATTTAAGCAAGTACACAGAAAAGTTAGCATTAATGAAAAGAAAGATGGGTGTTTGGCTTAACAAACCAATTAACTGTCATCAGACAAGAGAGTCAATGAGATCCTGGATGAGGTAAAACAATAGGCATAATTTGTTTGCAGATTCAGAAGCCTCTCTCACATGCTACCATATCTATCATAAACAAGAACACAAAGTTAAGTTATTCACAGAGCAGTTACTTGCTGAATGAGAAAATGATGCACAGTGGTGAGGACCACTGAGAGGCATTCCAGGTTAGATAGGACAAAGAATTAAGCAGAAAAGGGGGGCTGCAGATGTGCCCCCATGCCATCTCTGCCCACACAGAGTCTAAAGGGAATAAAATTGAAATCTGGGAGAAAACTGACATTGCCAATTGATAGTGTCATCAAACAGTTTAGGATCAAATTGGATCTGTTATTAGACATTTATTTCCTTGATTTTCCAGAGCTTTTGAATTCCTTAGTATGAAGAGTTTTACAGCAATGATAGCTATATCTTTCATGCCAAAATGGATTTCATACTAATGAATGATTAGAAAATTCTCTCCAAAGAACATATGCAAAACATGGCAGACTAGGTATTTCTTGCTGTCCTCAAATCATAAATTTAGATATATTTCCTCCTCTTTTTCATTTCATATTTTCCCACACCTATAAGCCCTGCTCACCACAGCAGGATGTCTTTCATAATCTATATCAGTGAGCCCCAATGAAATCACATTTTCAGTTCAGTATTGGGTCAGATGCCAATATTTTTATACCTCAATTATCTCGATGATTTTCCAATGGTCATCTTAATTCTTATGCATCCAACTCGAAACATTGGCTTCTTTCCTTTAATTCCATGTTGCATCGATGACATAATCCTCCAAAAGCTATTTTTGATATCTTTTATTCTTTAGCTATCTTTTCTCTATTTCTAAAGCTATTTCTTAATCTGTCTATACTTGCTTTTCCCCTTATTCACAAATTCATTTTATTTAGGCCTCCAATACTTCTAACAAATATTATTACAATAAGTAATAACACTTACAATTACATGTTTATTCTTTCAATCATTCATTGTGCTGTTGTTTTAGAAATACTATTTTTCATAATTTCTATAGCATGGTGTTAAGGAGGGTATTACTGTGCTTACTTTACATATAATGGGCAGGAGACTCAGAAAGGCTGATAAACTTGCTGAAGTTCACAGAAATAGTACAATGAGGATCCAGGATTCAAATCTCTGATTCTCTAGTGCCAGTTGTTTTGTGGTTTTTACTTTTTTTGGCAATAATTCTCATAGTTTCCTATCTCTTATCCTTAGCAGATATTTCTTATTATTACCTAACTTTTTTAAAATTAGATCATAGCTGTGTACATTAATACATTCATTGGGTACAGTGTACTATTTTTATATACAATTTGAAATATTTTCATCAAACTGGTTAACACAGCCTTCATGTCATTTTCTTAGTTATTGTGTTAAAACATTTGTATTCTACATTTAGAAAGATTCGGCTCCGCGCCTATAGCTCAACTGGCTAAGGCGCCAGCCACGTACACCTAAGGTGGCGGGTTCGAATCCCCAGCCTGGACCCGCCCAAACAACAATGACGGCTGCAACCAAAAAATAGCCGGGCGCTGTGGCGGGCGCCTGTGGTCCCAGCTACTTGAGAGGCGGAGGCGGGAGACTCGCTGAAGCCCAGGAGTTGGAGGTTGCTGTGAGCTGTAATGCCACGGCCCTCTACCCAGGGGGACAGCTTAGGCTCTGTCTCAAAAAAAAAAAGAAAAAAAGAAAAAAAAGAAAGACTCACATGTACCCTTATAAGATGAACCATAGGCGTGATCCCACCAATCACCCTCCCTCCACACATCCTCCCCCTTCTCCTCCCCTCCCTCTCCCCTTTCCCCTGCCTATTTTTTAAGTGATTATTTGACTTGGAATTTAAATCCCCTTCGTAGAGACTACTTATCCATATGGCTTTCTGGACCAAGTGTAATCTCCTTAGCATGTGATGTCAAGCTCTCCACCTCCAGCCTGGTGGGCCTCATCTCTCCCCGCTACCATACTCAGGCCCTTTATTGCACATTCTTCTCCCGATCTTCATGCTTTTACCATTCCCTTGGAATCTTCTCCCTCCTTATCCATTGGAAGATGTATCATAATTTCATTCCCTCTTTTATATTCCACTGTTTGTAAGCTTCTTTCAGGGGAGGGCTATCACTTATTTCTGCGACCCAATGCCCAACACAATGACCTTACACAACAAGAGAAGCCTCATGAGAGACTGTTGATTTAATGTGTGGCTATGCCCCAGTGATTTTGCTCTGTCTTGAAAGTGTGGATTTTGAATAATTTAACTGTTATTTATTTTCTGATTTTTTGGGATATTTTTGTTATGTACATTTCTGTTTAATTTTTGTCCTAATGTATACAAATTTTTCTAGCCTACATTTTTTTTTTACTTTATCTTATATCACAAAGATATTTCTACAGTAATTACATTTTTAATAATTGCACTTAGGCAGATGTATAATGTCACTTCTAGTTTTAATGTGCTTGATACTTTCCCTGTTGGTGAATAAAGGCAATTACAGTTTTACCCATTATCGATCACACTGTGATGAACATGAAGGTGCAAATATTTAAAAAAAAAAAATCTGGCTTAGGGTACATATCTAGCAATAGAATCAGTGGATCAAGACATTTAACTTTTACATAGTTTTAGAAAAGGGATCGACAAACTATAGCTTTGGGGCTACTGCCTGTTTTTATATGTAAAGTTTTATTGTAACACAGCCAGACTCATTCATTCTATTTTGTCTATGGCTGCTTTCAAAAGGAAAAATAGAATAGTTCAGCCTATAAACCTGAAAATAGTTGCTATCTGGCCCTTCACAGAAAAATTCGCCAACCCCTGCCAAGAGTTGTATTTCTCAACTTATTTCTGTAAAGCAGTTTTTATTACCAATAAACTGTGGACCAGTTTTACCACATTTTCATCAGTGATGCGAATTCTGATTGTGGTAGAGTAGTTATGATTTGTCTTTTCTCCATGGTAGTCTCACAGCTTTGTACTGAGAAAGAGATTGAAAGATCTAGACTTTAGGTAAGGAGATGGGTACCATGGGGCCTGGCAGTTAGAAAATTGCCCTGAAGCTTGGATATATATGCATCCCAAGAAAGTCTGTTACTTTTGGAATCACCACTAGCACTTCAGCAACTGCCAGGTGCTTCCTACCTCTAGCTAATGAGTTTTATGGAGATCATACCCTCAGCTAGTCTGCAATGCCAACAAAGCCACGAGATACACAGTATAAAGCTCTAACGCGTCAGGCATTATCTGCTTTGGTATGTTGAATTGTTGCAGATGTTTTGCCTTCAAAGAGCACAGTTTAATAGACACAGAAGTGCCTAAAAGCAAAATTTGGGTTATTGCATAAATGTCTGCTGACTGGCTTCAGCATGGCATTCTGCTAAGATTTCATGCCAGGTGCAAAGGGGTTATCACGTTTCATCAGTTCGGTGTTACAAAATCAAGTAGCATGGGCATATTAGAGGACAGATTATCTTGTAATATGAGAAGACCCAATTTGGGAAATAAAAATGGAATGAAAACAGCAGCTTGTAGCAACATGTAAAATATCTTCCGACTCATTATCTTTTTAATGAAAAGCAACACTGGACAATTTCAACGCAAATTGTAGTTTAGCATTTCATTAACTGAATAATGGCTTATATACACCATGCATTTCCAAGCACCTGAAATGTAAAAATGTATACCCAAGTGAGTCAATAGTCTATTCTTCTAACAATCGTCAGATGACAATGAAGAGCTTTCCATCCTTCATTGTTTCACAATAATAATTTGATTATCTTCCTCAGAGGTTAAAAATATCAGAATAAGATTTCTTAGAATCCTCTTTACTATATTTGCAGGTATTTAAATAATTTGTCCCACTGTGTATCATATGGACAATTGATTCTGAATTGCCAGTTGACTGGTGTATTTCTTTCCTAGGAGATTTATTGAGTCTACAAATAAAAAAGAAATAGTCTTTGTGTAAGAAAGACCTCCTAGAACATAAATTACTACTGGGCATCTCCAGCATAACAAATCTTGCAACTTTTTAATTGCAGCCTACTGAGACCAGTCTGTCTCTCTTTCGTTTAGTTCATTTAAAACATCTCCCTCCACAAGTGATATTTTCCTTGCAGTAATCAAGTAATTAGTAGGCTGATTTCATTTCTTTTGTACAAACTTTGTCTTGTGTTCATCAGCCTGGTTCTTTCACCCCAACAGGCCTGGGTTTTGGACTGGAATGGCTGTTCCATCCCGGGCTTGCATATCTGCAGGCACTTTCCTCCTGAGTCCCACTGAGCTAGCAATCAGTCCCATCTGTTCACCGCCATTAGGCACTCACAACGTACCCAAAGCTATTCTTCAAGTAGGGTCGTAAACTTTCACAGCAGCTTGATAGATAAATAGATAGGAGATACATATATATGGATCTAAGAATAACAATACCTCTATCCACATGCAGTTTTATATGCCCTGCAATTCTCACCTAGACTTTGAATACTAAGAATACATAGGCATCCAGGAATAATTATTCATGGATCATCTTCTTTGTATACGCAGCTGGCCTTGATAAAAAACGAAAATGGCTTTCTGTCTCTCAACTTCATCATTCTCCATGAAGTAGTCTCTTTCACCGAATTGTCAGTTGTACCATATTTATACTATTAGTCAAAGGGAACAAGTTGTTTTTCCAAACACTTCTAGATTTAGGCCAGATTATTAGTCAGATGTTAACCTTCCTGGGTTTTTGTTTTAAGCAACTGTTCAATGACTTAGTTTTCTAGTATGTGATAAGTTGTCATCAGAATCAAAAATAATATGGGCTCAATTCTTCACAGTCCATTTTGTTAGGGAATCAATCAACATTAGAATATAGCAGTATGTGAATTATCCAGTACTGCATGTTGTTTTCAAATAAACACAAGATATTACTAAAGAAATCAGCCATATAAAGCAGCATCTTTCTGTTTTATGATATAATTAAAAATAAACTTTTAATATTTACTTTAAGTATGAACTAAGGCTGAGCTGTTCTGAATACTTTCAAGCCCTGATGTATTATGGCATGTGGTATGAGGTGTTTTAATCAAACACAGTGCTTCTTACCGTGAACTCTACTTTTACACATTACTATGACTTTCAAATAAGTATAATTCTTTAATCTTTAATATAGCTCAAAGAATACCTAATATTTTATAATCTTAAATCTACCTCCTTAAACCTACTAAATAAGTTCTGATCAGAATACTAGATTTGTTTCTTTCAAAGAGTTGATTTTGTTTGAAAGTATCATTGTTTCTTTTAATTTTTCAATATTTTACTAAAGCTGTAAAAGCTAACCATGTCATTTACTAGACCACAACATATCCCATGTTTTTAAAAATAATTTTAATAAATTGCACAAGCTTCTGGAACCCATGAACACTGAAGCATGGGAAAATCTAAAAAGTGTCTATATAAGTTAAGTTCCTTATTACTTATTAAGATACTACTACAATAAACAACCCCTTTAATGTATCATATTTGGAATGCATTTTCCGGGTTAAACATGAGAGTTTATTAGCCATATTTCCCCTAGTAATTGCTAATATGTGGTTCTTAAATATGACTCAGTAAAAAGAGAACAAATGTAACAACTTTGAAATAAGATCTGGGAATTTTTTAAGTATGCCTTTTGCATAATTATTAAAGTAAAATAATTGTTAGTCTTTAAATCCAACTTACCTAAATGAAAAAAATTATAAAACACTGAGCAGATACTCAAATTGTAATATTTCTAAAGTTTCCATTGGTGATTTAATAGCAGGGGACAAAGTGTATTTGTGATATATTTTCTTTGATATATTGTATTCCTGTCCTATCCCTGCCCATTATAATTTTTTTAAATCAATCTTTAAATAGTTCAAAATATTGAGAAAATGTGATTTGAAAGCACACTGGGATCTATGGAAAAATGTTAATTAGAGGCAGTTGGTTCTGCATATTTGTCCTCAAATTCTATAAGGGGGGATAGACTAGACCAGAAAAATGGAAATGAATAATTGAGGGAATGTAGCAGAAAGTTATAGGCTTTGTTTAGGTACCTAAAGACAGAAGAAAATCAGGGTGAGTTGACATTCTTCTTTTTATTTCTAAGCTCTAATGGAGATGAAAACAATCATTATACACTATTTTTCTTTGCTGCTTGTGACATTTTGGTTAACTGTGTTTATTGAAAAACTCTTATCTCTTAGTCTTGACTCAAGCCAGTTATCTATCTAGTCTCCAAATTTTGAATGGCATGTGACTCATCTAAACCCTTCCTTTTTTTTTTT
>NW_003852532.1:3047659-3050168 GCF_000181295.1 Otolemur garnettii | reverse complement strand
ACAGCCATATATCATATGATATATCAAATATAACTTTAGCTTAAGTTATATCAGATATTATGTATTTGGGTTAAGACATCTTCTGGGGTTTGTTTAGATTTGGTATCTGCATTGAGCTTTAAGACCGAAACTGTAGTACCATTAGTAGAAACTGATGGGAGCTTTTCAAGTTGATCTTTTCTTGATAGCCATAGAGGCTGCATTGATTGTTCCCATAGCCATGATCTAATTTTCAATGAAGACTTAATAACCTCTATTTAACTATTTCTCATCCAATACATTTCAATAAGTAGGTATATTTTAATTTATATTGAAAGGAACAAATGAAAGATTGTGAAGTTGCTACAAATAGATTGAGATGGAAAGGGATCTTTTCTCTAGATTTTCTAAATGTTAAATACCCTTTTCTTTTTTAATAGAAGATTTGATATTACTACATATTAGATAGAATATGTTCTATAGGCCCTGGAATAGAGGAAATCTGGATGTTTAATTAAATCCATTTGAGTTCATATTTTTCTACTAAAGTAAGTCTAAGTAGATATTCTTCCTTTGGAACTTTAAAAAAGAAACCTGTGCATTGAGATAAAAATATGACTATGAATAGAGGGCATTAATTTTTACTTAAAATCAACCTAATCAGGCTGGGTGCCATGGCTCATGCCTGTAATTCTAGCACTCCGGGAGACCCAGACAGGTGGATTGCTTGAGCTCAGAAGTTTATGACCAGCCTGAGCAAGAGCAAGACCCTATCTCTGAAAATAGCTGGCATTGTGGTGGGCACCTGTAGTCCCACTATTCGGAAGGCTGAGGCAAGAGGATCACTTGAGCTCAACTGTTTGAGGTTTCTGTGGGCTATGATGCCATGACACTCCACTGAGGGTGACAAAGTGAGATGCTGTCTCAATAAAAAAAAACTCAACCCAATCATATCAAATAGATTTCTGCTACACGTTAAATTATGACCACCAAAACAATGTATTGAAGTTTCAACCCCCATACTTCAGAATGTTATGTTATTTAGAAATGGGGTCTTAACAAATATATTCAAGATGAGATTATATTGGATTTGGATGGACTCTAGTCCAATAACTGGTGTTCTTGTGTTGCCAGAATTTCTGTCTATGCCAAGTCCTTGGTCTCGGAGTTCAAAGAATGAAACTACAGGTCACACAGATAAGAGTGTGTCATGCAGATAACAGGATAGTTCATTGAGCAAAAGAAGGTGAACAGAAGAGGGAGAACAGAATCTCTGGCAGTGGAGGGGGAAGATCCAATTGGAAAGCCCCCTGAGTCTTCAGACTAGGGGTTTCAAATGCTGCTTTTCCTTTCCTGTGGGCAGGGGATGTTGGGGAAGTGTGTCACAATTGGCCAGAAGTCTGAGGGCAGGAAATAATCCCAAAATAATCCTAAAACTAGCAAAAGGATATTGTCCTGGAAGTTGTTGCTGGCAAGGAATTAGTGTGTGTGCTCCCTACTCAAAGAGGAACCACTGAGAACCTTTCAGGCTGCTTTGTTCATGACCTTGCTAGAGCCTCAAAGGTGTGGTCTGGATAGGGCATCCTGTTTCTGTCTAGAATTGGGGGTACCTATCCAGCCCTGAGTTGGGGAATCCTCTATCACTCATAGGAAGAAGAAAATTTGGACATAAATTAGGCAATAGACAAATGCACAGGGAAGAATACCATGTGACAATGGAGGCAGAGATTAGAGTGAAGCATCTATGGGCCAAGGAATACCACGGATTGCCTGAAAGTAGTAGGGAAGTATGCAAGGCAAACTTCTCCAGAGTCCTCCAGGAGGAATCACACTTGATGATGCCTTGATGTTGAATTCCTAAGCTTTAGAACTTTTAGAGATAAATTGCTGTACCAGGTTGTGGTACTTTTGTCACAGTAACCCTAGAAGGTAAAAAAAAATTGTGTTTTAAGTAGTAACACACCTTTTGTGTATCAATTATCTATCTATCTATCTATCTATCCCATATCATTATCTATCTATTCAATCACCCACCCATCCATCTATTCATCCTAATAAAGTACAGCACACAAATCATTAAGCCCATCAAAGCCAAGTTGCAAGATTTTTTAGTGAGTTTTTAATTTTTCAAATCCTCTGTTTTCTCAGCTGAGACACCAATAGGTTTTAGTACTCTAAAATAAATTTAGTATTCTAAAATAATAGGTTCTAAAATAAAACTTAGAATTGTACCAGAAATACTGGTACAGAATCAATAATTGTATACCCAGAGAGACATGTCTATACACACATAAATAAATGCACATCATGGTTTTAGCAGTAACTGTTAGTTGTCTGCCTATATCCATATTCTCTTTAATCATTATCAATATCTATCTGGCTAATTACAAATTCACCTATCTATATATCCATGCACATACAAATATTTAAGTAGGTTTTTTTTATTTGTTTTTTTGAGACAAAGTCTCACTTTGTCGCCCTTGGTAGAGTGTTGTGACATACAGCTCACAGCAACCTCCAACTCTTGGGC
>NW_003852532.1:3046423-3047521 GCF_000181295.1 Otolemur garnettii | reverse complement strand
GTAGGGCTAGTGCCCTACCCACTGAGCCACAGGCGCCGTCCAATATTTAAGTAGTTTTATAAAAGAAATTGCTAGTTGTCTTCCAGTAGTCACATTATCTCTCCTTTAGAGCTTCACTTAAGTATATCAAAATCTGTAATAAAAATTATTTTTCCATCCTCTCAAACCCACAATTTGTGACCATGGAAACATATCTGGCCTCTGGAATATATGTAGATTTGTCACATTAACTTCACAGTCACTGTGTATAAGATGAGACAACGCTCCCTTTGTCACATCAGATCCTGGTGCTGGCATTCGAATGTGATAGCTGGACCTCAAGTAATCATCTTGTCTATCAGGTAGAAACCGCATGATGGAACCTACGTTCCCTACCAAGACTGAGAGACCAAATCAGAGAAGGAAGATTAGTTAATGATAGTAAACTAATTCTACCAGATGTCTGTGTACTGATATCTTGAGAATATTTGAATCTCAATATAAAATTTTTTATGTCAACAGTGAGACCTATAAATGGGACATTCTATAAACACAGTCACATTTAACTATTCAGTCCTTCATATTTGTAATTAGATTTCTGACAAATGTGAAACATTCAAACCTGCCCCAAATCAGTCCTCAAACATTTTGCAGGCTAATGAGAGGAACTTTCTTATTTAGATGACAGTTGCCCTAATCTCTATCATCTCTAACAGAAATATTGTCATGTGCATATAAAAGTGAGCAATGTGTACGTGCACGGTTCACTTCAAGAGCCTTTTAGAAGTTTATCTAGAAACTTCTGGTTCATGAACCACCAGACTCTCTGCACCAGGAACCAGTGCTGGCCCTTCAGTGCCCAACTAGGGCAAGCTTTCACAGCTCGTAGAACTGGATCTCTTTGGGCTTTGATTTGTTAGGCATCATCCTGTATCTATATTTTTTAGTCGCAGACTGCCTGTGAATCATTGGTAGCAGTTTCTCTCTTTCCTCTTGCTCTAATTGATTTTCTCTTTATAAAATATTGGGATTGTCTATTCTAAGTACATAGAAGTAATTTTGGCTTTTTCCTGTTCCTGTTGTAGCCCACTTTCTCTGTGCTCATTCTCTCCTCTCTCT
>NW_003852532.1:3043551-3045938 GCF_000181295.1 Otolemur garnettii | reverse complement strand
AGAGAAAAATAACCCATGGGAAGAGGTTCTATTGGGACTACCCTTTTAATAAAACATTTTCTGTGTTGTGTTTTATTATTCCTAAGACACATCCCAGTACTCAATTTAAAGTAAGATCAAAAGCATTTTTTTGCCCTTGATGCTGGGGTGTGGCCAGAGGTCTCATCTGAGGGGGTGTTTACTCTCTGCTGTATTTAGTCACAAGCTGGCTGTATGTTAGGTACTGGCTAACCCGGGTGGATGGATAAAAGTAAATTCTAGCACTTCACCTTTGAATATCATCAACTATCAGAAGTGGTCAAGCCAAAAATTTATCCCAGTGGCTGGATAATAATAAATAATAAATGGAAGTTCATTAACTGACCATCAAATGTCAATCAAAATCTGTGTCCATCAATTATTACCTTCCTGTGTATTCTTCAAAGAATAAAGGATCCACAGAACATTTCTTTGAGTTGCTTTGATCTCAGAGAAATAACAAAAACAACAATGATAACTCTAAATTATGTTTCTCTGAGATTTTTGTTTTGAATCATAATGTCTAGAAATTAAGATCAGGCTACCATAGATAATTTTATACTCATTTTATAGCCTTTGGATCTTTGAGTGCTTTCATACAACTTTTAATTAAATATTACATATGAAAGCACCTTGAATTCAGACAGTACGTTACAAATCTATTATTACAGTTAACATTTCATACTACATAATATAAATCTATAAATATATCTGTTATTATAGTTAGCATCACTATTATATATGTATGTATATATTCAACTATGTAATTAGCTTAATAGTTGGCACAAAGCCCTCGAAATAAACACTTTCTGATATTAAGAAAACTTTAAATGTTAGTAATATTATGAGAAAATTCTTGTTATTATGAAGAATTCAACCCTGCTTACAAGGCCCAATCTTCCTTTGAAGATTTGAACCCTTCATAATACTTATCTTTTCCAGAACTTTATTCTAGCAATTATTTTTCCCTTTCTCTTACATCATCACATTTTCCCTTTCTTTGGATCACTTTATGTTTAAACATTTCCCATTAAAAACAAAAACTTTCTTTCTTTTTTTTGTTTTCTTGAGACACAGTCTCTCTGGTGACCTTGGGTAGAGTTCCCTGGCATCACAGCTCACAACAACCTGCAAGTCTTGGGCTAAGCGATTCTTTTGCCTCAGCCTCCCAAGTAGCTGAGACTACAGATGCCCACCACAACACCCAGTGAGTTTTAGAGACAACGGTCTTGCTCTGGTTCAGGCTGGTCTCGAACTCTTGAGTTCAAGTAATCCACCTGCCTTGACCTCCCAGAGTGCTGGGATTACAGGCATGAACCACCACACCTGTCCAAAAAACTTTTTTGATCCTAGGTGACAGCCAAACTACATTTCATTTTTCAGCTCTCCTTTACAGTAACAACTTCATTAAAGTGATGGCTCCTGAAAGAGATCTGCTGTACCACCAATACTTGACCTTCTGTTCTCTATTTTACTCACTGGTAATTGGTACTCCTCTCATTACTTCATAGAAAAGACTCTACTGGTCAACACCAGTGACCTTCATTTTGCCAAATCCTTTACTCAGCCCTTCATTCTCATCTCGTTTGATCTCTCAGAAACATTCTTTACAAAATTGACGTCCTGCCTGACTTTCACAGTACAGTCGGAGATCTCCCCTCCCGTGTGCGGCTCAGTCTGTCTTCTTGCCTGGTTTCCCTTTTGGGGGTGTCCTGGAACTCTTGAAGACCCCAAGTTTTTACCAGGAGCTCACATCTTTTTCTGCCTGACATTTGATTATTTAAAGCAGTCTCAGGACTTTACAAGCACCTGGCTGCTTCTGACTCGAAATTTACATTTCAATCCTATGTGAATATGTAAATAATTTTACATATTATTTACCTACCTACTAAGTATCTCCATTTAGATTTTTAATAAGTTTTGCAAATTTAGCCTATTCTAAAAAGAACTTTCATTCCTTGTTCTCCCACCCCATTTCTGAATTTTCTGTTTTACTAGTCTCTCCATCTCAGTAAATGCCACCCAACCCGTACTCCCATGTGACACTTCTTTCCTTGTTTCTCCTGTCACTCACAACTGCAACTCATCAGCAAGACTTGTTGCCTCCACTTACAAATATACCTTGAATTTTTTTTTCCTACCTGCTCAGGTGTCCCCTGTGTGGCAGTGGAGGCCTCCTCTTCTCTTCCCTTCCCTTCTTCTCTCTTCTCTCCTCTCCTCTCCTCTCCTCTTTGCTCTTCATCAATAAAAGCTTTCACTTACTAGTGGGGGTGAGTGGGTTCATTCGTATCTCCAAGATCCAGAACCCAGAAGAAAGAGAGAGAGTCTGGTTACAGGAACATCACCAGAAACAAAGTGAATATCCCCCA
>NW_003852532.1:2993946-3043507 GCF_000181295.1 Otolemur garnettii | reverse complement strand
CACTTGTGGGACAGCAAATGATTTTGAGGGAAAATATGGGGCCTTAGAAGAAAAAGATGGAAGATATGATAGTTTGTGGCAAAGTTTATGTGGCTGTGGTGTTGACTTATTGTATTCTCTGCTGTGGTAAGAGTCAGTCTTCCCTGGTTGATGAAGATCCAGGGGAGGGAATTTATGGCAATGGAGCTCTTTTTGGCAATCCTGTCTTTAGGCACATAAGTGGATTCCTAGAAAGCCCCACCAGGTAGTTGCTGTTTCTCAAGTGTCATCAGCTCAAAAAAATAAAAATAAAATAAAATAAATGCCAAAGCAGCATATTTTGGGATGGCATATTCTATTCTACTATAGCATTAATTGACCTGTAGCCAAATAGCCAGCAGAGCATAGACTTTATATAATATAGGAACTGGGAGAAAGGTGAAAAGCCTAAAAAAACTTCTCCATGAATAGCATTGTCCAAACACAGAAGATAAGGAATTTCAAACTGAAGTGTCACTGAGTGCAGTGACAAGAAACAGAAATGCCAACTACTCTCCCGATTACACTCAAACCACCTAAACTAGTTAGGGTCCTTACTTGGAGCTCAGGACCAAAGGTAAACCTAACAGGATTGGAATCCCTGTTTCTCTGCTTAACTAGCTGAAAGACTTTGGAGAAAAAAACTTCTCTCATTCATTGCACATAATAGTGGCACTTGTGTAATAGGTTTGGGGGAGGGATGAGTAAGTTAATTCATGTAAAGTACTTATCAAGGTACTTGATAGATCATAAATGGCCCACAAATATTAGCACTGCTAATTACTATTCTGTGCCTTGTATGCTTTACAAAGGTTTTCCAAAGCCTACTATCATTACCCCTTCTCAGAGTGGCAGTGTTTTATCAATTGAGAATAAAGAGAAAATGATAGAACTTACATCAAAAAAATTAAAATAGAGGAAGGGAAAAGAAGAAGAGAAAATAAAGGTTCTGGACTAGAGAGCCTGTCTTCTGACTACAAAGTAATGAAATTGACAATTTTCTTCCATAGTAAATTCTAAAGGCAAATTCTTTTTTTTTTTTAAAAGGCAAATTCTTAAGAGGAATTTTATTCTAAAACTGCTCAGAGCCACGATAGTGAAATGGAATAAATTGTGCCCTCCAAGGGGACTCTTTGAAGTAGAAGACTCATTTTGGTTATGAATTCTACAAAATTTATTTTTAAAAATCCCACTTGTTATTTTATAATCAATTTAATCTTTAAAATTGTATTAGAATAAGATAAAAATAAAAGACTCATGCTCACACATGCACTCTCTCTCTCACACATAGAAACATGTATGATCTTCTATAGTAATTGCAGAAATCCTTATCATAAGGCTGTAAGGCAGAGTTGGAAGTTTAGATGCAAGTGCCTTTTGATGTTAGGGATCAGGATCGAACTGTACTGTGGGCTTTGCAGTTTGGTAGCGTTCACACAAAATCTTTAATACTTTACGTTGGTTCAACAAACAATTATTGAGTTTCTATCCATGCAGGTATTGCAGTAGGTGTGAAGGGAGATTGCATCCCCCCAAAATCAATTTTGATATAGTCCCTGTATGATCTAGTGCATGAATCAGACACAAACAACTAAAACAGTGCTGCTCAGGCTTTCTTCTGATAGACATGGAAATGCGGGACCCAGAGCACAGAGATGTTGACAATAATCACGGCAGGAAAGAGGGATATGACATTTCCTTCAGGAAGCGTAACTTGAGCTGTGCTCTGAAGAAGGGACAAACCAGGTAAGAGGACAGAGTTGAGGGAATTGCATCTGAAGCTAGGATTTTAAATAAACTTGTTTCCCTTCAAGCTTTTGTCCATAAACAATGTTAGGTCTCTGACATCTTCTGGGGCTATTCCCAGATCTCCTATTGCCCTGCGTAAAAAGAAAATCAACTCCCTACCCAACTCTTTAGGCAAAAGAGAAAGTAAAAGTTTTGGCCCCTGGGAAGTGGATCCACAGGTCATTCATTTAGGAATTTCTTGCTGACCTCCCATAAGCAAAGACATGCAAATTCTAACTACATCTAGGAACTAAAGTCTGTTCAATCCCATATTAATAATGAACTACAGGTAACTGAACAGAGCTAAGACAGAATCAGACATTCTTCCATCTACCCAAGGACATCTGTGTAATTAATGCGTCCTTCACTTCCTTTTGCTTTTCTGACATTGACCTTATTTTATGTAAAATGTAGATTTTCCTGAGTCTCACAAGGATGTAACCATTGTCTCCTTCCAGCCCCCTCCCTGCACTTTTTTTTCCTGTATGCCTTTAGATGCTGAAAACTTCCAGATTCCTCTTGGTGGAGGATAACTCTGTCAGTCACATTTTTTTCCTGGGGCACATCCTCAATGTTGGCTTAATAACCTTCATTAATTGAGAATTTTGCCACAGTCCCTTAATTGAGTAGACGCCTATTACAAGAAAGCTACCCAGTAACTGACTCCACCACTCCCACATTGTTTGTTTGTAGTGGTGAGTGATAATTCCAGATGATTGAATTGAACATGAATTAGGAAACAGAGACCATTTTGAGAGGAACTCTGGACTGTAGAATGAAATGCCTATAGAAGATGCTGGCAGGAATCCTCCAGGATCAGGGAGATAAGAGATCTGTGTAGCAACTCACTTTTCTACAGAACTCACCAAATTCTTGTGAATAGTTGACTTCAGAGCCTGCGTGCTGGGCTTTCAGCGACTCTGTGGAGAGACTCTGCTAAGCAACTCCATGATGCTCTGCCTGAGCGTCCTGAGCTTAGGACCCCTCTTCACAACACATATGCTGTTCTTAACACACCGTGGTTCATGCTAATTAAAAATAAAGAATCTCCTCTTTTAAATGGCAGGCAATTTTGTTTCTTTTTGCTTTAGGGGAATAATACAGAGAAAAATCTGTGAGGACTGAGGACGTGGAGCATGGAGGTGATAAGATTACTTCTTTCCTTCAGGAACGACTAGAAAAAGCATAAAAGATCAATTGAAGGGTTTGTTAAAAAGGGAAGACTAAATGCTCGACTAGTCAGGGAGCAATTTATCATTTGGATGAGCCTAATGAGAAAAGCAGTGCAGTGAACGATGTGACAATATTAAGCAACAAAATAGTGAATGATTAATGAGTGGCACACAGAGAAAAAAAATAGGGTAACAGTCTCCTTATGTGTAAGAGAGAATTTGACGAACTCATCCAAGAAAATAACCAACTTTTTTTTCCTCTTAGTTGAACAATTCAAATAAGGACAATTATTATGTTTTCAAAGAATTCTGTAAGTATAAAGCAGTTAAATTTTTGTATCATTTTAGTAAATAAGGATTCCAAATAGACATAAAGGATTTGGGGCTTTTAATAATCTAAACTTTTGAAAATTACATTGTAATTATTTCAAGTGAGTTAAGAGTTGGAAAAATATTGATATTGCAAATATTATAAAATAAAATACGTTTTATTTATTTGTAAATGGAAACTTAGTGAAACATAGTTTTACGTTGAATATAGTTAGAACATTTTGGATTATATGTTTTATAGAATTAATTCGTATTGTCTGACCTCTAACTCATAACATTTTAAAATTCTCACTCTTTCTTACTTATTTTAAACAGAAAATTACATATATATATTTTTGTGAACTTAGTAACAGTAGAATACCATGGAAAGGATATCAGCCTTATGATAGCTGTTCATGAATTAAAATCCTCAACACAATCTTTTTCTCATTATGTAGAACTTGGGAAAGTCTCCTAAGTTTTACAAGTTTCTCGAAACTCAGTTTCCTCCTATTCGAACTTGACCTAACACAGTCTCACAGAATTATTGTGAGGAATCAATAATTTAATATCTGGGACATAAATACAGAAACAAAATAAAACCTAGTATCTGTCACAGAACACACTTCCACAGTTGTAATTTCCTCTTACCATCCCATTACATTGTCTCAACAAACAGTTAAAAATCCGACCTCATTTAAGATCTAATCAAAGCCAATAAGAATGATAGGAGTCAGGTAAATTGGTATCCAGTGACTTCAAGTGCAATGTGTATTGTGCAGTCTTGGGATTCACTTGATGGAAATGATCAGCTTTGCATGGAGTTTGCCAGCACAGATAGGATAAACGCCCTTTTCCTTGAGGATGATAACGCTTAGTAAACATTAATGAAAACATACGTGTCACATGCTTAGTTAGTCATGAGCTACGTGTGCCTAATCTGGATTAAACTTTAAATAGGGAATAGTGTAAATAGCAAATTCACAGTTTGAGTACTGACTTACAACATGCAATAATAATTCATTCACTTTGGTAAAATTCAGTGCTTTTTGAAAGGTCTTACTTTAAATATGTTGACTAAATATGGGTCATTTGGGAAAGGCATATGAAATTTGATGACCTGGAAAAGTCTTAAGAATGGCTTAATTTACATATATAATATATACAACGATAATAGAAATATGACTCCTTAGGTCACTAATAATACCTTTATTTCTGAAAATACAAACAAATTCATCTCTAGAGTCAACATGCATATGCACAATGGGGAAAATGGTTTTCTATGTCAGTGCAACTTCCTCTAAGTAGCAGCTGTCATCTAATTTCTTTTTCTTTCTTTCTTTCTTTTTTTGGCTAAGGATCTGTAATTTAATGAGACTCTTTTAGAAATATAGAAGTTACTTTAACACACCAAATAGTCATTTTGAGTTAATGCCTCAGCCTAAAACCAACAACAAAAAACCCTCAGTATTTTAAAAATAGCAAATAGATCTGGGAAGGAGAAATAGAATAAGTGATGGAGTGAGGGATGGGGCTCAGTGACAGGGTGACAAATTGCAAAGGCTTTTAGGATGGCTTTGACTGAATGACGTTGGGCCAGGTCACCTGACTCCTGGCCTATTTTCCATCTAACCAAAGTTGATATTCTGGGCAGAAAAGGAATGTATGTAAATATATAGGAAATTCAGATAAGAAAATCTTTCTAGATTCTATTACATACTCTTTGCAGCAAATTATTATCAGTATTAGTTATTCATCTGGGTTGTACTGGAGTGAGGCATTTGAGCTGAGTTTAAATGGTCTCAGACTGTTATTTTGTTCTCTGGGTTTAATTCTGCAGCGTTTGGTTCTCTCTTGATGTCAAGCTGTCAGGAATCATCCTGTGGTCAGTACACCTGCCACAGCAGTCACTTCTTGTCCTCCCAGGGGAAACGGGCTGGTGTACTTGCAGTGAAAACAGAATGAACCAGAGTCAGACAGACCAGAGATGCACCCTGCATGTCTCCTGGTGGGCAGGTTATGCAAATGAAATGAGGCTCACTCTTTCTCTTCCTCACCTGCTCTGTGAGGATGATACACCCTGTTATTTATTAAGTAAATAATAACTATGAAATATAGGTCAGGATTGCAGACACGGATAATGCACTCCATAGATCTTTCTCCCTTCTACATCCTCCTCTGCTGCTGGAGGTATGCTTTTGTTGTTGTGTTGTTGTTGTTGGAGAGCCAGAGTCTAGCTTGATACAACGTTACCTGAAATAATGGTAAATAGGTTATGAATGAATGTTCCCCAATGCGTTTACATTTGTCTACTCCGGCTGCCTACTTCTAACTTTTTGGCTATATTCAAAAACATTGAGATTCTTTGACTAAGTGAACTGTCACCACAGTATTAAAAAATGTTCACATTCCATATTCTTTATGTTTCGGTGTTAAAGACAAAAATATCATGTGCTAAGATGATAACCTGAGTTTTCCTACCCACATATGCCACACAAAATATCCATTAAATTATTTACCATGTATTATAAAATTTCCCAGACTGGTTATGTTTTTAAGGATATTCCTTAAGACGCATTTGAATTCAATTAAACTAATTTCGTATTTATTTGCTAAACATACTTCAGATATGGTACCAAGTTAATATTTCTAATTTAGCTGTTATAAATTATGAAAATAAGTTCCAAATGATAGCATTGTCATCACGAGCTTTATTCTCAAAATTAAAATTTCCAGGTAAAAGATTTCTAAGAAAAATTAATTTTGAAGAATGATATGTCTCACTGGGGGCTTAATTATAATCTGCCACTTTACAGAAAATTTCCTTACATAATGATACCCTTTATCTTGATGGTTAACTTTGTATGAGCTAAGAGTGATCATTGTCCACTTTCTTAACAGTGAGTCAATTTTGTTTGATCACCTTTACTCAGAGAAAGAGGAATTTCACATACATTTTTTTCTCATTGTGTTATATAGATATGTCAATATTCAAATATGTCAACGTGAGAAGAATTTATTCACACAAATATCTGACAAAGTCCAATTACTTGAATAACAGTTTTACTTTATACTGTCAAGCTGAGCTCATATTATGTAAAAACTTTCAATGCTAGGTTGTTTTATTTTAGCTCAATTTAAGATGCACAGACTTTAGAATTGTCCATCCTCAAGAAAACGTCTCCTACAAAGCATTTTGTGCAACTGTAGCTCAACAGCAGAAAATGAATGGTAACTTTATAAAGAAAGGGTGGGAGTTGTTGAAATAGCCTGGGTCTTTTCTCACCAGTATTACCTTAGTTATTAACTGTTAGCTGACAGAACAAATATACATAATCACCGTCTAATGGGATAAGTTTTCCTAACTTAATTTAATGGTTATTTTCCCAAATGCAGGTGGTTTGACACATGCAGAAATTCAAATGTTCCCAAATATTATTATTTGTTTATCCATCTTCTTCAGAAAGCTGGAAAACAGAATAGATTGAACAAATCCACAAAATGTCTACATATTTATAGGGAGTTATCAGTTGAACATAGAGAATAGTAAGGATAGAGATGAAAATAGAATCAGCCTACTTTTAGGAATCAAAAATTGGGCAAAAACTGTGATATTCCAATTCCGATGTGAATGAACATATTTATCTCAGTGGATTCCTTCCCAGTGTGGGGACAGCGTCCAGGTGTGTAGCTATCTGTGTGAAGGACTAAGCTACAACCTAGACTCTGCCTTACAAAGCCAAGCGATGTGGCTTAGTTCTGTGCACCCACATATTAATCAAAATTAAAATAAGTTGTGATTAACAAGGCAAGCAAATGCCACGTGAAGATTGTATTTGCAAAAGAGATTTATACAAAAAGCATAGATAATTGCTTTGAATTGCAAAGAAATTAAAGAATTACTTTATTTCAGTAAACAAGAGATTATAGATGAGATTGTGTGGTAATTACATGGAAGCAAATTAATAATTTTTCTATAATTTTTTTAAATAGTGAGGAGTTAAACTGATATGCAAGTGAGAAAGAAAGTGTATGGAAATGGTAAATATACTTAGGAAAACTTTTACCCTGAATGCAGAAAAAAGAAATGAAAAGGATATTACATGTACACAATGAACTGAGTTACAGAATTAGTTATACTGATTAAGAAAAAGCTGAATGGCCTAATAGCAAATGTGCAAATGTCAACAGTAAAACTACAAACACAGCTGACCAATAATAAGTCAACTTTTCAAACTCACATAAAATCAAGTGCAAGCTTAAAAACTTATGAAATTGCATGTTTAATAATTCTAGAATGACACTTATTAAAGGAATAATGTCAGGGTTGATGAATTGTGAAGAATGTGGTATTCTCATGCAATGCTGATGGAAGTGTAATCAAATATCTTTCTGATGGGCCATGTACCGCAGGTACTTAGGTAACAAGTACGAAAACGTGAAACCAAAATTGATTATGAACTTGACAAAAACCTTGCTTCCTTTTTACTCATGGGCATGTAGCTGAATTAAATTTCTGGCTAAATGTTAGATCTGCTGTTAGATAGTCATGTGACTAAGCTTTGTCTAAAGGAAAGTGGTTGGAAATGTTATATGTCTCCTTATATTGTGATTACCAAAAAACCTCATGCAAAATCCATTTTGTCCTCACTATTTAATTTCCATCAGTTGAACTATGATGATTCCCCATAATCCAGGAAAAGCACTTGAAGACCTGAGGGAGCAGAGGAACCCTGGGTTGGACAGTGTCTGAATGCATGACTCACTGTGTTGGGAGAGCCATTCAGGAGGGCTAGCTGCCAAAAAACTCATGTGTTCCATAATCGCATGATGAAAATAAATACTGGTGTTAATTCATTGAAAATATTGAGTTGTAACAAACAGTGATTTGTACATATATTGGTATGTTAAAGTGGTGCTACCATAGCCAAAACCTTACGTATGAGGCACTGGGTTAAGTGGACAAGTGGCTGGCAGCAAGGAAACTGATATTAGAGATGATAGAGATGGGAATCTAGTAAAAATACAGTAGCAAAATATTTGGCGAAACTCTTGCTATGATAATTTGCAAAGTACCTCACAAGCCCTATTGGTCTTGTAGTTGTAGAGAAAGTTGTTAGAAACCAGAGCATGTCTCTGTGTGTGTGGGGTGGGTGGGCGGTTGTGTTGGTATTATTTGGTATTATTGGCTGCCTTTGGCAAATTACAAGTGATGAGCTCAAGAATGTCTTAGCTGGTCTATAACTAGATATAAAAAGAAGTCAAGAGATGACAGAGATTTAGAGCAATAAAACTTGTAAAGCTGGGCAGCGCCTGTGGCTCAGTGAGTAGGGTGTGGCCCCATATAACGAGGGTGGTGTGTTCAAACCCAACCCAGACAAACTGCAACAAAAAATAGCCAGGCATTGTGGCAGCTGCCTGTAGTCCCAGCTATTCAGGAGGCTGAGGCCAGAGAATCACCTAAGCTCAGGAGTTGGAGGTTGCCATGAGCTGTGATACCACAGTCCTCTACCAAGGGAGACATAGTGAGACTCTGTCTCTAAACACAAAACAAAACAACTTGTGAAGCCTTACATTTTTTAGACATAAAAAGTGAAAGACATAATTGAAAACTGTTCTAAGTACCAAAGATGTTATAAAGCTTCTAATTGAAAAGAAGTAGTTATTTCTGTGGTAAAGATTGGGTTAAACATACAGACTTGCCACCTATTTAAGTTGCGAAAATAATTGTCACTATGTTGAGATTGCAGCATGGGCTTATGGAAGCAAAGAAATGAGTCTTGAATTGTGCATGTGTGTGTTTCAGTTTTTCATTTTGCCTAAAAAATAGCCTTTGTTGGGGTTAGTGGCACAAAAAACTCATGAGAAGGAAATAGAACAGAGATCAAGTTTGTGAGAGAATATACTTGGCAAAGAGAACATGAGTCTGGACTTAAAATTCACTAAACAAAAGATAAAATAATGTTTATGATCCTGTATTTGTACCCAAGGGACTAGGCTGTGAAACCAGAGAAGATGCAAGAAGGGACCTTCCTCATTGCTCACTTCAGACCACTTCACGGGGGGCAGCGCCTGTGGCTCAGAGGAGTAAGGCGCTGGTTCCATATGCCAGAGGTGGTGGGTTCAAACCCAGCCCTGGCAAAAAAAAACCAAAAACAATAAAAAACAAACAAATAAACAACAACAAAAAAACAGACCACTTCACGTGTAAATACAGAGGACTTCTCAGTGGGCAGAGCCACTGGCCAGGGAGCTCCACTAAAGACCACGGTCTCATTAACCAGCGTCCCCCAGCATGGGTGATCTTATGAGGCCTCCTGCCTAGAGGGATTTCTAGATGTCTTCTCATCATCTTCCACTCTACCTCTTTTCAAGTAGGATTTTCTGCTGTGGTTATTGAATTCCAACTGCACTATTGTATTTTGGGTGTGGGGAGAGCAGAAACTCTATTTCAAGGTCACCAGAGCAGAGTAGCCATATATTGACCTAATAAACAGGACTTGTCAACTCACTCAACTAGCAATGACATCCTAGACTTCCAGTTGGATGAAGCATCTAGGTAGAGCTTCAGAATACATCCCTCAGAAACGGTTGAAGGAGGAAAAAATGTAATACTGGTATCAGATGGATACACATTGTCAGAGGCTGCAATGGTTTTACCAAAAGCCTGACTCCTTTTCCATTTGGGCACACATTTAGACCATGGTTTTCATGTAGGTATGGCCATGTGACTAAGTAATGCCTGGGAAATGTGGTTGAAAACTGTGTGTGGCACCTCCGGGTCCAACTCTTAACACATCCATCAAGTGATTCCTCTGCACTTTCTTTGCAGAGAATCCACCAGAGGACTCCAAGTCCGTAGCAAGGGTCCTCAAACTTTTTAAACAGGGGATGAGTTCACTGTCCCTCAGATCGTTGGAGGGACGGACTGTGGGCCCCGGGACAAGTCAGCTGCTAAGCAGGACAGGCAGGGGCAGCAAAAACACCTGGCTGGCTGGATAAATGTCCTAGGTGGGCCGCATGTGGCCCACTAGCCATAGTTTGAGAACACCTGCTGGGTGATGACAGAGTGCTGAGATTGGAGGACCCTGAGTCTCTACAACACTACTTACTTGGACAAAATCTGCTTTGCTCATAACAAGTCGTTGAAATAAACTTTTATAGTGTTAAGCCACTGAATTCTGTGTGGTATTGTAATAAGTACATTTTAACTAACCATCTTAGTTAATAACTGCATTTAATTGGATTTTTTCCTTGGATTGTATTTGGGTACATGTGCAAAAATACATATATACAAGTTGTTAATTGAACTTATGCTTATAATAACACTACTTTGAAAAATAACATCTTTAGGGCACTAATTAAATTATAATTCTTCATATGATTAAATATTTCACATCTATTAAAATAATGATGCATACGTCAATATGGAAATAGATTAAGCTATATTGTTCATTGAGAAGCTTTTATACAGTTAATTGTGTGATAGTTCTTTGGTCCTATATACACTATATTGTTAATAGTGGTTGTCCCCTGGTAGTGAAATAAAAAAAGAATTATAACTTTTCTGTTCATTCTATCTGAATATTTTATCATTGTCCTGTGCCACTTTTACAATCAAAAGTTTTTAAAAGTTTTTTTAAAGTAAAATTGATCTTACCAGGCATAATAGATTTTATTTGCCCATTGAATCTCACTAATGATGTAGATTATGCCTTTTCCAAATCAATTTTAGTCAGCCTGAGTTTTTCAAAAAGACACAAGAGCTCTTCCAATCACCAGAGCCTGTTTCTCTTTAAATAGGAGGAGAGAATGAAGAAAAATTAATGCCATCACCATCCTGCTGTGTTGGAAGAGGACTTTTTAGAATGATAAATTCAAGCTATAATAAATTCTTTCCAAAGTTTTAGAGTTCCCCAGACTACATTGATGGAGTTCATTGCTTTGAAAACCTTTGTCCAACCTCCTCTGCCTTAGTTTCTTTCATAAGCCACTAAGGTGTGAGCATTAGTTTCTACTGCATTTAGGGGCTACCTTAACATATTACACCCTCATTTTAATTTAATTACATCTGCAAAGACCCTACTTTCAAATAAGGTTATATTTAAGGCCTATGTGCACATGAACTTGGAGGAATATTATTCAATGTTGACGTCTTCATTTTCAACAAGCCTACATTAATTTTTAGCCGCACTGTCTTTCCTTCGTACCCCTTCATAGTAGGGCTGAGTACATTGTTATCCTGGTACTTGTCACCACCTGAAGCTGCTTCATTTCTGAAATATTACATTCAAATTTTGCATTCTGTAACCAAAACTTGTTTTTTTCCTTCTCGCTTGCTTTCCACTGTGCCTGGTGTATCAAAAACTTTTCAGGGTGTCCAGCCCTTTGATCCCTCAAATTCTGCTAATATATTGTCCTCTTCTTGTGTTTGTCCACATTCTTATTCACTTGAGATTCTGTGGTCTGTCTCTTCTCTGCTGTTTTTTAGTTTTAAAAAATATTTTATTTTTAACTATTATGGATATGTAATAGTTGTACACATTTATGGAGCACAGGTGAAATTTTAATAGTCATATGATGTATAATGAATGATCAAGCCATCACCTCAAGCATTCATCATTTCTTTGTGTTAGTACTAGGCCAGGCCCACTTGTCTGTTATTTTGAAATATACAGTAAGTTATTTTTGTCATTTTGGAAAAGCTCTTTCTCTTGGCTTCTATACTTCTGGCCACCCTTTCTCAGTCTCCTTTGCAGGACCGTTCTACTTGTACTCCCTATTTAATTTTAGTATGTTGGTGAAACTCTGGTTCTTTATAAACCTATTGGACTTATTCTTATACTACATACCATTAACAAAGTAATATCATTTATCTTCATAGTTTCAATTATAATTTAAAATTTAAATTACATGTCTAAGAATTTCAGTTTTTTTATTAAATTATAGCTTTGTGTGTGTTTTATTAAATCATAGCAGTGTACATTAATGCAATCATAGGGTACAATGTACTGGTTTTATATACAATTTGAAATACTTTTATCAAACTGGTTAACATAGCCTTCACTGCATTTTCTTAGTTATTGTGTAAGACATTTATATTCTACATTTAGTAAATTTCACATGTACCATTGTAAGATGAAACGTAGGTGTGGTCCCACTGGTTACACTCCCTCCACCCATCCTTCCCCTCCCTCCCCTCTCCCCTTTCTCCATATTTTGGGCTATAATTCAGTTATAGCTTTCATATGAAAGCTATAAATTAGTTTCATAGTAGGGCTGAATACACTGTATACATTTTCTTCCATTCTTGAGATACTTTGCTAAGAAGAATATGTTCCAGCTCCATCCAGGTAAACATGAAGGAGGTAAAGTCTCCATCTTTCTTTACAACTGCATAGTATTACATGGTGTACATATGCCACAATTTATTAATCCATTTGTGGGTTGATGGGCACTTGGGCTTCTTTCATGATTTAGCAATTATGAATCAGACTGCAATAAATAATCTAGTACAAATATCTTAGTTATAATGTGACTTTTGGTCTTCTGGATTTGTACCTAGTAGAGGAATTATAGGATCAAATGGCAGGTCTATTTTTAGTTCTCTAAATGTTCTGCAAACATCTCTCCAAAAGGAACATATTAGTTTGTATTCCCACCAGCAGTGTAGAAATGTTCCCATTTCTCCACATCCCTGCCAATATCTCTGGTTTTGGGATTTTGTGATGTGGGCTAATCTTACTGGTGTTAGATGATATCTCAAAGTAGTTTTGATTTGCATTTCTCTGTTGATTAAGGATGGTGAGCATTTTTTCATGTGTCTGTAGGCTATGTGACTGTCTTCTTCAGAGAAGTTTCTCTTCAAGTCCCTTGCCTACCCTGAGATGGGATCACTTGTTCTTTTCTTACTAATATGTTTGAGTTATCTGTGGATTCTGGTTATTAAACCTTTGTCAGAGACATAACCAGCAAATATCTTCTCCCATTTTGAGGGCTGTCTGCTTGCTTTACTTACTGTGTTCTTGGCTGTGCAGAAGCTTTTTAGTTTGATCAGGTCCCAGTACAGTATTTTAGATGTCACTTCAATTGCCTGGGGGTCCTCCTCATAAAATATTCGCTCAAGCCAATTTCTTCAGGTGTTTTCCTTGTACTTTCTTCTAGTATTGTTATAGTTTCATGCCTTAAGTTTAAATTTTTAATCCAGTGAGAGTCTATCTTAGTTAATGGTAAAAGGTGTGGGTTCAGGTTCAGTCTTGAACCATTTGTTAAATAGGGAATCTTTTCCCCACTGGATGTTTTTAATTGGCTTGTCAAAGATCAAATAATGGTAAGTAGCTGGGTTCATATTTAGATTCTCTATTCTTTTCCATACATCTACCTCCCTCTCTGTTTTGTGCCAGTACCATGCTGTTTTGATCACTATCGATTTAAGGTATAGTCTGAGGTCTGATAGCATGATTCCTCCTTCCTCCAGATTTTTGTATTTCTGAGAATAGAGTTTCTTGTAATATTCATTAAGAAGTTTTTGAATTTCTGACCTTTGTGTTTATTTCTGAGTAATGTCTTTGCTATTCGAGGTTTTTTCTGATTCCATATGAAAAGAAGTATTATTTTTTTGAGATCTTTAAAGTATGACAGTGGAGCTTTAATAGGGGTTGCCTTAAAATTGCTTTGGGTGTATGGACATTTTAACAAAGTTAATTCTTCCCAGCCATGAGCATGGTTTGTCTTTCCATTTGTTAACATCTTCAGCTATTTATTTTCTTACAGTTTCATAGTTCTCTTTATAGAGATCTTTCACATCCTTTGTTAGGTAAATTCCCAAATATTTTATCTTCTTTGGCAGTACTGTGAATGGAATAGAGTCCTTGACTGTTTTTTCAGCTTGACTATTGTTGGTATATATAAAGGCTACAGATTTATGAGTATTGATTTCGTAACCTGAGATGCTGCTGTATTCCTTAATCAATTCTAAGAGTTTTGTAGTAGAGTCTGTGGTGTTTTCCAGATATACAATCATATCATCTGTGAAGAGTGAAAGTTTGGTCTCTTCTGACCCTATATGGATACACTAGATCACCTTTCCTTGCATAATTGAGATGGCTAAGACTTCCATTACAATGTTAAAAAGCAGTGGAGACAATGGGCAGTCTTGCCTGGTTCCTGATCAGAGTGGAAATGATTTCAATTTAACTCCATTCAATGCAATATTGGCTGAGGGTTTGCTATAGATGGCCTCTATGAGTTTAAGAAATATCCCATCAATACCAATTTTCCTAAGTGTTGTGATCATGAAGTGATACTGGATATTATCAAAAGCTTTTTCTGCATCAATTGAAAGAATCCTATGGTCTTTATTTTTTAATTTGTTTATGTGCTGAATTATATTTATAGATTTATGTATATTTGAACCAGCCTTGAGACCATGGGATAAAACCCACTTGGTCATTGTACATAGTTTGTTTGATGTTTTGCTGGATTCTGTTTGCTAGGATCTTGTTGAATATTTTTGCATCAATATTCATTAGTGATATTGGTCTATAATTTTCTTTTCTTGTTGGGTCTTTTCCTGGTTTGGGGATCAAGGTGATGTTTGCTTCATAGGATGTGTTGGGTAGTATTCCTTCTTTTTCTATATTTTGAAAAAGTTGAGTAATATAGGTATTATTTCCTCTTAAAAAGAGTTGGTAGAATTCTGATGTGAAGCCATCTGGTCCTGGGCTTTTCTTTCTAGGGAGATTTGGTATATTTGATGCTATTTCAGAATTTGATATAGGCCTATTCAACATTTCCTCTTCATTCTGGCTAAGTCTAAGAAGGTGGTGTGCTTCCAAGCATAGATTTATTTCCTTCAGATTTTTGTATTTCTGAGAATAGAGTTTCTTGTAATATTCATTAAGAATTTTTTGAATTTCTGAGGAGTCTGTTGTTATTCATCTTTACCATTTCTGATTGATGAAATTAGAGATTTTACTCTTCTTTTCCTGCTTAGGTTAGCCAAAGGTTTATCTATTTTATTGACCTTTCTTAAAAAAAACCCCAGCTTTTTGATTTATTGATAATCATTTTGTTTCTAATTTCATTTAATTCTGCTCTAATTTTAGTTATTTCTTTTCTTCTGCTGGCTTTAGGTTTGGAATGTTCTTCCTTTTCCAGTTGCTTGAGATGTCCCGTTAAGTTGTTAACTTCCTCTCTTTCTGTTCTCTTGAGGAAGTCTTGTAGTGCTGTAAATTTCCCTCTTAGGACTGCCTTTGTGGTATCCCAGAGGTTCTGATAATTCATTTCTTCATTATTGTTTTGTTCCAAAAATTTTATAATTTCCTTCTTAATCTCATCTATGACCCAGCTATCATTCAGCATAAAGTTATTTAGTTTCCATGTTTCTATATGAGTATGCAATTTCCTGTTGTTACTGAGTTCAACTTTTATTCTATGATGGCCTGAGAAGATGCAAGGAATAATTTCTATTCTTTTTAAATGGCTGAGGTTAGACTTGTGACCTAACAAGTGATCAATCTTGAAGTATGCTACATGGGCTGATGAGAAGCATGTGTTTTCAATTTTGTTAGGATGAAATGTTCTGTAGATGTCTGTTAAATCCAATTGTCAAATGGTTAAGTTTAAATCTAAAGTTTCTTTGCTGAACTTCTTATTGGAGGATCTATCCAACAATGCCAAAGGAGTGTTAAAATCTCTGTCTGTTATGGTGCTGGAAGAAATCAAGTTGCTCATATCTGTTAAAGTCTCTCTTGAGGCACATTCTGGTTGGGTGCATAAATGTTAATAATTGAAATCTCCTCATGCTAGGAGTTACCTGTAACAAATATGAAGTGATCATCCTTATCTTTCCTTACTTTTGTTGGTTTAAAGCCTATTGTATCTGCAAATAAAATTGCAACACCTGCTTTTTTTCTGATTTCCATTTGCCTGAAATATAGATGACCATCCCTTCACCCTGAGTCTATATTTGTCTTTTAAGGTAAGATGAGGTTCTTTTATGCAGCAGATATCTGGCCTGAGTTTTTATATCCAGTCAGCCAATCTGTGCCTCTTTAGAAGATAATTGAAACCATTCACATTAATTGTAAATATTGATAAGCCTGGTAGAATTTTGGGTATCAAGTTTTTTGAAAGTCCAGTGCACATTTTTAATCCTTTCATTACTGTGGAAGTTGGAATTTGACCAAAGTTACTGAATCAGTTTACTTTGGTGGTAGAGGATGGAGCTGGTCATTATGGAAGATAGGTCTGAGGATATCCTGGTGATCTGGTTTAGTTATGGCAAATTTCTTCAACATGTGTATGTAATTAATGTATTTAATTTCTCCATCATAAATGAAACTCAGTTTAGCTGGATACAGGATCCTGGGTTGAAAATTATTTTGTTGTAGGAGAGTAAAAGTCAATGACCACCCTCTTCTAGCTTGAAAGTTTTCAGCAGAGAGATCTGCAGTCATTCTAATATTTTTCCCCCTGTAGGTTATAATTTTCTTACCTCTGGCTGCTTGCAGAATTTTCTCCATCATATTATCCTTGGCGAAGTTAATTATAATGTGTCTGGGAGACATCTTATTTGGATCGAATCATGATGGGATTCTAAAACTGAACTGTATGCTATCTGAATTTCAGAATCTCTTGACATGTCTGGGAACTTCTCTTTGATTATTTCATAGAGTAGAGCTTCTGGGCCTTTTGAAGCCACCTCATCACCTTTAGGAATTCCTATAAGGCAAATATTAATTTTCTTCAAACTATCCCAGAGCTCTCTGAGAGAATGATCCATTTTTGCTCTCCACTTCTTTTCTTCTTTGAGCATTTGGGAGCATTCAAAAGCTTTGTCTTCTATGGCAGAAATCCTTTCTTCTGCCTGTTCCATTCTGTTACTGAGGGATTCTACTGTATTTCTCAGATCTTTGAGGGCTGCAAGTTTCTTGTCTCAATGTATCAAAATCTTTGGTGATTTTGTCTTTGGATTCATTGACTTCTTGAGACAACTTTTGAAATGCTCCTTGAATTTCTAATTCCAACTTTACCTGCATTCTATTAATCTTATTTGCAATCCTAATTCTGAATTCAATATCTGACATCTCAGCCACTTGCTTATTAATGGAATCTTCTGGTATGTTCTCTATGTCCTTCCTTGGAGGAGTTGATCTACTCTGATTATTCATGTTGCCAGAATTTTTCCACTGATTCCACTCCATGATTATTTTATACTGTTGGCTAGATGAGAACATAAGCTGAAGTTGGATTTGTGGCTCCTGGAGTAGGAATTAATCAGCCCTTTGTCCAAGAGCTGGACTGGTGTCTTTACCTTTTCCCCTAGAGCTTTGCAAAGGACCTGTACAGTACTATGGCCTAAGAGACTGGAGACCTGCCTGATTTGGTGGGGCTTAGTGGCTCTCTCTTGCTTTCAGCTGGTCTCTGTCCTACCCTAGTGAATTAGTTACTCTGGGTTGAAGTATCAGCTGTGGATAAATACCAGCAATTAATTCACTCTGCCCACCAATGGCAACAACTGGAAAAAGAAAATCAAATGTTCCCACAAACACACCCCCAGGGTACCACTTTGGTTAGTCCTTGGGTGATTGGACCAGTTCAAGAGTTTCAAACCAATTTTCCCAGTCAGCACCCAGTCTCACGTGGGAGAGTTCAAATGGTCTTTGGCTAAATAGCAGGGGTCTTCTGGCAGCTTGAGTGTGACTCATTCTGGTGCGCTATGGAGGACCTACCCTGCAAATGAAGGACCTACCCTGCAAATGAATTAGTCTGGGATGGTTAATGCCCTCTTCCCCACCTTGCACCTCACATGGCTGTGACACAGTTCCCTCCAATGAGGTGATGCTCCAGGGTTTGTGCCTGCCTGAGCCACAGAGAGATCCATGTCTCCTCGGCCATGCTACTGCTCTCTGCCACTACTTGGTAGGGGGAGCTGAGGCTTGACAACTTTAGGTGCTTTAATGGAGGCTGGGGTAGTTTACTCATTTCCAGCTCTGCCCCTGATTTATGTTCCTAACAGAACAGAACCATTTTGCAGAATTTGTTTCTCTTCTGGCTATATTCCTGTGCAGACCAGATGCTGTTGGAGTTCACAGAAACTGCGACTCAGTCCTGGTCTGTGCTGCTGCCCAGAGCTGGCATGTCTGTCTTGGCTGCAGTCTGTGTTGAGACGGGCACAGTTAGAGCTCACACTCAGCTCTGAGTTTTAGCCTCTGCCCGCCTGCCTTTGTCTCAGCTATTTTCCCCTGAGGGTCAGGTGCTTCTTAGGCTCACTAAAGCAGTCCTTCTGGCTCATCCCAGCCATGGGAGTATGCCATCTCTGTGCACCCATATTCTAGCCTCTGGCTCCACTGCACCACATCCAGCCAGGTACTGCCTTAGGCATACTCACAGGGTCTGTGTTACTGTCTCAGATCTGTTCCACCAGAGGCTGCCACCGGAGAAGATGCCCAGCTTCCTCTGGTTGCCCAGAGAGGCAGGGAGTGTCTCTCCAAAATATCCCCAGGGGTGTGACCCCTATTGTTCCTGCCACTACCGCTGGTGCTCTGTGCCATGGCACACCGCCTCTCCCTCTCCCATATGGCTTCCCCAATCTACCATCTTCTCCTTATACCCATGCCAAAGAATCAACACAGATCTGCACCAGCTTGTGCCTTGTCCACACCTTGTGAGAAAATGCCCAAGCATCTGGACTCCATGGGGACAGGCTTCCTGACCTCAGGGTGAGTGTGGAAGGGAGTGCTGAGAGTTCAGAATTACAGGTTGAGAATATATACAGTTTTCTACTATTTTATGCCTGGTGGGAGAGTGTGATGGCACACTAGTAGGTCCTCTCTGGGAAAGGAGTTTTGGGTTTTTAGAGGGTCTCTCCCATGGGATAAAATAGGATATCTTAACTCTGTTTGCTTGTTTGCTGAAAGTATACTGCAAGCCATTCTCATGGGGAAGGGGACTCCTGTCTGCTTGGTGATAGATTTTGTACCTATTGTTTGTTTCCTTAGGGTTGCAGCATGCTTCAGAAGGGTTGATGTGCATTCTTCAACCTTTTCTCTTGGGTCAGCTCCAAACCATCAGCTTACTTGCTAAACTTCTCTCCTTTAACTTTCCTTCTGGATGGGAGCCTCTGAGGAAAGCTGGCTCCAGTTGGCCGTCTTGCTTCCACCCCCTGAATTCAGTTTTTTAATCTACAACTATATCTGTCTTGCTAAGTAACAGGGCTACATATTCAACTACCTACAGGATAATTTTACTTGGATTTCTTAAGGTATATCAAGTACAACAAGCTGCAAAACACTCTCTTTGTCTCTACCAACAAACCTATGTGTTTCCTGCCATAGACAGTTGTACTATCCTCTATCCTCTCATACGAATCAGAGAGCTTAGCATCCTACCTGCCTTTCTTTCCTCTTTTAAACATCACACATTGTTGTCATTCAGTTACTTAAAAAAGTACTCATTGAGTATCTATAGTGTATGTACCAGACATTGTTAGACACTGGGTCACCTACAGGGAACAAGAATGGTGATGATTCCATTTCTAATGAAGCTCACATTCAAGTGTCAAAGACAAATCACAACATCATTCCTATAACCATTTGAGTAGGTCAGACGTTACGAGCATGATGAACATTGTGAATACAATGGACATAGCCCTAAAATAACATAATTTAACTTCAGATGTCAGGGAGAGATATCCTGAGAAAGTAATATTGGGAGAGTTGTGAAATAAGAGTAAGGACTTATCTGGTGAAAAGGAAAGTAAAGGCTGAGTATTAGAAGTCCCTATGGCCAGAAGAAGCACAGGCAGGAGAGAGCCTGTAGGGCAGTAGAGAGGTGGGAAGTGCTCTTGGCAAGATATTCAAGAGTCAGAATGAACAGGGCCTGGGAGATCCTGTAAAGTGAATTTTATTTTCATTCCAAGTGATAGAGAGCTTTTGAAGTATTTTAAGCCTAGATGTGGCATGATTGGATTCACAATTCAGAATAACGAGTCTGTCTGCAGTAAGGAGAGCAGGAGTATGTCAGTTGTTGAGAGAGGAGATGACATTGACTTGGACCAGAATGGTATCATCCAGAAATGGATCTAAGCAGACAGATTTAATAAATATTAAGGGAAAAAGTTAACAAGATCTATTGATAGCCTGGGTATGGGATGGGAAGGGAGGACAAGAAGATATCAAGTTTTCTGGTCATTAGGCACGAATGCTCTATGCCAGGCTGCTTTATCACCTCCCATTCAGATCTCTGTGACAGTTCTCTCACCTGTCTCTCCCACTTCCCATTTGTTCCCTGCAGGTTTCTTTACTGAGTTTGGTCAGTATTCACTTTCTAAACCAAAAATCTCTCTTGTTCTTGACTCCACTACTCAGAATATTGTCCAGATTCTTCGTCTTACCCTAAGGGGAAGTCCTGTCATTTGTTATCTGATCTTCAATCTTCCAAACTCTACTCTTGCCTCATTCCCTGTGTCATGTTAAGCAATAATGGAATTAAACTATTTTCAGATTTGTAACTGCTCCATATTCTTTCCTGACTTTAAATTTTGACATACTGTTCTGACTAATGAGGACACATTCCCATTTCTTATCCTTCTCTTTCTGATTAATTCTTACTCAGACTGCAAGGGTCAGCCTAGACTTCCTGCCTGCAGACAGGCTTTTGTTAGAGCTCCCACTGCAAATAGTAGATGCCCTATCCTCACCTGTTGCTGTTCTCCTAGCACCCTTTATTTTTATGATGACATATACTAACTTTTTGTGATTATTTGTTCATCTATTTTTTGCATTATAAACACTTTGAGTGTAGAAATCACATTCTGGTCATTATGTCTCTAGAACCTAGTACTGTGAGCCCTCAACAAACAACTGTTGAGGAAAAAGAATTGATGAATAAATAGATGAATGGGATTTTAAATTTTATAGTACAGAATTTGAGTTTAATTTACATTCCCCAATGCATGATACTGTCATTACTACACCAGAGAAATTCATTAATAGAGAATAGAGACAAGTTTGATAATTTTTTTTAAATGTTCCTTCTTTTTATAGCCTATAGTATGTTAATCTATATATTACTTTCCTGAGACTTTTTGGTATTTTTCAACAAATTACATGTAAATAAATGACTCACTTTTGTGACCATGTTATCATAAAAGGTTTGCATTTTATTAATAATAGATCTGATATATAATTACAATATACAAAGTCAGACAATTAATTTCATGAACTTATCGTAGAAAAAGTGCTACATACCTCATTGCTGAATATCACTTTGGTCACCTTTGAGGTACTCTCCTTGGAAAGCTATGCACTGATGCCAGTGCCTAGTCCACCCTTCAAAGCAACTTTGGAACTCTTTTTCTGAGATGGCCAAGAGTTTTATGAAGTCTGACAATTAAGTTTGTGAACTTATTCTAGACAAAATACTTCATACCTCATTGCTGAATACCATTATAATCACCAGATGGCCAAGGAAGCCTTTTTAATTTCACTTTTTTAGTTATTTTTAAGTATACTCAAGCTTATTAATTATAGTGACTTTGTTGTGTTATCAGATATTGTTCTTTATATCTAACTATATTTTTGTACCCATTAACCATCCCTTTTTTATGGCTGTTCCTCCTTTGTTCTTCCAGGTCTTTGTTAACCTTCATTCTACTCTCTGATCTGCCCTGAGATAAATTGTTTTTAATGGTTAGCCCTCACATATAAGAACAGGTGAGATTTGTTTTCTGTGTTTGGTTTATTTCATATAACATAATGTTCTCTATTTTCATCCCTGTTGTTGCCAATGGCAAGATTTCATTACTTTTGAGGATATACAATATTCCATTGTGTATAAGTATGGCAATTTCTATCTACTGATTCACTTATGGACACTTACTTGGTTCCATATCTAGGCTATTGTGAATAGTGGAGCAATATGCATGAGAGTACAGATATACATTTGATCTACTAAATTTCTATCTTTTAGATATACACCTGGTAGTGGGCATTCTGGGTTGTATAGTAGTTCTATTTTCAATTCTTTTGAGAAATCTCCATACTGTTTTCCATAGTGGTTGCACTAATTCTCATTTCCACCATCAGTATAGAATGATTTTCCTTTTCCTACAACTTCAAAAGCATTTGTTATCCTCTGTTTTTGGATTAAAATCATTTTAACTGTGGTGCGATGATATCTCATTATAGTTTTGATTTGTATTTCTATGATGACTAATGATGTTGGCCATTTTCTCATATACCTGTTAACCAATTGTATGTTTTCTTCTGAAAAATGTCTATTCAGATCCTTTGCCCATTTTTTAATTTGATATTTTTTCCCCATCATGTTCCTTATATGTATATATTCTGATTGTTAATCCCTTGTCAGATGGGTAGTTTGCAAATATTTTCTCTCATTCAGTGGGTATGCTTTTCACTTTGTTGATTATTTCCTTTGCTGTGCAGAAGCTTTTAGATTGATGTGATCCCAGATCTCATTTGTCCAATTTTGTCTTGGTTACCTGTGCTTTGGGGGTATCACTCAAGAATAATGAGTAATATTCGTTGCCTCCACCAATGTCCTGAAACATTTCTCCAGTGTTACCTTTCAGTACTTCCATAGTTTCAGGTCTTACATTTAAGTCTTTAATCCATTTTGATTTTATTTTTGTAGATGGCAAGAATAAAATAGTGTCTAGTTTTATTCTTCTGCATATGGATCTCCATTTATTGAAGAGACTGTCCTTTCCTCACTGTATGTTCCTGGCAACTTTGTGGAAAATAAATTCACTATAAATGTGTGAATTTACTTCTGGCTTCTTTATTCTGTTCTATTAGTCTGTCTGTTTAAAGTTAGTACTATGCTGTTTTAGTTACTACAGCTCTGTAGTATAACTTGAAGTCTGGTATTGTTACTCTTCTAGTTTTGTCCTTTCTGCTCAGAATGGTTTTGGCTATTCTGGATCATTTGGGGTTTCATATAACGTTTAGGATTTTTTTTTCTATTTACATAAGAATGTCATTGGTATTTTGATGAGAATTGCATTTAATTGGTAGATTACTTTGGATAGTGTGGATATTTTAACAATTTTGATTCCTTTAATCCATGAGTATGAAATATATTTTCATTTTTTGTGTGTTTTCTTCAACTTCTTTCATCAATATTTATAGTTTTCTATATAGAGATCTTTCACTTCTTTGATTAAGTTTATTCCTAGATATTTTATTTTATTTATAGTTCCTGTGAATGGGATTACTTCCTTGGTTTCTTTTTCAGATTGTTTACTGTTGGATATAGAAATACTATTAATTATTGTATGTTCATTTTGTATCCTTCGACTCTACTGAATTTGTTTAGTCAGTTCTAATAGTTTATGGGTAGAGTCTTTGGGTTTCTCTAGATGTAAGATCATAGCCTCTGCAAATAAGGATAATTTAAGTTTTTCCTTTCCAGTCTGAATTTGCTTTATATCTTTCCTTTGTCCAATTGCTCTAGCTATAACTTCCAGTACTATGTAGAAGAACAGTGGTGAAAATGGGAATCCTTGTCTTTTTCTAGATTTTAGAGGACAGGCTTTCAGTTTTTCTCCATTCAATATATCATCTCCACCCACTAGCTATAGGTCTGTCATATATGGCTATTATCCTCTTGAAGAGGTAAATTTCTTCTATTCCTAGTGTTTAATTTTTTTTATAACTGGCCAATCATGTTGTATTTAAATTTTATCTTATTTTTAATTGACAGTAATAATTATACATATTTATGGAATACAATGTGATGTTTCAGTACAAGTACACATTGTGCAATGATCAAATCAAGATATTTAGAAAATCCATTACCTAAAACATTTATTTTATTGTGGCAAAAAACATTCAGAAATCTCTTTTCTAGCTTTTTGGAAGATTTATTTAATAATTATTAACTATAGTCATCTTACTATACAACAGAACACCAGAACTAATCCCTCCTATCTGAACTTTGTACCCATTGACTAACCTGTCCCTTTGCCAACCCTTCCTGCCTTTCCTTCCCCAGCCTCTCGTAACCACTATTCTCTCTGTTTATGTGAGATTAACTTTTTTAGATTGCATGTATGAGTGAGATCATGTGGTATTTATCTTTCTCTGTCTGGCTAATTTGTTATATTTTTTGAAGTTTTTTTTTTTTTTCAAATTAATATGAGGATACAATTTTTAGGTTACTTTGTTCTCACTTCAAGGGTAAAATTCCATTTGTAAAAGAGCCCCTCACCCAGGGGACGAGTTATACATTCTCCCAATGTGCATGTTAGGTGAGAATCTGCCTCATGCCCTCCCTCCTTCTGGCCCATCCCCACTTCCTTGTACCCCCAACTGGACTATATTAGTGTTTTATTGTTCTTATGAGTATGTAATTGTTCATATATTGATTTCATATTAGTATGGAGTTCATCGGATATTTATTTTTCCATTCTTGTGATACTTTACTAAGAAGAATGTGTTTCAACTCCAGGTAATTGTAAAATATGTAACGTCTCCATCTTTTTAATGGCTGAATAGTATTCCGTGGTATACATATACTATAGTTTGTTGATCCATTTATGAGTTAATGGGCACTTAGGTTGCTTCCACAACTTAGCAATTATGAGTTGAGCCACAATAAAAATTCTAGTGTAAATGTCTTTGTAGTAAATGAGTTTTGTTCTTCTGGGTAGATATGTAGTAATGGGATTTCAGGGTCAATTTGAAGGTCTACTTTTAGATCTTTGAGGATTCTCCATATTTCTCTCCATAAAGGCAGCATTAGTTTGCAATCTCAACAGCAGTGTAGAAGTGTTCCCTTCGCTCCACATCCACACCAGCATCTGGTGTTTTGGGACTTTGTGATGTGGGCTCATATTTTAGAGTGGTTTTGATTTGCATTTATCTGATGATTGAAGATGATGAGCATTTTTTCATGTGTTTTGTGGCCATTCATCTGTCATCCTTGGAAAAGTTTCTGTTCAAATCTTTTGCCCACTTGTAGAGAAGATTGTTTGTACTTTTCTTATTATTTAATTTATCTGTAGAGTCCAGTTATCAGGCCTTTGTCAGATTCATGACATGCTAATATCTTCTCCCATTACAAAGTCTGTCTGTTTGCTTTATTTGTGGTACCCCTTGCTGTGCAAAAGCTTTTTAGTTTGATCAAATCTCAGTTATTTATGTTTGGTGTTGCTTTAATTGCTAGGGGTGTCTTCCTCATAAAGGTTTTGTTCCCAGCCAATATCTTCAAGTGCTTTTCCCATACTCTTTTCTAGAATTTTTATCATTTTGTGTCTTAAATTTAAGTGTTTTAAAAATTTTTATCCTGAAGATGTTGAATTTTATCATATGCTTTTTCAGTATCAATTGAAATGATCATACTATTTTTTCCTTCTGTTGATATGATGTATCACAATAATTGACCTGTGTATGTTGAACCATCATTGTATCCCTGGGATGAATTCCACTTGATTGTAATGAGTAATTTTTAAAATTTTTTGTTGAATTAAGTTTGCTAGTATTTTTGTTGAAGGTTTTTACATCTATGTTAATCAGAAATAATGGCCTATAGTTCTCTCTCTCTCTCTCTCTCTCTTTTTTTTGTTGTTGTTGTTGTGTCTTTGTCTGGTTTTGGTATCAGAGTGATACAGTCTTTGTAGAAGACAGTTTTTTTGAATATTTCAAGTAGGATTGGTATTAGATATTCTTTGAATGCTTGGTAAAATTCAGTAGTGAAGCCTTTGGGTACTGCACTTTTCTTTGATGAAAAATATTTTATTACCGCCCCTATCTTATTACTTGTTATTGGTGTAGTCAAGTTTTGAATTTCTTTCCTGTTTAATCTTGGTAGGTAGTATGTGTCTAGAAATTTATCTATTTCTTCTATGCTTTCCAATTTAGTGGCATAGAATTGCTCATAGTAGTTTCTAAAGATCCTTTTGGTTTCTGAAGTATTCAATGTGATATTTCTTTATTCTTTTCTGATTTAATTTGGGTATTCTCTCTTTTTTGGTAATCTGGCTAAAAGTGTGTCTATTTTGTTTATCTTTTCAAAAAGCCAACTTTTTGTTCCATGGATCTTTATATTTTTTTGTTTAAATTTCACTTATTTCTGCTTTGATCTTGTTGTTTCTTTTTTTTTCTGATACTTCTGGGCTTGGCATGCTCTTGTTTCCCTAGTTCTTTGATGTGTATCATTAAGTTATTTATTTGAAGGTTTTCTACTTTTTTGATGTAGGTATTTATTGCTACACAGTTTTCTTTCCTATTACTGTTTTTTTCTGTATCCCATAGTTTTTATATATTGTATTTTCATTTTCATTTGTTTTGAGAAAATTTAAATTTTATATTTACTGCTTAATTTCTTCATTAAATCATTGGTCATTTGGGGGCATCATGTCTAATTTCCATGTGTTTGTACAGTTTTCAATGTTTCTCTTGTTATTTATTCCTTTGTGATCAGAGAAAATACTTGGTATGATTTCAATTTTTTTTTGAAATTTTTAAGAATTGGTTTTTTGCCTAACATTTGGTTTATCCTTAAGAATGACCCATGAGCTGAGGAGAAGAAAGTGAATTCCATAGCTTGGATGAAACATTCTGTAAATCTCTTTTAGGTGTATTTGGTCCATGGTACACATAGAGACCAATGTTTCATCATTGATTTTATGTCTAGATGATCTGTCCAATGCTGAAAGTGGAGTGTTGAGTTCTCCAGTGATTATTGTATAACAGTTCTATTTTTAGCTCTGCTAATACTTACTTTAAATGTCTGGGTGCTTCAGTGTTGCACGTGTATATATTTAGAACTGATATGTCTTCTTGCTGAATTGAGCCCTTCCTCATTCTGTATTGATCTCCTTCGAAAGTATTTACAGTTTTTGTCTTGAGATCTATTATCTCATAGAAGTATAGCTAGTCCTTCTCTTTTTTGGTTTCTATTTGCATGGGATATCTTTTTGCATTTCTTTATTTTCAGTCTATGTGTGTCTTCATAAGTGAAGTGTATTCTATACAGTTGGCTATTGGGTGTTTTTTCCACTTGGCCACTCTATGTCTTTTAATTAGAGAATTTAGTCCACTCACATTTAATGTCATTATTCATAGGTAAGAACTTCCATCTATCATATTGCTATTTGACTTCTGGTTGTTTTTTGGTCTTCTCCTTTCTTTCATCCTTCCTATCAACATTGGTTAAAAGTGATTTTCTTTGATAGAGAAATTTCTATATAATATCTTGCTTCCTATTTTTGGTGTATTATCTGTTGTAGGTTTTCAATTTGACATTACCATAAGGTTTGCTAAAAATATTTTATCACCAATTGTTTTCAACATGACAATTTTGTTTACCAATGAACAAACAAAGAGAAATCTAACACAAGTTCTGCTCTTTAACTCTCTCTCCTCGTATTTTTAGCTTTTTATGTTTCATCCATATTTTTTTTTACTCTTTAGATACATTGATAACTTTCAGTAGAACAATTAATCATTTGCTGTATTTTTCAAGTCCTAATCGAGAGCTATTTTTCAGGCTATATGAAATGGATAGATGGAGTGGGTGAGTGATTTTTTTTTCCTTTGGAATATAATTATTATCTACTTATGATTATGGATGTCAATTATATGCAAATATTATACAATAACAATAGGTCTGGCAATAAAAGGCAGTTACTAGTAGCAATAATTGTTTCAATTACTTAGTTATTTTGAAAATACTAGAGGATGGATATAAGTCTATTTTCTACTTCCCTCCCCTTATTCTTTTCTATGCAAATAAGCCTAAATTCATATTGATTTATTAGGCCTTACATTTCATGTTGTGGTGATGCTCTAATTAATGAAAAACATGATAATGCCACAATTTATAAGAATGGTTGATAAGAAAATATACATCATACGTTTGTCTAGATTTATTGGATATTCAACAGGTGGGGATAGTAGAGGGAGTGAAAGATAAAAAAAATTACTAATTGGGACAATATACACTGTTTGGTTTATTAGTTACACTAGAAATCCAGACTTTATCACTATATAATTCATCCACAAAATAAAAAAAACCCACTTGTACTCCTATCTGTTGGAATTAAAATAATAAATAAATAACACATTTATTTATTTATTAATATTTTTTACCAAAGTCATCACAATACTATGTTAATTAATTAATTCATGCATTAATTTAACAGGTATGTTCTGAGCATCCTCTGTGTTCTAGGCACTTTTCTGGTGATACGTATCCCGTGGTCCGTCAGACAGACACACTTGTCCTCATGGAGTTTATGTTCTTGTGGGAAAGAGGGACAATAAACAAAGTAATTAAGCAAAATATACTCTCTAGATACATTGATAACTTTTAATAGGGCAATAATTATTTGCTGTATTTTTCAAGTCCTATTGAGAGCTTATACTGGCTATCTATAGTGTGTTAGAGATAGGTCCTATGGAGAAAAATAAAGCAGAGAGAGGATAGAGAATGCTAACAGTAGCAAATTTTGAAAAGGTGATAAGAGAAGGCACAGATTGAAGGAAAGAGACCAAAAACTGAACAGAGGAAGAAAGAACATTTCAGGCAAAGAAAAGAGCAAATAGAATCTTTGTGCACCAAGGTTACTAGTGTTCCTATGCAGAAAGAACAAGGCAAAAGCAACTGGAGATGAGGTCAAGTTGGATATCTGGGTCTCAGACCCTTTCTAGACCTTTATTTATTATGAACGAGTTGGTATGACATGGGAAGGTTTTGAACAGCAAAGTGACATCTCCTGATATGTTTTAACAGGGTTATCCTAGTTGCTTTATTAGAAAATATGAAAGATAAAGAAAAAAGTAGTTGGGAAGCTTAGAACATTAATGCAAGCAAGACATGATGATGTTTATTTGAACTTGGATTGGTGGAAATGGTCAGATTCTAGAATTTTTTTTTTCTTTTTTGCACTATTTTGAAGATAAAGCCAAGAAGATTGAATATGGATCGTGAGAACAAAAACATATCAAGACTTAATGTTTTTGGACTGACTAATGGGAGTCCTAGCATTTACTATAATGTGAAATGAGGAAGAACAGAAGATGTGTGTGTGGCTGCGCATGTGTGTATGTGTAGATCAAGTTTGTTTTTTTGTGTGTGCTACTTCTGAGATGAGTATTAGGCACTTAAATGCAAATATCATCTAGATAGTTTCTTATGAAAGTATGAACTTCAGAGAAGAGATCTGGGCTTATAATACAAATTTGAGAGTCATCATCAAATAAGTGGTATGTCACACCATGAAACAAGAAGGAAAAAATTAAGGGGATGGGGACATTTAACTACTGTATGTCACTGTCTAATACAGTAACCACAACCACATATAAATATTCAGCACTTGAAATATGGCTACTCACATTCAAGATGTACTATTAAGTGTGAAATACACACTTCAGATTGCAGAGACATATTTTGCAGAAAAGAATGTAAAATATTTTACTAAAACTTCTATGCTGTTAGTTGTTAAAATGCTATCTAGATATGTTAGATTAAGTATATTATTAAAATTAGTTTTACCTGTTTCTTTTTACTTTTTAATGTAGCTACTAGAAAATTTAAAATTACATATGTGACAAATATTGTGGGTCATATTTTGATTGGGCAGTGAAGGGAAAAAGATGTTCGAGCATTGAACTCTGGGGAATTCCTAGACCAAGCTATTTGGAAGAAGATGCAGAGTCAAAAATTAGACTGAGCTGGGGGTAAGATACCAGGAGATGGTGGCATCCAGAAAATCAAATGAAGAAAAAAACTTAAGGCGGAAGGAGTGACCTACTATGTCAAAGTTTTAACTGACTATGAAGCCTCAAATAAAATTAGGGTTGAGGAATGACAACTGGTTTAGCAGCGTAATGATTATTGGTATTTGAGCAATATTAATATTTGTGGAGCTGTAAGGTGAACACCTAATTGAAATGTTTCCAGAGAGAATTAGAGAAAAGTAAACAATAAAAATAATGAAATATTAAATAGAAAATTCTTTTATTGTTTTTATTTTTCAATAAAAAAACATATTATATAGAAAATTCTTTTCATTTGAAGTGTATTTCTGCAAAGGGAAAGAAAAAATAAATAACAGTTTGGGGCCAGTATAGTGGAGTTGAGACAGGCTTTTTTTAGGAAAGGAGAAATAGCAGCATGTTTTTTATGATGATACAGATGATCTAGCATAGAGGGATTCCAGGTTCATAGAGGAAAACTGCTTTTGTGATTTCCTGGTTAGTCTACAGGGGTTGAACTCTAAAGCAAAATGCAAATCAGTATGACCAGCTGACTTGATAGTAGAATACATAAAATCTAGCAGAGGGTAGAGGGTGGGTTGTGACAAAGCTTATGGGAGTGTGAAGAACTTGTTATTTAAGAATAAACTCAGGTTGGGAGTGAGAATTTGGGAGTCTACCTTTAAAAATGTGAAGAGATGAAGTCTGAAAGAGAGGTAGTTAAACAATAAAAAAATCAGAGCTTGTATGTGAAAATCTCCCTTTAGTTCATAAGCAACAAAACATTTATTCTTGGGGAATTACAGAATAGTGTGTTCCACAATATTATTTATTTTATTTGAAGAACTGGCAAACTTTAAGGGTAGGATGAATTAAAGAGAACAATAAGGTTTCATTTCAGCAATAATAGATGATTCTTTGGCTTTGCTTTATTTTCATGTGTATACTTTGAATGTTTTACTTTCATTCCTGATTGGAATTACATGAAGTAATTAATAATGAAAATATTTTGACATTGCAACCAACAAGAAAAGCATGGTTGCTTCAAGACAGAAGATAACGAATAGCTGCACTGCAAAATAATAACTTTTAACTGTTGTAAACAAAATGTAGTCCAGGTTTTGCTTCTTTGGTAAATAAATGTTAAAATGACTAAGAAGTCAAAGCACTGTATGTGTCTGAATGCTTGCTTTCAAGAGAAGGAATAATTGTAATATTTTTCATTACTTAATTAAAGTTCAATATTTATTATTAAATTCCACATGTCAAACACTGTGATACAAGGTTAGATGAAGACATTATTCCCACCTGTAAGAAGCACATATCTCTTATCTGGTATATAAGCGGAAGAATCATTCCTATAAACAAATATTGTAACAGTAATATTGAGCATCCATTATTTGTGAGGCATAGTTTGCATAAAATATATGCAACATAGGAACTAAATTCAATCAGTAAGGAGACTGATATCGTAACTTCTCCAAATCCACTCAATTAACAATGTGGGAGAAGTAGAATTTAACCCAGTTTGGTTTTGTTTCCAAACTAACACTTTTCTCCAATACATCCCTTGATGAGCAAATAAAATAATAAAGATGCAGATCTATGATTTATTATTGAATAATAAATTACCTCAGACATGTTGTAACCCCCATGGTGGAGATAGATAGATGGACCCCACTTGATGCAATAATTAAGAAGAAATTTATTACACCTGCAGGGGGCTGATGCTGTAAGAAGCAAGCAGCCTAGAATAGCAGGTAAAACATCCTTTTATACTGTTTTTCTGCATGGATCAGCAAGCTTAGTGAAATATAGAAGCCAATCATAGCGGTTAGTGCAGGGTGGGGGTACATATTAGCTCATGGGTCATAAGGTACATTAACTCATGGGTCACAAGATGGGGGTCACATAGTTCAAGGGGTACAAAGTGGGGGTACATAGTCACATATACATGGGTGAAAGTTACATAATTCAAAGGCAGGGGCACACAATTTCCAGAACTTAGGGCTTAACATTAGGGGCTTTATTTGGAATCCACCCTTCCTTTCCTCTTTTCTTTATCTTTAACCTTTTTCTTGGAATCTAACTTCTCCACCCTTAACAGGGCTGGAACTATAGGGCTCAAGAGAAGTTTCTTTTTCAAGGGTAGGGGGCTTGTTGCATTCCCCACTGGTCTTAGGGGGGAATTAAGGGAGCCTGGTTATCACAGACTGCAATGCTAGTGGCTGCAATGCTATTTATTTATTTATCTCAACTTTCTGTGAGTTAGGAATTTGGAAATGGCTATGCTAGGTCCTTTCACTCTGCCCTCTGCAGACTATACTCAAGTGTCTGCTGGAATTGCAGTCACCTCGAGGCTCCACTGGAGGTGAAGTCATCTACTGGCTCATATGCATGATTACTGACAGAATTCGGTTCATCTAGGCCTGTAGGAGGGAATAGCTTCGTGAACCAAGCTGCTGGCCAGGTGCTTACATTAGATCTCTTCCTCAAGTATCTCTTCATAGAGCATTTCACAAATGGCAACTTCCTTTATTGGAATTAGCCAGTAAGAGGACAAGGAGAGTAACAAGATGGAAGCTGGAGTCTTTTTGTTAACCAGATATGAATGTGGCATTTCATAATTTTGGCTGTATTCTATGTTTTAGATGTAAATAAGTTGGGTTCACACTCAAAGCGGAGAGATTTTTACCTGAAGGCATAAATACCATGAGCCAGGTATCCTTGGGAGCCATTTCAGAAGCAGCCTACCACAAGGTGCACACAAAATGGAGTATTAGCTCAAAGGAAAAGTCATTAAATTTGTTGGAGTGGGGGCAAGAATTTAAAAAAGCTGAACTGTGGGGTGAACACTGTATAGTGGTTAAGAAGTCATACGGTTTAATGAAATTGATTTTTTTGAATAAGGGAAGGTATAGTTAAGACATGAAGAGGATAAAGGCTTTCCTGGAAGCTAGGACACTATGGGAAAATGTGAAGGGTTATTAAGCTCTGGAGGCAATTTGGAAATGAAATTATAGAAAAATAGACCTTAAATTTTGGGGAGTCTGAGAACCTATTTGAATAGTGATGAAAAAATGTTACTGTTCTCAGAAGAAAATAGCATATAAATACATTTGTTACTTTTCTGAGATTACCTGGACCCAATTTTGAAGAAAAATTTATGGTTAATTAGGCCAGGGGAAATTTTGAAGCACATCCTTACTAGGAATTGGGATTTTACTGAACAAGGTAACAGTCAACCTCTAAAGAAAATTTAAGGAGCAGAGTAGTTGATAATATTCATACTAACAATAGTTGCAATTTCCACTAGTGGGTTTGGATGAAAAGGATAGGATATAAAGCTACTGTAGTAACCCTGACAGCAGGATAAAGAGACCTGAAGAGGGTGGTGATGATTGGGTAGAGAAAAAGACTAATCTTTAGGAAGAATTCTCAATTGAACTTGCTGACAAAATAAAACTCAGGTGATAAAGAGGAACGACTTTAGCTTTCTGCTTTTAGAAGCTAGATGATAACATTTTGACAAATGTGATTATTTTGAGATAAGAAGATGAAAATTCATCAAAATACTGTGTGTGCATATTGACAAATGCATCAATTTAGTGATAAAAGAATAAATATAATATTGATTTAAAAAAAGGCATATTTGTACTGTCTATGTGTGATAAATACAACATTTGCCTAGAATAAAAATAGCAGATCAGGCCGAGAAAATCAGACAGAAATTCTGTCTACAACATAAATTAGATGCAAAAATGCTGAGAATGCCCTGTGGTTACTGTAGACTAAATTAATTAATGGAATTGCACTTTTTAATTTAATTAATGAGGTTTGAACCAGAAATTCTTCTCTTTTGTTATTATTCAGTCAGTTGATTGATAGAGGCCAAAGAATATTTCAAATCACCTCAGGCTCAGGGTCATGTCCCTATTTCCTTCTTTGTTTCTTTTCCTCCTCCTCCAAGTGCCTTTGAAAACAATGATGGAGCTACTGTGGACAAGAAGGATGGAAAGTATTAATTAATTTCCTTTTCTTGGCAGTGACAAACGGGTGATCTTTTAAGAATTGTGGCCATGAGGATGACCAGAGGTCTAGGCTTTGGAAATCAGTTCCTTACCCTTTTGTCCTCCAAGCACTCTTTATGACCCTGGCAGTTTTAGGGGTTATAATTTACAGAGCAATAGTTTGGCCCTTATAGAGGAATGTCATTATGACCAAATGCCATATGAATTTTGATGCTCTCATTTAAGCTTTGGCCTGATGCTAATTTCAATTTAATTTGCTAGAATGGTAGGGCCATTTGGCTGAGCCATCAACAATAAAACATATATTTACTTACTTAGTTCTTATAAATACAGAATTGATTTTAACATGTTTAACAGCTATGACAACTCTATTCAAGGACTATACACTTCATAAAAGTCATACAAGTATACAAATAATTATGAAGAAAATAAAATTATACTTGTATGTCTACTAATGTAAAGTATTATGGGGGTCCAGAAAAAGGAGCTATAATAATTATTGGGAATCTGAAAATATCTCAGTTAGCAAGTGGCATCCCAGAGAGCCTGTAGGTGACAGGTAGCATTTTTAAGAAGTCAAAAAAAGCAGAAGAAATAGGAGAAAATATAGTCATAGAACTTCAAGATATACCACTGTTTAGTAAAGTTTCTTTAAGGACAAGTGAAAGATGAGATTGGAAAGGCAAAGTTAAAGTTAAATTAGTTCATCCTCCGTACACTGTCACTAAAAATAAAAAAAGAAATTTGTTGACTTCTATGGTACAAATATTGACTGTATAGCAAACTTGGTTTCTCTTCTTTCCTCGCATAGAGCTTAACTGTGCTTAAAACATTATGCTTTGTAGTTATGTGTTGCTACATGATCAAATTTAGACAATGCTATGAAGTGGGGTATCTCCAGACCTGGCCCATATGAAACATTAAATGCCATCCTCTGTGTTCCTTAGCTTTCATACTCGTATTACGTGATTTTGATCCTTATTATAAGATTAGTATAATCAAAACCATGTGTTGCTGGTTAAAATAAAGAAACATAAATCAATAGAATAGAACAAATAGCCCAGAAATGGACCCAAACAAATAATAAACTGATATTTGACAAAAGTGAAAGGGCAATTCAATGGGAAAAGGAAAGTTTTTCAATAAATGGTGCTAGAGCAATTGGACATCCATCTACAAAAACATCGACCTCAATTTGTACTTCACATCTGTTACAAAAGGCAAGGCAAAATGAATGTCAAGTCCAAATGTAAAATGTTCAAGTCTAAAAGTTCTAAATGAAATCCTCAGTAAAAATCTTTATCATCTTCAGCAATCCAAATTCCTACAAAAGATACCAAAAGCATAATGCAAAAGATAAAATTGATCAATTAAACTCTATCAAAATTAAAACCTTTGGTTCTGTGAAATACCTATTGTGAGTATAAGAAGGCCAATTACAGAGCTGAAGAAAATATTTGTAAATCACATTTCTGACATGGGACTGGTATTTAGAATTATAAAATCCTAAAAATCAAATGATAAGAAAATCAGCATCACAGTATAAGAAATGAGCAAAAGATCCAGGCACTCCCCCAGGGAAGACATTTTGATGATGCCTATGAAAAGTTGCTCAACAAAATTAATCACTAGAGAAATGCAACTTAAAACCACGTGAAATACTGGCATGCGTTTATTAGCATGGCTAAAACAAAACCGGAAATACCAACTAACAATAACAAGCATTGGTTAAGAAGTGAAGCAACTGGGAACTCTTTGTTGATAGGAACAGAAAATGGTGCAACTGCTTTAAGGCAAAATTTGGCAATTTCTTGTAAAATTAAACACACACTTGGCATATGTCCCAAGGATCCTACTTCTAGGTACTTTCCCTAGAAGAAATTAAAACTTTATTTTTTTTTGAGACAGAGCCTCAAGCTATCTCCCTGGGTAGAGTGCTGTGGCATCACAGCTCACAGCAACCTCCAACTCCTGGGCTCAAGTGAGTCTCCTGCCTCAGCCTCCCAAGTGGCTGGGACCACAGGCACCCGCCACAACACCTAGCTATTTTTTAGTTGCAGCTGTCATTGTTTTTTCGTGGCCCGAGCTGGATTTGAACCCGCCACCTTAGGTGTATATGGCTGGTGCCTTAGCCCCTTGAGCCACAGGCGCCAAGCTGAAATTAAAACTTAAAATCACACAGAAATCTGTTTCTAAATATATGGCATTAAAATCTGAAATAGACATTAAAAATCTGAAATCAAATCATTTATATTTCAATTGTTGAATGGTTAAATTGTGATACATGAATGCAATAGAATTTTAATCAGCAATAAAGGGAACAAAATACTGATTCCTGAAATGATCTGGACATATCTCTATGTTTTGCTAAGTGAAAGAAGTTAGATGTCCAAAGACTACATATTGTGTGACTCTATGTAATATTCTGGAAAACAGAAAAATATAGTGATGAGAACGTATCAGTGTTTTCTAGAAATCTGGGGCATGGGAAATGGGATGGATCCTAGAAAAGAACTTTCAGGGTAACAGAATCGGGCTGTCATATGGCTATGCTGGTGGACACACGACTTTATGCTGTGTCAAAGCCTAAAGAACATTATGCTATAACTACTGTAAAATACTAGTATATACTTATTAGCATAGCTGAAACTGAACCAGAAACAACTGGTAACACCAAGTGCTACTGAGGATATGAAGCAACTGGAGTTGGGATTTATTTATCACATGCAATTTGAAAATTATTAATTTTAAAATTAAAAATATAGGGGCACAAAGTTCTGCATTTTTAACTTTCCTACTGCTAGAAAACCTAATGAACCCAATTCACAGATACTGTGAATACATTGCAACCAACAAAAATGTCAGCAACAAAATGGATTCTTGGGAATACACATTCGCATCCGTAGGGTAATGGTGTTATTTAACAAGAGCCTATAGCAAATGCAGTGTTTGACTGGACGTAGCAAAATGTCAGATTAGAGCATGGCTGAAAATTAATCTCCACATGACCTTGAGCAAGATTTCAAGCTTACTCCACCACCTGTAGAACCGGGTAATAGAATCCTTATTGGAGATTTCTCAAGAACTAAAATGATCTGTTGTATTTGCTGGCTCTTAGGAGAATGCGTGGCATATGAAGCTTGACAGTCAATGTTTGGTAAACCTGTATCTGAGGGTACTTTTGAGGACTATAGTCCCATTTAGGATGACATCGTCTGTTAAGGAGACACTCTTTGTGTAAACTTTGATTAAGTTATATTTCCTCATGATATAAAAATATCTACACTGAAAATTTGCTTTGAGGATTAAATGTGAAGTGATGAGTAAAACCACTGTTCAAATACACTGAAAACTAAAAGTGATTCCATTATTATAATTGTTTTCTTCATTAAGAGTATTTTCATGTTCCTGAATTTATTTATGCAATACTATATTTTTCTAAACCACACAAAGTAATAGTGGAAAAATATTTAAAGGTATATTTATATTTGTCTTTCTTTTTAACACTTGATGCATTTCAAATAACTATCTCTATCTTTCACTGCAATGTTAAAGGTGAGTTTGTTAGTAGATAATGATTTGTTAGTAGGATTGTTAATATACATTTGGGAGGGAACTTGCTTTCATTTGTGGGATGCCCAGAAGACTCAGAGTTTGGAATACTGTATGTTTGGTAATACCAACACTCTTATTTGCCTTCATATATTCTTGTAGCTGAACTTTTTACCATTACATTTTCTTGAGCATTGTGGCTGATTACATTTTGGTATGATTTGTTGGTAACATCTATAACATCAAACTTTAATATTCAAATAATACTCTGGTGACTCTATAAATACTAAACAAAATGAAATACGATCTTAAAATACTCTTATTTGTCTTTTGCTTCTGAAGAGGGATATAATATGCCTTTTAAATCTATTTCCAGGAAAAAAACACTTTAGTATTAATTTCCATACATAATTCAATAAGGTCAATTTCTGACATTTAAAAAATCTGACAGTAGGTGCTAAAAATATCTTTCAGGAAAATAATATCACCAGATACTAGAAAAAGCACAGTCATCATTTACGACTATAAGTTTTTCATGTTCCGTATTTTACCCAAGTGTAAGATAAACAAATGAACTGAAAATCTTATAATTTATAATTTGTGAATTTGCCACTCTTCTTGATAGATTCATGCTTTTTTCACTCTCTAGAAACACTGACTAGAAAATATGAAACTAAAACTCTCTTTTTAAATTTGTAGTCCTGTGCACCTGATTTAATAGAAAGAACAAAGTGTGTATGTGTGCGCGCGCGCGTGTGTGTGTGTGTGTGTGTGTGTGCGTGTGTGTGTGTGTCAGAGAGAGAGAAGAGGAGGAGGAGGAAGGAGAGGCAGAAGGGGAGTTTGAGGGATTTTCAGGGAGAGGGGAAAGGAAAGAATCCTAGATTAAAACTTTCATAGTCAACTCTAAGTTGAGTTTTGATTTAGCCTACTAACATCTTGATTGAAACTAAAGTGCCCATCACAAATATGAATGTCTTTTATTCCCAATAATTTACAGCATTTTATGGCCTATTTCACTGCATCATAAATGTCATAATGACCAAATGTTCCATGAAATGTCATAAAATGACATGAATTACAGTTATCATCTAGGTCTATGTCTGGAAACCCCAGTTTCTGGCTCATACTCAGGTAATATTATGCTTTTTGTGTTTCAAAATCTCTGTGTACTGTGACACTAAGTTAATTAATTGTACTTTATCGTCCAAATATACTGTGCTCCTCTCTCAAAAAGGAATTCATTAGTCTGGAGGGTGCATACTTTACTGAATGAAGCATATCCCAGTGATAACACTGTTATTTCTTTAAATATCAGCTATTTGAAGATTCTTAAAAATCTCATCTTAACAAAACTCCCTGGCATAATAATGCCTTATAACTAATGTTTCATTTTCAGTATTAGGACTTGTGCTGTTTGGGGACTTATTAAGGTAGATGAGGTTTCATCATACCGTTCAAATTCAGTAATGAATGCCATGCTCTTTGGCCAACCCATTCTCCCATTATCCTGTGCATGCCAGAATTGTAATTTGATGGTTTTCTAAATGTGAGTAAGGAAAAAGGGGAAGAATCATAACCGTGCTTGCTCTTCTTGCAATTATGCTGCCTACACTGGCATTACTAGATCTATTTTCACCAGTTGGTTTTACTACTTAGCTTTGATCCAGCTAAAAATTTAGCTTGCTAGCTAAGAAGTGGTTTTTTAAATATTAATTTTCAATTTATATCAACATATTTAAGCATTTTCCTTCTCTCTCTCTCTCTTTTTGGTTAAAGAAGGAAATGCTGAAGCTCATAAACTGGGTTCTGATACACCTATTTGTTTGTTCAACTAATATTTATTGAGCCCCTACTGACTCTGGGCATTGCAGCTTAGAGGAAGAAATAGAACCTAGCAATTGCTATTTCTCTTTTGTGATACCAGGGAGTCAGAAAATAAACATGTATTCATAAGTCTAGTTCTAAGTGTCTGACTTTGGTAAGCAAAGGCATTTTCTACAGAATACTATTTTCTAGATCTACAGAGGAATACAAATTTAAATACTTTGACAAGCATTTTTCAGTTCTGAAAGTTATTTTTATTGCTATTTTTTAGTGTGTTTTTCCCTACTCCTTACCATTGAATAAATTACAGGCAAACTAACTCAATCCTTCCTCCCCTGTGGAGAATCAATATAAATGAAACAATGGACACTTTGCTACTCTTGGTGCTCCAGTCTCAGGACGCATAGTCCTGCTTGAAGGGAAGTGTAATAAGTAACTGAATAGTAAGGTTGTCTTGAGCCTCTGTAGACAATTCTCTCTCTTGCCCCTACGTTCTTCAACAAAACATTCGTCTCGTTTCTTTCAACTCCTGGTTATTAATAATTATTCACCACTTAGTTTCTCATCATTATCTAGCCTGGCACATAATTTTCATTCAATACATTAACTGAGATTTACAGAAACATGGTCCCTTCCATGTGGCAAGCATGTCTGTGTGCAAGGACTACAGAACCCAACTGGTATTTGCTGGCCTGGCCATTAAAGTCAGACACTGAAGCCAAGAGTTGGAGAGGGGAAAAGAGGCATTTTTATTGTATGGCTCCATGCAAAGAGAATGGGCAGCTAACACTTAAGCCTCACACTCCCTGATGGCTTACAAATCAGTGTTTCTCATGGCAGGGGTACATTTCAGGCACGCAAAATTGTAAATTGATACATGGAGGTTATCCATTGGCCTGGCCCCCAAAGGCAAGTCATCCCGAAGTGGAAGTCTGTGGGTTATAGGTGGATACGAAGATCCTTGTATTAGTGGAAAAGAATGTTAAAATGGGTGGGACTCCCTCCAGGCTCCTTAAGAAAAAGTTTAGGGTGAGCTGAGTTTAATTCCCCAGTTTCGTCTTATCTTCATTTTTCATCTGGTGGAGATTTCTGTAAAACAACTCAAGAACATTATATTAAGATGCCATATTTTAGTTTCCTTAGGGAACCAAAACACTTGGAGATTCTGGCTTGCTCAGAGGGCCATTGTTATTAACCTTCACTTTTCAAGGCCAGCTAGGTGCCCAGAACATCCCCTGAAGGGACTCAAAAATTTCCATTATTTCCATGCTGTGACCCCATGAGGCCCCTTGGAAGGGTCTTTGCTTCATCTCACAAGGACTGTGTTTTTCTGAAATAATTTGCTCTTGATAGGATATGCTATTCCAAAATACAGCACTTTGATATTTGAGAAAATGGCAGAAATAGAGAAGTCTCTCTGCCCTTCTCCCACTGTTCTCCCCTAAAGCAGGCTATAAAAGAATCCTCCGACCTTCACCTAAAATAGTTTACAGGACTGAAGGAAATCAAAATATTTTATCCCCAAATGTATGTCTCTGACACATTTTGAGATGGCTGTCACAGAGCCAGCAAACAGAAGTTGCATTGCAAATATATCTTTTGGGGGTGAATCTGTATCTACAGAAAATCTTCACTGAGGCATTCAGGCCTTCCCTTGTCTGAATCTAGGAAATATTACCTGAGTGAGAGTATGACACCTTTAAAGGTCTGAAAGAACCATCTTGAATCTGTTCTCTGTGCTGCTACCCATGAGGTTTCACCCACACAATGAGACCACCTTTGCCAGCCAAGCCTCCTCTTCTCTCCCTTCCCACAACCTGTCTTGCCACTGTAACCAGATTTACCCCCATAACCCAGTTTTGTCTGTGATCTAAGCCCGTAACCTTCTGAAACCTCAAGACACAAGCTTCTGTACACCATGCCTAATTGGGAATAATCACTCTGTGATTCTTTCCCTTGTATGCATTAATAAATTTATATGCTTTTTTACTAATTACTCTGCCTTCTGTGAATTAGTTTCACAGCAGACGTTCAGAGGGTAAAAAGGAAGATTTCTCTTGGCTGCATTTCAAGATCCTCATTCTAGGGAGGTCTTCCCTGTACCCGGAGGAAAGGAATGAAGACAGAGAGGCCAAGAAGAATCAAAGCAGACATGGCTAACTTTCCCCTGAGTTTACGAACCCTGGGTCATACACTTTGTCACCCAATCAGACTTCTGCATGACTTTCCATAAAAATACACAATTTTTCCTGTTTCTTTGGGTTTATTTTTGAAGGCCCTTGTGTCATGTAAAATTTAAATAAATTTGTATGCTTGCCTCTTGTTAATCTCTCTTTTGTTATAGGGTTTTCAGACATGAATTTTGGGTGAGGAAAGGTTATTGCTTTCTTTTTTTTTCTTTTCTTTTTTTTGCTGTTTTTGGCCAGGGCTGGGTTTGAACCTGCCACCTCCAGCATATGGGGCCGGTGCCCTACTCCTTTGAGCCACGGGCACTGCCCAGGATATTGCTTTCTTACCCTTCACTCGTATATAGAAAAACTTTAAAATGATTTTTTATAATTTTTTGTTAGGGTTGGACAAAAGAACCCTGAAATAATGGGAGTTGTCATATTGGAGGATTATGTGGTTGGACAGTGAATTTTAAGTCAAATATAGGTGCTTAGGTTATTATAATGCCCCAAGAGAAAAATCCTAAAGCCCAACTCAGCAACAATACGCACATTTTATTGAAGGCAATTTATATATTCCAGGGGGACATCACTATAGTGCTTGGGGCACTTTATAATGTGGAGAAATTCAGTGAGAAAGCTTGTCAACCTAATGTTCCGTAAGTACTAAGCGTATATGAATAACATCCTTGACTTCAACCTCTGTGAAATAGATTGAATCACCAAAGAAAAATCTTAACAGAAAAGTATCTATTTAAGGATTTTCTAAGGTTCCCAAACTTCTCATTTGTGTCCATTTAACTAAAATCTGTCATGTTAATTTATAATTTTCTGCTCGAGAATTTTTTTTTAAATTTTAAACCTTAACTTATTATGAAATATGCCTACATTTAGGCATATTGAACTAAAATTCAAAACTAAAATTTGAACTCCCTATTTATTTCTAATCAGTTATTCCAATTGTAAGAACTTCTAGTTCAGAAACAAAACACAACAAAATAAAATAAATCTATAGAAACATTTAAAAGCTTGGGAAAAAGGTGTTAGGTGATGATAAATGAGATATTTGGCCTTGCATGAAGAAGGTTTACATTATAAAGAGAATAATATATTAAAGTTTGTACAGTAAATCATGTTTCCAATATGGCCTGTTGGGTTCTAGTATAAGCTTTCCATTTAATTTGATCTCTTAATTTCATCGTTTTGCACTGGTGTGTTTTTGATAATTTTCAAAAAGAAAATTTAAATATACTTAAAGAATGTTTTACTTTGTGAATGACATTACGCTAAGCATATTAAAGGCTATAAAGATGAATTTCAGAATCAATCCCATGAAAGAGCTTAAGCAGTCTATGAGGAGAATTGAGCTAAGTATGTTTAATAGAAGAAAAATGCAGAGTGGAATATGGTGGGGAGATGTTTTGAATATTAAGTACTTTTTCAATGTTTTATTTTCAAGAGTACTCTAAACATTTCAATTGCTAATAATAGAGGAGAAAAAAATTTGAGTTCATCTCCAAAACATGAGTAACAAATATATGTGCATTTATTATAGTCACACTCTATTTCAATTGCTTTGTTTTTGAAAGAACAGAACATAGGTAGAGAGTTTCAGGCTTTTGAAAACATTTCAGAAAAACATACGCAGAATTTGGGTGTCTTCTCTATCTTTGTTTCCTCCAGAAGCCTGTCATTTGTTAAAAGACAAAATTAACATTTTAATGTTTTATGTATGGCTGTACTGTGTGATATTTAAGACTTGTGAAAATGGAATCAAAGTCGAATAGAAGAGCTGTTCAGAAAGCTGCAGAATTTGAACTTTGAACTCCAACCTCTGTTGTTTGTATGATACGTTATAACTTCTTTTTGTTAAATCTTTGACATAAAATACTATTATGCTCTAGGAGTCCTCATTAATTTTGTCAGGTTAGTGATTTTGTTGCCTTGCTGTGCCAATTGAACTTGTCCCAACATGGGTTGACTGCCTACATGGTGCTGTGGACTAACTTGCTGTTTGAATTAAGGCAAGGCTCTGTTCTGTCTGAGTTACACAGAAGAATAATTTTAAATAGTTGGAGTGACAAATTAGCTGAAAAAGAAACAAACAAAAAAGATTCATAAGAGTTGAGACAATAAGATCCATATTGTTATAAGAAAAATTATATGTTGATTTTTATCTCAAAGCTGTACCTAGGAATTATCCATGTGGAGAAAAAAAGGTTGTGAATTTCAGGTAGAATTAATAGTACATTGAATAATGATAATAATAATAAACTCTGATGAAATAAGGGCTTTATATTATGAGAAAGTAAAAAAAAGTTCTAGGCTGGTTTCAGGGTATCTGAGCACTGGGGGCAATAGCATGAATGGAAATTGGAACCAATCATAGTTTTTACATCATTCTGAATATAACGAGGAGATTAACGCTATTGGTAATGTTATAGCTATGGAAAACATTTTTTTCCCCCTTTGGAGGATCAAATAACTGGATCATAAATTGGGTATAGGCTTATTGATTTTATCTTGGGCCATTAATTCTAAGAAACTGACTTAGGCTAGCTCATCTTTAAGCTCTTGTGTTTTTCCTAAGGCCAGGAAACTAGAGCTACAGAATCTGCCATTGTAAATGACAGAAACACAACCCAGGGATTTATGGGTACATATCACAGAAGAAGGCAGTGGCCATTCTAACTTCAGACATAGGAGGACACAGGTGATCAGACAGTGACTATAGGAAGCTATGTTTCCACATCTCTTAGTTCTGTTTTTATGTGTGGGGTTTTATTTACCAGACAGAGTGACATGCTGGTGAATAAGGTTGCCCAGGTCATATCCATCAGCTAATTGATCCCAGTGAGGTAGTGTTTCTTTCCTGATAGTACTTGTAATTCTGTATTTTCAGATCATTAACTCAGCTTTGAACCAATCACTATGGGCTGGGAATTGGGATATCCCCTTTGTCCAGGTATAGCTCACATGCTCAACCTTCAAGTAGCCTGGGAGTAGAGTTTTCTGGATTGCATCGACTCAGCATGACTGAGACTTCAGAGGTCTTCAATAAAAAAAAAAAAATTAGGATAATATCACTAGAAGATGTAGAAATGGATGCTAAGTGGGTGACAGATCAGAAATTGGGGGATTATGGAGATAATCAGAATACTGAGACTGTGAGAAGGGCTACAAGAAATTGAAGGATGGGAGATGGATTCTAATGGGATTTCTAAGAACTAGTTCAAGGGTAGGATATAAGATCTACACCCTAGAACTACAGAATCAGGCTCTCTGGCCTATGTCCTGCCAGTATGTATTTTAGAATGAGAACCTTCAGCAACTAAAGTTTGAGAACCACTAGAGAAAATTATAGCCCTAGAAAGTCATGAGCTTCTCACTAATTCAATGTGTATGGTTTCTCTGAACTGTGAATTTTGATAAGTTTTGTGTTATTTATTATGTGGAGAAAAATAATACATAGACCACAAAAGGGACATCTATAACATCATGCTGAAGTTTAAAAGCAATTACTGAAAAAAAAAATTACTGGTACCTTTTGTAGTCCATTTGCATGTAGGGAAAGGTGAACCAAAATGTCCTCAGAATCAGTAAAGACTTCTTGGTGATTTTGCTTCAACTCCCAGTCTTTCAGATTTCTCCACATAATAACTTCCAGCAGATGAATTGAGTTCTTGACAACTCAATTTTCAACTTTTCAAGTGTGAAAACGTGAAAATGAATACCTATGAGTGTCATTGAGCCTAAATAAATCGGAAGGTCTTGCTTTGTCTTTGAATTTCTTACTCTGCTCAGACTGGAGCTAAGTGTTTAGTGTTCCCTCAATGTCAAGCGTGTTGCAAATCTGAGATGTTTTCTTGCAAAAAAGAGCTCATCTTTGGTTAAAGCAAAGTCTGTTGAGTTTTAGCCACCAGGTGTCAGTAGGACTTGCAAAACAATAGGGTTTTGAAAGTCCAGTGATTTTGTTCATTCAGTCTCTGGAAAAAAATTAATATAGTCTAAAAACCTTTCTTGTAAATACATCAACGTTGTGGTGGTATTTTGGACCATTTGATGTAACAGAAAAGTAACTGGATTGGACAAAATTATTTTTTGTTGAAATAGAATTGATCTTCCAAATGTAATTTCCCCAAAGAATACTTCATATTAAATTCAAAACAGAATGCTAAAATATATACATACAGTCTTTGGTGTATCCGGTATTTTTGTTCCAGGGAAAGAGATACAACTCACTGGCAGACTCATTGAGCCCATACAGGATTTAATTTTTTTCTTTATGAGCTGATTTTTAATTTCTGAGAATTGAGTGCCTCAAGATTCATAGCTCACGAGATTGTTTAGCCCATCCCCAGAAGGAAAAGGGTACCTCTGAGGCAAGTGGCAAGCAGGCAGGGTATCCTCCCAATTGCATCAACTGTCCTTGCAAAGTCAACTGGTAAGAAAGAAGGAGAAATGACCTTCAGACCGTATGTGGTGGGAAAACGCATATGCTGGGGAAATTGTGAGACTTAAACAACAAGACTTCCTTTCCTACTAAATCATCTCATCTTTTGTATTAGTATTCTCATTATCATCGTCCTCAACATTTGTTTTATTTTTCTGCTATTGCCGTCTATAAGACTTGTGCATAAATCCACTTCACATTTGCCCCAAGCCATCTGACTATCTGAGTTTATTTTCCCTGCTTCATATAAACGTTTAGTTAAAACTTGAAATTAAATTTGTCACAGTGCATCCATGATATCATCATCAGAAATGTTCTATGACCTATTATTTCTCTGGGTCCCTGAAGAGGCAAATTGTTTGTTTTAATTGTATTTCATTCTGTTTCCTCCAAGGCAGATATTCCAAGCACTTGGCATGCCAGCCTATCTGGCTGAAGTCTAAGCAAGGTCACAAAGTCCATTGACTCAGATGGCAATTCTTGCGTAGAACAAAATTCTACATCATCTTTGAATCAAATCCAATAGAGCAGGAGCCCAGCTGTCCTGGTATCTGTTGAAAACACAAGACTGACCTAGTTTAAATTGGTTCTTAGCATTATTTTGGAGAGCATTTACTTTTTCAAGACTGCAAGGAGAATACAAGTTTATATTAGAAAATCTGAAAAACAAGATGAAAAAGAGAGAGCAGCTATTAATTTTATAACCTACAATTCTGAAGGTCTTGTTTTGTTATTTTAGTTGTTTCTGTAAATTTGTTTCATAATCTGTAAATTCTGTAAACTGTTTCACAATTCTTAAAAAGTAGAAGCAATAGGTATTTGCTTCTGAAGATGAACCAGAAATCATCTATTTCTGAATAAACCGAAAGACTTCACAGAGCTTCTCTTCCCAGGACAATAAATGGTAAGTGACAATAGCCACATTGCATTGCCCCCGGGCCTCAGCGAGGCTCAGTCCCTTACAGATATTACCAGACATAAAGCAAAAACATACATTCTTTCCCTCCTTCTAATACAACGGTTTCTAGAAATTGGAGTTAGAAAGAATTATTGCGTGAAGAGTAGCATGAGGCAGGGAGAAGGGTTAAAACAGCCTTGAAGGCTTTAGAAACTGCATCCAGTATTATTAGGGGGTGACTTATTTCCCTCTGGCCACAAAGGTGTCTGGGTCTTTTGAGGGTGGGTGGTGAGTGACTGCAGCCCCGCTGAGTGAGCAGAAACATATCACGGTTTTTCTGTGTGCACCTGCTGTTTTGCCTCAAGGCTTCAGCAGAACTTTGGAAGTGTAAACGTTCTATTGGTATTTGCCAGATTAAAGAAAAATAGTTCTAATTTCCAGTGTTGTTAAATCTTTCCGTATCACCTTCTGTTTTGCTCTGTGTTTCAATTGTGTGGAGTGTGAGGAGGGGGTCAGGTCAGACGTTCCTAACTTTCTGCCCTTAAACTCGGCAGGCCCTCATCGTCCTGGCTATGATTATTCCCACTTTGAGTAATCGTGGCCACTTTACCATTCAGGGTTGTTCAGGGTAAATCCAGCAGATGTATTTTTAGGGTCAAACATGGTGCCTAGCACAGAGTAGATCCAAAAATACATAAAAAGTATCAATAAATTACATTTTTAGGATATAGCAATCTATGGCTGGGTATGAATGATACAAAACTATACCTGTCTTTCATTTTCACATTTCTTCGGTTGACTTGGAACATCTGGGAGCTATAATCTGAGGAAGACACTGTTGATGTACATGAGTGGCAGGGGCACACACGCAGTTTAATGATGAACAGAATTATAATCAGACGACAGTGGCTATTTGTGTTACACACAACATGAATGCAGTTTCATTTGGGGCGTTGAATAATAAAAGAACTAGTGGCATTCGATGTTTGGTATAAGTGGCTGAGTGGAGCTCCAGCTAACAAAAAGTAATATTGTCAGGAAGGAAAGCATATTCCTATAGGGTGGAGGAGAGAAATGGGATCACAGATTGAACTTTGGTTATATTCAAACTGTGAAGTTGGAACATGACCTGGGAATATCACTAGATTTATCACTTTTGATGGTTTTCAGATTGCTGCAGCGGCCAGGATGCCCTTTTAAACTCTCCATCTGACTGACTGTCTGCATCCTTTCCTGCGGAGCACAGGACTCTGCCACAGTGATCTCTACATTTATCATGTTCAGATGTGTCTATCTCAATGTGTTTTTCTAAAACTAGAGCAGAAAAGCATGTGGAGATTGCAGCTGGTACGGAGTACGGTACCTTACCTCATGGTATAAGACAATCTTAAGCCACCATTTCTCAGACTTCATTCACACAAAGACAAAACATCCCCCAGGGAGGGTTATCTAGCTCACTGCATGAACAAACTAGTTGGAGATTTTTTGAAAGTAACACTGAAGTTTCAAAAAGCCCCACAAAGATTTTAAAATCCTACACAAGGTACACAGGTCACTTTTAAGGGAACTTATATCTAATCAGAACATTTCAATTTAAACATATCTAGATCTCAAATATTTAAAAAGGAATCAGTTTTTAAATTAGCATCTTCCTTGGCTACACACGAGTCCTTTCTATCCTAATGTGTTTTAGTTCTAACATGTGTTGGTGTTTAGACTCAGAACAAGGACATATAAATTATGACTTACTCTTTTTTCATTAGGTCCATACATATTTAGGAGATACCTTTACGTTAAACCACTTTACTACACTCTATGTGAGATAACAAAAATATTTAACAAACAAAAATCAATAGGCCGTTCAGGAGCTTACAGGCTAACATAGAGAATTTTTAGAAATCACATAAATTTTATAATACCAGATACAAAGCAGCAAGCTACCCGAGAAAGGTGTAAATCGGTCATTCCTAGCTGGGCTAGAGGGAGGGGGTGGAATTTTCTAGAGATTTTTCTTATAAAATCATACATTGCATTACTTTAATGTGATGAATTTTTAATCAAACTAAAAATTAATTGAAGTCATAACTAATAAACAGAACAGTCCCAGGGAGTGAGGCATGTGTATTTATATTTAATTGGCAAAAGTTACCTGATTGAAAACCTGTCAATCATGGTGATGGGAATGACTGACTCAATTACCTGAGTGACTGATGCAAAAGTCAATGAAAAGTATTGTAATTAAGGTAACTGCAAAAAGTATCAACTGTAAATAAGTTAGTTGGCTGGGAATATTCTGCTTAAAACTTACGTAGTGGGGAGGAATCTCTATTTTACAAGAAGTTTGTTTACTTTCTGCACCTCAAACAAATTTCTGCTAGCGTGACAGATATAATTTCATTCAAGATGTAACCAACTGCTCCTTTTTCCTAAGATGACACTACTAAGTTTTGGTAAATGTTATATACAAAGCATTGGAGGGACTCATTGGGTCCTTAGTGTTTTTGAACATGGGTAAGATTCACAGCTTTGTCTGTGCATTTACCAATCCATAGATCACTAGGCTGCCACTCTCTCTTTCTCTCTCTCTCTTTCTCTCTCTCTCTCTCTTTTTTTTTTTTT
>NW_003852532.1:2987595-2993926 GCF_000181295.1 Otolemur garnettii | reverse complement strand
TTTTTTTTTTTTTGTTTGTTTTTTGAGATAGAGTCTCACCATGTTGTCACAGCATCACAGCATAGTACCATACCATCACAGCTCACAGCAACCTCAAACTCTTAGGCTTAAGAGTTTTTGTCTTAAGAGTAATTTTCTTGCCTCAGCCTCCCAAGTAGTTGGGACTACAGGCGCCCACTATAACCCCCGGCTATTTTTTTGTTGTAGTTGTCATTATTGTTTAGCAGGCCCAAGCCTGGTTCAAACCTGCCAGCCTTGGTGCTTGTGGCTGGCGCCATAACCACTGAGCGATGGGAGCCGCCCACTAGGCATCTCTTATCCCTCCCACCTGCTAATGGGTCTATTTCCGTTGCTTTCCTGCCACAACCATAAGCACAAAGGTAATGCTGCTATTCCCATGCAAAGCTGAGGCACGGAAATCCCTGGAAGGCCGAGAACCCTTTTCTCTCTACTTCTGTGGCACTGCTTGGAAAGTAAGTTTCAGACTCTTTTTGTCTGAAAGGGAACCGCATTTTTTTTCTGTAGTTTTATAACTTTATTTGATGTATCTGACAATCACCAATTCTCGTTCACACTGACTATCTGTAGATTTATGGAAGTGGTGACCAAAGTATAGAGCTCGTTTGGAGAACCTTCATCCTCATTATATTTTTTGGGCAATCACACCATTCCTTATTCCTTTAGCCCAGACAGCTTAGTTGAGCCAGGTTATCAAAGCACACATTGGAGCTCCCACATCCTTCATGGAAAATTTCCAGGTCTCTTTGAGTACTCCAGGGGCATGCTTCTTGAAGCCCAGTCCATGGATGCCCTGGTGAATGTTGGCGGTGTGTTCTCTGGTCACCACTTCACTGATGGCAGAACAGCCCTTTTCTTCTCGACTCCCTTCTGTGCAGGAGCCACTCTGCCAGGGCCCTACTTGGAAGGGGAATCACCCATTTTAATACCCTGTCTTCATCAGGTCCCATCTTTCACTGGCCTCTTTTCCAAAGCAAAATTTTCTCTTTGAGATGACAGTAGAGATTCTCCTCTTTAGTTTATCCCAGTTAAATATTCAACGTACTCACACTTGTAATTCCAGTACTTTGGGAGGCTGAGGCAAAAGGATTCCTTGAGGCAGGAATTCAAGATCAGCCTGAGCAACATAGTAAGACTCTGTTTCTCCCAAACTTCCCAGTCTGGTGACCCATGTAGTCACAGCTACTCTGGAGTATGAGACAGGAGGAACTTGAGGTTACAGTGACCTATGATCACATCTTTGCACACCAAGCTGAGTGACAGAGCAAGACCCTGTGTTTAGAAAATTAAAATAAAATAAAAATTATATATTCATGGGATACATAGTATTTCTCCATTTCCTGAGGAATGAGGCTATTGGAAGACAATAGGCAGAACAATTCTCTTTCCTGCCTTATTCCATCCCATGAGGTACCGTATCGAGTAGAAAAAGTCTCGCTGCTAAAAATGAGGGATGACGTAAAAGGGAGAAAATTCAAGAAAAAGTCACAATGCATACTATTTCAAATATGTTTATTCCTACCTTCATGTATATTATGATAACCTTATGTTTTTATCAAATAAAAATCAAATATACCATAAATAAAGCTATATAAATGGAATAACATATCACCACATGTATTCAGTATTTCAATACCAATCCTTGAAAAGACAATTAAGGCACTGTTTCTAGGTGCTCAGGATGCGAAAACAAACTCTTTTTTTTAGACACTTATGACCTCGCTAAGGATGACAACACATAAATTAGTGTGCAAAGGTATTGGATAAATTCAAGTCTGTTTGTGTGGGGGAAGGGTTAGGGAAGTCTTCACTGAGGTGGCAAACCATCAGTTGAGTGTTTAAAGATGTTCAGACATTTGCTAGGTGGCAGAGCAGTAAAGATCTTCCAGAAAGAGGAAGTAGAAAGAGAAGAGATGCAGAGGCGTGGTGCAGCCAGGTAGGAGGCAGACTGGAATGGGGGAGCCAGACAAATACAGGAAACATAAACAGTTGACAAAGCAATAGAGTAGGCTCTGCTAGGAGACAGATGACAGAAGATGGAGAACTTGGAAGGCCCTGTGTCATTCCTAAGGACCCCACACGTGATCCTCACAGGTTGGAACCTTGGTCAAAAGGTCTAGAAAAACAATGGGTGGATTTAGAGGTGATGTACAGACAAGACTTGACCTTAGGGATGGCCCATTGACTTGAATTGTGGAGGAAGGCCTGAGGGCAGTATAGAGGCAGGGAGACAGATTTGAAGACCATTTCAGAAGTGTGGGTCAGCTTACCGGAAAGGAATCTGAGTAGCAAAGGAGGAGCTGTGGATTCACTGTTGGGAGGAGGCTGGATTAATAAGACCTTGGCCATCCAAGGCTCCTAGTGGCTAAAGGAGAAGTAGTCCCCTAGTAGTCCCTATCCAGTGACTGGATTTCAGGCTCATATTGCTGATGTTTGGTAGTGTATTTCAACAAAGATAGGCAATAAAAAAGAATAAGCAAGTCTAGAGAGAAAATAATCCAGAGGATAAATGAAATCTAGTTTAATAAGTGAATTTGACCTTCTTGATGAAAATGTTGACTTTTTTCATATCTGTATGTGTGGATAAACTACGAAAGTCTGAAGCAGACTGTGTAGTGGTCCACCATGCAAGTTTGAACTTGCTGGGCTTATTGGTGGTGTTGTGAAGGCTTCATTTCTTTCTTTTCATGTGGATTTTTATGTTTCTTGATTTTTGTGTATCTCAAAACTTTCATAATGGCCCACATAATAAATAAAAGATTTGAACTGCTAAATTTAGAGCACATGATCCCAAACTGACCATATATATACTTTTCTCAGCGGTCTTCTGCAGATAATTTCAGTATTTTATGTTAAATTCTACATGTCCATTGGCAATTATAGATCCATTCAGGCCTCAACATCTAGAATTATTCTCCTCTAAGCCTGTAACTTAATGTACTGCAAATGGTTTGTGTGAGTTTGAGGATAAGATTTTGAATCCATCACATTTTCTGTTCTTTTATAAATGTAGTAGATTTATGAAAAGCTTTGTTTCAGCTCATGAATTAACTGTGTCATGTTCTAGACTGTGTTCTCCATAAAATGCCTTGTTAATACTAAACTAAAGCTGCTACCACCACCACCATGACCGATGGTAGTGCAGGCTGGTGCACACACACACACCCTACAAGAGAAGGCAGTGCAATCTTTGCGGGGTGCAATTATGTTTATGTATATAGTACTGTGCTGTTATTTATGATAGTTTTAAATTAACAGGATTTAATCTAATCAACTAAACAGGTGCTATTGATCAGTGAAATCTTTTTAGTAAATGGCAGAATTTTTAAAATCTCACACACAAAGAGTTAGCCACAGCATTTCTGAAATATATTTTGACTTGAGATTTGTTAAAGGATGGCATGGGGAATAGTACAATGTGGAGTTAGTGTCAGTTTGCTTAACTGTCATTTTAAATGTCAGAGCAATTTTATCTTCAGATAAGGAAAACAAACGAACCGTTTGTGCTCTTTTTCTCTTTCCCTCTTTCTTTAACCGTACCATTGCTTCTTGCTTTTCTTTTCTGATGGTAGTCACTGTTCAGTCGTCTCTGCCATAAATGAAACCAATAAATGGACACATTTCATTTTTTTTTTCATGCAACAAGCATTCGTTGAGCCAGTAATGGGAAGAAAAAAATACAAATTGTTTTATAAACAACAAGGACTCTGATAAGAGAACAAAATGCAGCCACCTTGTACTGGACATTGGCAGTTGACTACTAGAATGGCTTCTTTTTTTTTTTCTTTGCTTTTTTTCTAAGCAAAACATTGAAATTAGACTGATATCAACGTATTTCTACCTTTCGTGTGTGTTCCATGTATGACATGTAAGTCAACTAGGAAGGAGTAACTGCTTCTGATGCAGTCTCAGGAGAAGAGGTCCAGTGAGGAACAGGATCCGATCAATCCCTGCAAGGGGACTGCACTTACTCACAGGTTGAAGCTACACCATCGTGGATCTGATGATTTCAGAAAGTCATCCCAACCTTCTTGAATTCTCCTTTCTGGAAGAACCAGTCATAGTTCTAGAAAGGGCATTATAAATGCAATTCCAGAAAGAATATTCAGGCAGTGGGAGCACCACAAATTAAACCAGAGATAGGGAAAAGTTTAGTGGTATCAACACATCACGATTACACTGCCACTATAGCCTATATATTACATATACCCTTTCAAAATTTGCATTAATTTTCTATTGGCACATAGCAAATCACCATAAATTTAGTGGCTGAAAATAGCACATTGTTTTTTATGTCTTATAGTTTCTGTTGTTGAGAAATTCAGCCATAGTTAGATGGGTCCTCTGCTTCAGGGCCTCCTACAAGGCTGCAATCAACTCTCTGAGGGCAGAGAGTTCATCTGAGACTCAAATGGGGAAAAATCCACTTTTTTCTTTTTTTTTTTTTTTTGAAAGACCCACTTTCAAGCTCAGATGGTTGTTGGCAGGCTTCAGTTTCTTACTGGCAGTTAGATTGCTTATTTTCTTGCTGATGGCTGTCCAGAGGCCAGTCTTAGTCTTGCCTCATGGGTCTTTCCAGTGGCTAGCTTACTTCATCAAAACCAGCAAGGGAAAGTCAGAAAAGAGTCTCCTAGCAAGATGGAAATTGCAATCTTAGATGTAGAATGTCACCGTGGAAGTGATTCTCTAGCCCTTTACCATATATTATTGGTGAGAAGCAAGTGATAGGTCACTTCCACAGGTGAAAAGATTACACATGGTCATGAATGCAGAGGTAAAGATAATTTGGAGTCATCTTAGTGTCTGTTTTTCTTACTACTTATAATTATATTTTTTTCATTAGAGAGAATTTCAAACATATGGCTGAGTTATAAAGGCAGCAACATACACTGCCTGAGAGCATAAACTTTGGAGACAGACAACCAGAGTTCAAATCCCAGCTCTACAGTTAGATAGCTATAGACTGGACATTGTGTTGGTTGCTTAACTTCTTTGTGTCTCAATTTCCCTACTTATAAAATAAGAAAAGTCATCACACTCATCCCTTTAGATTGTTCTGAGGATGAAATTAATTCATATGTTTAAGGAGCACAGCAGTTCCACTCCTGGTTATCATATGTGCACTTTTTATATAACATGGCATCACCTGTTCAGACCTTGCAACACGCACACTCATGAGTTAGGAAGCAGAAAACACACATCCAGAATCACCTCTTCACAGACAAGCAAACTTAACAGACATTCCTCGAGAAGGCAGGTCTCAGCCCTGGCTTCCCCATGGAGGGGAGGATGGAGGGAACTGCACCCATTCTCAGGGTTCCTAGGGCAAAACTAGGGTGCCAAAGGAGTTGCATCCAACGCACGTCTCCATTTCTTCTCTCAGATAAAGGGATCATAGTTCTCATACTATTTCCTTTTGGAGAAGTGGAAATTCCATCTTTTTCTGGAATCACAGGGAACAAGAATCATGTGTCTCCCCCAACACCCCCTGACACTCCCCATGCCCGGAAAGCTCTGCACATGTCCAGCTCCATCCGCTCTCAGTCCTTGCGGTCAGGACTCCTTTCGCCTCACTCACTTCCTCCATCAATGGCCTTCTTTCTATTCCCCAAAGCAGCCAGGGTCTTGCTTGTCCTGGGGCTCTTGCGTTTCTTCTAACTGAAATGCTTTCTCCACACCTTTCTCACTGGCACTGTTGGTTCCACCTTCCACGTCACATCCTCAGGGAGGACACTGCTGAGACAAGTTAGTTGTGTTCCTTCCACAAAACTGTCTGGCACTCAGCTCCTTCTTCCTTAATTTCTTTGTTTTCTCTCTTTCTTAGAATGGAAGCTACGTGAGTGCCAAACTCTTTTCTATTTTTTCCTGCAGTTTTGCAACACCTTGCAGAGTCTCTGGTAAGAAATATCTGTTGAATGAATTCATGAAAGAAGGAATGAAACAAATCTAAAGGTACAATAGTTGAACTCTACTACATCTTTACAAAGAGGGAAGAAAAGTTGCTTTAGACATTTTGGACACTAGAGATTTTCAAACAAATGCATTGTTGCTAATTGTCAAATGGACACGTAAAGGTAGAGTTAATTATTTCTTCCTCTAACAATGATCTAACACTGTATCTTATTTTTCACATGGAAAGCATTTTAATAAGTGATGAGTTGAATTAATAATCTTATACAAGAGTTTAGAAATGATTTATACATTCTCACAAGCAGCTCATATATTAATCAGTAGGCCGAATTTAACAATTAGTCATTAATCATGTGATGATTAGTTTTGAAATAAGTAATCATTTGATCTGATTATTTCCATC
>NW_003852532.1:2982194-2987466 GCF_000181295.1 Otolemur garnettii | reverse complement strand
TTTTTTTTTTTTTAAGAAATAAAGATTCTTTGGAAATATCATCAACTATTAAAAGTGATTACTTATAAGGAATGTTTGGCTTGGGGGTGATTTTAATTTTATTCAATATAGTACTATGCTTTTTCATAATTTCTCTATTTCAAGTAGTTTTTACAAGGGAATTTTCTAACGCAACTACAAAAAAAAAAATACCACTGTGTGTGAACATAATAGTTGAAATAATTGAGACCAGTATGAATCTAAATATTAAAGTCCTTTTAAAATGCCAAGAGTATATGAATCAGCTACATTAATTAAACACCTAAGACAGGGACAAATGGACTGCAGATGTTAAACAAAGTTGGCATCTCAAGGAATCTCAAGGAAGTGTCTCCAGCAGTGGGTGGTGCCTGTGTAAAAACACCCTGCCAAGAGGAACGGTAGCACAGTCCCCTGGTGCCACTTTAGGAGAACAGAGAGAGTACTTACCAGGAGAGACGCCTGAAGACTGTTATTATATTAATGGCCATACTCACTACAGGAGTCAGGTAGAAATTTGAGAGTGACCCGCTAAGTCTCTGGTGCTCGATATAGCTGTGTTTAGACAATGGCCTATTTTCTAGAGTCAGTCTAAGCCAAATTCACAGAATTGGGTGGATACATTTTTTTTTAAAAAAAAGATTTGTCCATTACAAAGACTTAGTTCCACACATCCATTCACTTCATCTTAGACAAAAGGCTGAGAAGTGGTCTACGCATTAATTCAAAATTATTTCTAAGCCTTCAAATACATTAATTAATTTTCTACTATGCAGCACAAAGGAAGGAAAAAGGCCCCCTTTTTATAGCCCGTTCATTTTTACATTTCTCTCTCTGCCCTACTCCTTCTCTATTAACACAAAGATTCCTTCTATTTTATATAGCTGTAAAAATCAGCAGGCCTCTCTCTTAATCAGTGTTGTCTAGGTTCACTGCCTGAGGGCCTAGAGGTCATTAGTAATAAAGGTCATTAGTTGATGTTTCCAACATAGAGTGACTGTCAAATGATCCCCTCATTTAATCTCCCTATGATTAGAAACAAGCCCAAGCTTGTCGTATTTAGTAACTTATTTTTCTTATTGTGGGAATGGTAAAAGGGTACCTCTTGGAAACAAAAGCTTTTAAAACTAATAGCTTCACAATAGACTCCAAGGAATAGGAGACAGTATAAAGGCCCTCAAGGCCAAAACAAGAGGGAAAACACAAGGAATTGGTGTAAGCTGCTGCTGCACCCCAGGCTTCTTTAAGGAGCTGAATTAGACGTGAAAGGAATCGCCCTGCCCAGCCATAGGCAGCGCTAACTTGCCTGCCCTCCTTACCTTACATCTTTGGCACTGTGTGGTTTCCAGCATTCTAATTGAAAAGGCACTTTGTAGTAAAAAGCTCTGTTTGAGTCACTTTGAAATCTTGATTCCCAGGTTTTCTTTCTGGCAAATGTTTCTTAGAGATCACTGAGCTTATTAAGCGGTTCTGTGTTCAGAAGCTTTCTAATGTCAGAACAGTCATAATTCAGACACCTTGGTATAGAAAAAATAATAGTCAGTTCTCCCTGGGCTCTTTGGAAAGGGTCTGTGTGCTGGTCTCTCTTGCTCTGTATCTCTGGAACCTCAATGCTGTGAATGCAGAAAGCGCCCGGTAAATATCTACAGTGTCAGATACCACTGTACAGAGTAGTCTCTGCTCTTCATTGGGAGTTGTCTAATTGTCTTCGTGTGCCCAAGGGGAGAATGAGACCTTATAAAATATTTGAAACTTTGTAAAGGGGGAAAAATGGTTATTTCTGTCTGGAATTGAAGTAATCTTTAGGGAGATAAAAACATTTATGAAGTCTGGACACCTAACAAAATTTTTGCCATTCATTTTCCAATGTTGAAAATAAGATTAATGAATTTAATTACAGGCTTGTTTCTCTATTCTTCCAATATTTCCCTCAGCATTATGTTATGTAATGAGTATTGTCATATATTAATTGTCTTAAGAAAGAGATTTCTAATGAAAAAGTCTTTGTTTCTATAGTTCTTTTTCAGTACACAAAAATGGCCTATTTTAAAGTTTCTGGAGCCAGGAGCAAACATGAGCCATTTAAAAAGAAAATGGTAAACTTAGAGGATTTAAAGGTCAGCCTAATAAAAAGCATAATCAATTTCTTCATAGGTGACCACCTTTGACCACACACTCTGAATTAGCTGCTCTGGGACATTGACTCTATTCTGTGTGGTCAGCGTATCTCTGAGCATCTGGGCCATACTAACTTAAAACTTGAGACAGAGAAATCTAAAGGCACCTGCCCATTGATTCACACTCTGTAATGGTTAATTTTAGTTGTCAACTTGACTGGGCTGACGCAGGCCCAGGTAGCTGGTAAAGCATTATTTCTGGGTGTGTCTGTGAGGGTGTTTTTGGAGAGCTTAGTGTTTGAATCAGTAAACTGAATAAAGATCTCCCCCACCCATGTGGGTTGGCACCATCCAACCCACTGAGGTCTCAGAGAAAGGGAGAATTTGCTACACCCGGAACATCTTTGTTTTCCAGCCCTCTGGCATCAGTGCTCCTGTATCTTGGGCTTTAGGACTCAGGCCCAGACTTACACTGGAGCCCCCACCCACTACCTTCCTGCTTTTGGACTCAGGCCAAACTATACCACCAGCTTTCTGAGTTGTCCAGCTAATAGACAGATTGTGGGACTTGTCCGCTTCCACAGTCATTGTGTGTGCCATCTTCCATAATAAATCTCTTTCTCTCTCTCTGCATGGGAGACCAGACAATTAAGTTCATGAACTACCTAGAAAAAGTGCTGCCTACCTCACCGCTGGTCACTTTAAGGTGACCCATTATGTACATAGCACTTTGTATAGGATAGATCACAAACTTAATTGTCAGGCATTGGGTGTGTGTGTATGTGTGTATTTATATTCCCTCCAGAGAAAAAAGCCTACATAACCTACATATATCGTCCATATTTATACCCTGACAAATACACCATCTTTTAGTGAAGAGTGTTTGAAGAAAATGAAATAAAGAGAAAATAACATTTTGAGTTCTGTGTGTCAGCACCGTTCCAGTTTTATCTTTGAATGTTAGCAAAGATTTTGCTCTGGGGTGGCCATTATCATCTGCCTTTTACAACCAGAGATAAGTGAGACTTACAGCATTGTGACTTCTCAAGGGCCATAAAGCTGGATAGGATGGGAGACAAACTTGAGTTTGTCCGACTCTAAATCTCATAGTATTTTCTGTTCCATGTTGGTGAAAGTGTTTGTACAGATAAATGTATTGAAATTATTTCTTCCCCGCCGTTTAGAAATTCATGTTGCTTATTTACTTTTCTAATTGTTTATATGCTGCCTTCTTCATTCTGATAATTATATATTGATTTTTTTTCCTTGCAACACAAATTTCCCCCCCTTTTACTTTTTTTCTTCAAAATTATTTCATGTATTTTTCTTTTTTATTTCTTTGCACCTTTTCCTTGGATGGGGTTGAGAACATGCTGCCTCAAAATATGGCATCTTGGGATTTGCAACAACCGCAGACACCGGAAGGTCTCTCTGACCTTCTCCTGCCCTTCTGCCCTGAAGCTGGCCACAGCAGAATTCTCTGATCTTTCTCTGAAGTAGGTCATAAGACTCTCATGTACCACAGACTCTTCTGTACTATTTTTCTTTTCTATCTTTTCCTTTCCCTTTCCTCTATTTTCTCCTCCCTCCCCTTCCTGAGGGAAAGAAACGTCTGAAGACATAGGGATGCAGAGAAGAGTCTATTCAGGCTCATCTGAGTTCCCTCCAGTTTATTAATGTTATAGCTTGTTCCTTGGTCTAATCACACCTCCACCCCTCCCCCAGCTTTCTACTTTTTTAATCAAAATTAGCACAAAAATACATAGGTTCCCCTGTTTCTTCGGGTCTTTATTTTTGAAGGCTACCATGTCATATAAAACTTATTAAGTATATTTGTATGCGTTTCTCTTATTGATCTTTGTTATAGGTGCCTTAGCCATGATCCTGACAATGCACAAGGAAAGATATTTCTCCTATACCTTCCTTCTTCTCATCCTTTTCCTCTAGAAAAGCAGTTAGTGAGAAGTATGAAAAGAAGCAGTAAAACCCCAGTGGCCTGAGTGAAAAAAGGAAAGGGTATACAGAACTCAGAAAGTAATGCTGAGAAATTAACCAGCTGGGTGGTGTCTAGGACAATGGCCATTTACATCCATGGTCGTTCATTCAACTCATGTATTGGGTGCCTAATAGGTGCCTTTCCTGGGGCTGGGCACAGGCTTTAACATCAAAAATACAGAGTGTAATGGGATAAGAATTAGAAATTAGTAAGACAATGAAAAAAGGATGATATGGTTAAAGTAAGTGCAGAACAGAGGAGAGCTATTTTCAGGGCCCCTACCCAAACTGGATGCCAAAGATGGTAAAAAATAAAAACAAACCCAAACCACCACCACCAACAAACAAAATCCACCAGCTCCATAAAGAGTTGATGCTTTGGACTAATTCTGACGTCCTGAAAGAAAGAAGGGTGCAGGGTTCACTATTTAGGAATGAAAATGTGTGGTTCCAGCACAAAGTGTTGGTGACAATTAATATAGTCATTCGTGTAAGTCAAGGTCTAGAAAAGAAAATGTGCTTTAAGTATAATGGAGCCACCTTTGGGTTTTCCAATCTTCTCCAGCAAAGGATGTTTGAAATAAAAAAAGGCTAGCAAACATTTCATTCTGCTGTTTGTCATCAGCATACGGCTGCTCTCTGAAGTTGCAGCTGATGGTTTGGTATTCAGAAATAGAGAAAAATTGCTCTATCTTTCTTCATTTACCTAATCATTTGCATTTACTTTTCACTTTTCTTATATATCTTGCTAGGTGACTGAGCTACCTAAAAGTTAACTATGGGACTGTCTAATACGACTCCACTGTCTGACTGAAGGTTAGAAAAGTGTAACATAGATTTTTTATTTTCAAAAAGAGATCTTAGTAGATTTTCTAATATACTTCTAGCATTAATTCTCTTTCTCTAAGTAGATTTTGATAACTGTGGATATTTCATTATTTACAGCATTGTGGTTAAGATTTATTAAACATCAATAAAATAAATAAAACAGAGTGGTGCCTGTGGCTCAGTGGGTAGGGTGTCGGCCCCACATACCGAGGTTGGCGGGTTTGAACCCAGCCTCGACCAAACTGCAATAACAACAACAACAAAAATAGCCAGGCATTGTGGCAGGTGCTAATAGTCCCAGCTACTCAGGAGGC
>NW_003852532.1:2962217-2982099 GCF_000181295.1 Otolemur garnettii | reverse complement strand
GTAAATTAAATGCAATTTTATTACGTACCTGAGAATACTGAGAATGGCAGAAAGTAATTGTTTAGAAAACACTCAATAATTTACAAAATATATTATTATTCTGGAATTATTGTTTATGGGTCTACTAAGAAAACTGAAGATAGACGTGACCTTAGCATAGAATTCGTTCTTAACAGTGACTTGGGAAATGAAGCGTTAAGACAATGCCTAACTTAAAATCTATACTCAATGAAACTGGATATTGTGTTTATAAGAAAAAAGAATTTCAATCTTAACGTTAAATTTTCCTCTCTCATTCTGGTAAGACACAGAAAATGTGCATTGTATAGATACAACAAAAAATGTACTTTCTATATCACTCTGTATACCGTTTTTTTCTCTTTCCTTTTCCTATTTTCTCCTCTCTTTCCCCTGCCCACCCGATTATCCTTCCTTCTTATTCGTCCTTCATATATTTATTCAGCCTGATAAATATATGCTGATATGGCTTTAAAAGGTTTTGATTTGATCTCCTATTTTAAGGCTGCGTAATATTTCATTCCATATTATATACATAGATATAATACACACACACAAACCCCCCCAAATACATATACACCCTGCAGTTTCTGTAACCATTTGTCAGTCAATGACCACGTCAGTTGTTCCCATATCTTGGCTACTTCCTGCAATGGAAATGAGAGTGTAAATAGCTTTACAAGATGGTCATTTCATTTCTTTGGGGCACATAGGTAGGTACATTTGAGACACAGAAAACAATACCCCAAAATGAAGCCCTAAAAGCAGCCTCATAAACCAAAGTTTTTTTCAGCTCTCCAGCTGCCCTCCAGTCAGTCTCATTCCCCTCTGAGGCCAGCCATAGAATCCCTCTTCCCCAAGGCACATCACAGAAACTAGAACCCCTTTGCCCCAAAGCCATCATTCAACCTAAAAATACTACTCTAACTTTCCTTCTTGTCTGTCCGTCAACCTTGCTGTAAAATTACCTGATCTACCTTGTTTGACTAAAGGTTGTAAGACTCCCATTTCAGATGTAGTCCTGCCTCAAATCAGGACCTCAAATCAATATTCAGAGGTCAAGAATATTCCAGACAGACAGACCTTTCTGGCTTTCACCACTCAGTCTGTAAGCACTACATCAGACCCTTTTTGTATAAACATATTTCTAAACAGCTGTCTATACTTTGTTGAACTGAAGCAATTTACAATGAACATACATTGAATATAAACTGGACAATTTCCCCTCTGTCTTTGGGTAAGACTTCCATGTTAAATACATAAATTACATGTTAAATACATTTGAATGACTTTTCTCCAATTAATTTGTCTTTTGTGAGTTGATTTTTCAGTGAAACTTCAGAGGGTAAATGGGAAATTTTAGGCTCCTACAATACGAAGAAGAGGCATTACTGGGTCATCTGGTAGTTCTATTTTTAATTTCTTTGGGAACTTCCATATTGTTTTCCACAAGAGCTACACCAATCTGCATTCCCACTTATGGTACAAGGCATGCCACAATATTGAAGAACCTGGAGAACAATATCCTAAGGGAAATAAGCCAGATATGGAAAGAAAAATACCACATGATCTCATTTACATGCAAAATCTAAAATAAGAATGTCAAATATACAGAGATAGAGAATAAAACAGTGGTTACCAGAAATAAGGGTGCAGGGGGAGGCATGGAAAGGAAGGGGGAATGGGGAGATGTTGGTCCAAAGATACAAAGTAGTGGATGTGTATAATGAACAAGGATAGAGGCCTAATGTAGCAGGTGATCACTCAATATGTAAACAATACACGTCTGGCATGTTTGCTTAAAGAGTAGATTATATGTGCTATCGCTGCACTAAAGTGAGGTGACTATGTGAGCTGTTGGGTATGTTAATTTGCTTGACTATAGCAATCCTTTCACTATCTATATATACATCAAAAATCATTTTGTATGCCTTAAATATATATAATACATTTTTTACCAAGGAAGTTTTGGTTTAATCTGTTTAGCCTCTCATTCTTGCACTTCACTCAACATTTTTATTATCCCATAAATACTAAATACAGAATTTTCTATTCAAAATCAATTTATAATGGAAAAGTGGGCATTTCACTTTGCAAATCAGAGAAAGTTCACATTTGTAGCAAAATAACCTTGTACAGATGACACAGCTTGACCAGATTAACCAAATACTATTGATTCAGGTTCAAGTCTATTTTGAACCACAGTTGTCTTTTCTGACTGAATTGAGAGCTGGTTTGAGGGGAGCAAGTCCTTAACAGGAGGAAGGCTATGATGACAGAAGTCTTTGACCATGTTTGAAACAGCAGCAGAAAGGTAGAAGAAAGAAACCCACCTGAAAATATTAATTTGTATGAGGTACTAAATTATAATAAATGTGATCAAGGAAAGTGATCCAAGTGATGGTAGCAGCAGTTATAGATAAGATTGTGTCTGCTTAGAATTTTGTGCTTAATAAGCAAAACATAGTTTGGGCAGGGATACACTAATTAATCAGTTACTTTTTAATTATGAGGGCATCACTGATAAGTACTTACATCTGATCTCCTTTTAAACTCTCATACAGTAATATGGAAAAACAAATTTAAAATCATCCTTCTGAGTTCCAATCCAGGCAGCATATTGAGAATAGAATGGGAAAGAGGTTTCTAGAATAGTAACATTGTAACTTTCTTGAATAGTATTTATAGATAAATAGCATTTTGCTACTTACATTAATATGCAAAATGAGAACTCTAGAAAAGAGCTAACTTTTATGAATTCTATTTAATTACTAGACAATAAAGATATTAATTATATGGAATTGATCATCAGATTTCTTGTTAAATTGGATTGTTTAAAATAACTAAGAATTAATATGAAACTGTTCATAGCTTTAGAAATAATGTTTGATATAACTTGAGATATTATGGACTTAAAAATCCCTCTTAACAAAATAGAAGTGGATATAAATTTCTTTAAACATGTAAATATATATATTTATAATATATAATATGTAGCTTAAAGTTAACATGTTCCTACCTAAGCTCTTGGTCATCTCCTAAACTTGATCTATTCATAATCTTCTTCACTTAGGTTAAGGTGACTGTATCCTTCTGGTTTTTTTGACTAAGAAACTTGGAGTTATCCTTGATAGTCAGAAAATCCTATCAGTTCCACCAGCAAATCAGTTCACATTCTGAACACTTTTTGCCATTTCTAGTGTCACAAATTTAGTACTAGCCATCAGAGAAAAAAAGACGCAGCTCTATTAGTGATCATTAAGAAAGATCAATATGATATATTGTGTCATAAGTTGCAAAGTAATTTTTATCTTGTGTTTCATAATTTTTCATGATATATAATAATTTATCATATTTATATATGCCCTTTTTTTGCTTATGTAGATAATAGGTAAGAAAGAATATCTTCGGAAGACTAAGGGAGGGAGAGACAAAACTGGGGAGAGATTTTTATTTTAATTCTATAACTTCTGGTAGATTCTGAATTTTATGCCAGTGAATATATTACTAACTTTAAAAAATAAAATGTTAGGAGATTCTAATTATCCTAGAAAACATTTTGTTTGTTTTTCTCTCAGAGGTAACTTAACTATGTTGGTACTTTTAAAAGGTAGTCTGATCTTTTTTTGTCACTATCTTATATTGAGAATATAGTTGGAAAATGGACAGAAAATTACTCAGGTCGTTATGAATTCTCATGTCTAGTGAAAATGGGATGAAATTAAGAAAATGGAATGTATGTTTGTGGATAAAAGGAAAAAATCATAAAATCCATTAAATTATTAATGGGTCAAATGAGGTTTTAGAGGAAGTGATAGCAATCAGCTCTCTGGAGACAATTGTAACTGAAATGGACAAAGTACTAGCAATATCCTTTAGGGAATAATTCTGCCACCAGCTGGGAAAATACATGTCTGAAGAGAATGGTTTCTTTTTTCTTCCTCGGTGATCCAGTACTATGATTATTAACAGTAATTAACTCTAAGACAACAGGGAAGTTCGATGGAAAGAACCGTACCTAAAATGTTGGATAATTAAAGTAAATGAAACAGGAAGCATCCGCTGGGGATATAAAATGTGCCACTCGAGCAGAGCTATTAACTGTTGCATTAGAGCCTCTAAATCATACAGACTTTTTACCTTCATTGACTTAGGTCAAACTGGATCTTTCCACTGACGGAGCCGAAAGAGTTTAATGCTTCAGCTAGTTGATGCCATGGCAGGGACCTTAAGATACACTTTGAGGAAGATATATGATGAAGAAGGCACATGCTTTTCTCCATTAGTGCAACAGGTCAAAATATCATTTAGTGTATTTCTGAAAGTGTTTTTTATTGTAGCAGATAGCTCTTTGTCTAACACAGTTCACCACCAAGCATTTTATTATGATTTTAGGGAAGGGGGGGGCAGGGCCTTTGAGGGATGACTCACAGATATTTTTGAAAAGTGGTATCATTGTTCCAGAATCCTTAAAATCCTAGATATAGGTTTGGATGTAGAACATATGGGTGCTGCTATGGCGGTTTTCAGTTGCTATATTGACTACAGATTGCACTATAAATGTTTACTGAATTGACATAAAGCATATTTTGAAATTTCAGAGAAGAGGTAGAAAGTATAATCAATGCTACCATTGAGTGCTAAAGGCAGACAAGCAAAATGAAGTCAAATATCTGTAAAATACTAGTAACTACCAATATGCAGGTAGTACTATTAAGTACTCTATGATTATTGAATTTTGTATATATTGAGGCCTTCTCACCATCATATATTACCTACATGAGGAAATTCTATGAACTAAATATTATACTGGGTTTTATACAGAAGGAAAAAAATGATTATGAGTTCATTTTTTCAGTTGCATTTTTAATATTTCATAATATATAAAAATATAGATACTATGGTATCTTTTGGTCAGAAACAAGAAATGTGGGGACATAGATAAAACTAATATGATTTTAAAAAACTAATATAATTTAGAGAGAACTAAGGAATTGAGTAGTTATACTGTGAATCTAGAAGATAAAATAAGTATTTATGTAAATGATAATAATGCATAAACATGGAAATTATTGACTACAAAAGAGTATTTTGGGGATACAATTTACTATAGAAATAAAAGCATCTGGAATTCGAATCAGAAAATCTTGGGTTCATGTCTTGCTTATATCATTTTCTTATTTTGAAAAGTAAATAAATTAATAAACATCTCTGAAATTCTATTTAGTTATAAGGTAATTAGGGATAATATTAGTAATGATTTCTACATCATAGAGATTAATAATGGGTAGTACCTGTCATAAAATAAATGATAACTATATTATAGTCATTGTTCTGGGTGAACTTGGCTATATTAAGCATCTCATAAATGTAATTGCTAATGTGTTTTGTTTTTTTGATCAGTAGCAGCCTAAGGATGCTATTAATCAGGGAGTTATCCTGGTAATGTGTAAGGAATAACCTTACCCTCAAGAAAGGGAATGGTCATCAGGCTGCATAAAGAGTTCTAGGCTGGCTTGGCAGGTGGTCAACCTTCTTTCCCCATCATGATTTTTTCAAGTCTTTGCAGTTCCACCTTGCATGTAGAGAAAATACCAATCATGAGAGAAAATTTTCTTGAACAAGGACTATTCACAATTCTTATATATGACCCATAATTTATTTAAAAACAATAAATTAAACTCCATAGCAACTATGAACTCTTGCTCTATGAAAATTTCCATTTAGAAAGTAAAAGGATGAGCCACATGTAAGGAAAAAATATTTGGAAATTATATTCAGAATATATAAACAATTCTTATAATTCCATAGTAAGAAAGCAACTCAATTAGAAATGAGCAAAAAACTTGAACAAACACTAAACAAACAAACAATACAGATAGCAAATTAAGCATATGAAGAGATGCACAATATCATTGGATAAATCCAAATTAAAGCTAGAAAGAGATACCACTAAAAACTTATTAAAATAAATGAAATTAAAAAGTATGATAATATCAAGGATAAGGAGCACCTGAAGCTCACATACATTTTGGTAGAAACATAAAATGGTGTAGTAATGCGATAATAATTGAGCAGTTTTTTATGAGTTAAATACAAACTTAACCACATGATGCCAAACACATAAAAATAAACATATATGTCAGTAAATTAAACTTTATCAAAAGTAAAAACTCTTGCTTTGTGACAGTGCCTTTCTGGAAAATCAAAAAGATGAGCCAGCAGACACTCTTTAGGATTTATTCTAGAAAAATGACAACTTGTGTTCTCATAGAAACCTGTACATAGATGTTCACTGCAGCTTTCTATGTAATAGCTCACACCTGTAAATAATACAAAACTCTTTCACCAGGCAAACAAATAAACAATGGTTTATCCAGATACTGAAATACTACTCAGCAATAAAACAGAATGATATACAGCAACTTGGATGGATCCCAAGGGCACACAGGCTGAGTGAAAAATAAGACAGTTTCCAAGGGTACATACAGTACAATTCCATTTACATAACATTCTTGAAGTGCCAAAATTATAGTTATGGAAAACAAACCATTGGTTGCCGATAGTCAGAGTTGGGGACAGCGGTGCCTATGACTCAAAAGGGTAGGGTGTCAGCTCCATATGCTAGAGGTGGCGGGTGGCGGGTGGCGGGTTCAAACCCAGCCCTGACCAAAAAAAAAAAAAACAGAGTTGGGGTAGCTATTAAGGGGTGACATGAGGGATTTTATTTGTGGTAGTGGAAGAGCTCTGTATGCTGATTGTGGTTGTGTTTACTCACGTCTTCATATGCAATAAAATGTCATATAACTATTGAACAAGCAAAAAAAAGTACATGTAAAAATCAGTGAAATTCAAATAAGACATCTACTTGAGTCAACAGTATTATAACCTGCCAATTTCTAGAAAACAATAAAAGGTATCCAAATTAGAAGAGAGGAGGTCAAACTATCCCTGTTTGCTGATAATGTGGTCGGACATCTAGAAAACCCCAAAGATTTCTTCAAAAAACTCCTAGAATTGATAAATTCAGTAAAGTCTCAGTTACAAAATTAATGTGTACAGATTAGAGCATTTCTGTATACTATTAACAGCCAGGTTGAAAATCAAATCAAGAACTCAATATTATTTACAATAGCTACAAAAATATAGATAAATAGGAATATACTTACCCAAGGAGGTGAAAGGGAACCAGAAAACACTGATGAATAAAATTGTTAACAGAAATAGGGAAAAGTATTCCGTGTTCAGGGATTGGAAGAATCAATATTATTAAAATGTCCATACTCCCTAACGAGATTTACAGATGCAATTCAATTTCCATCAAAATATCAATTTCACTTTTTACAGAATTAGAAAAAATAAAAAATGAAATTTGAAATTCCATATGGAATTTAAAAAAAAAAACCCAAATAGCCAAAGGAATCTTAAGCAAAAAGAACAAATCAGGAGACAGAACATTGCCTGACTTAAAATTATGTTACAAGGATATGGTCACCAAAATAGCATGGTTCTGGTATAAAAGTAGATACATAGATCAATGGAACAGGAAAGAGAAGCTATATACCAAAATCACATGCCAGCAATCTTCAATAAAGCAGACAAAAACATATACTGAGGAAAGTTCAGGAAATGGTGCTGGGAAATTTGGGGAGCCATGTGCAGAAGAGGGGAATTGGTTCTCTTTCTTTCACTGTACACGAAAGTTAACTCAAAATAGATTAAAGACATACATGTAAGACTGGACACCTTTAAAAAGTGACAAGACAAAGGAATATGACTTTGAGTCTCTGGGCCAGCAAATTATGAGAAGGCAAATTAATGGGAGATCGTCACCTACTACAGATTTCTATAGTACCACATCCAAGCAGACAAGAGTCTCCTCAGAGATGGACCTTTGCCATTCCTGGTAGAGAGGTAAGGATGGATACCTTTTAAATTTATGTCCTGCTTTCTGAACATAGGAGCAGGGAAAGAGCTTTTCTTTTATCTACTTCTCTACTGCCTTTAATTCAAAATAATACTTATGCCAAAGAAGTATATCTTGATTTGATATATTCTGGTCTTCTATACTACTATATCTCTTCCTTAAAGCATATTGCTTATTTCTATATTCATAGATTAGCTGTTCAAGTTGGAGAATTTGATGATCCATCCATGGAAGTTACATCCTGAGACCATGATCTTGTCTGATTCTCTGATTCTGGGTGTGTAACCATATCCCTCAGGCACAAAATAAAATTGCTACACTTAGAATAGCTATAATTACAACTTGGGTAATAAAAACAGATACTTTTATAACACTAGTAATAGTTTTGTATACATTTTGTATGTATGTGTGTATATACAGAAGGTGCCAAAAAATGTGTACACATTTTAAGAAAGGAAAAGATGGTATTAAAATTGTAATACTAAATATGTACCAATAACAAAAGATGAATACAAGTTATGTTTGAGCACTTCTTGTAACTGCACAAATCAAACGTGACTTGAATATTAAAATTTTAATACAGATTTTTCTTTCTTAAAATAAGTATACATGTTTTCACCATCCTCTGTTATAGGTATGTATATTTTGTATACGTACACATATAGAGCACTCCAAAACACATACTAAAATTTAATTCCTGTTGTGGCACATTTGAGAGATGGGGCCCTAAAATAGTGACTGGGTCACAAGGGTTTTGTCCTCATGAATGGATTAATAAATTGATAGGTTACTGGTTTAATGGGTTTTCATGGGAGTGAAATTAGTGGCTTGATAAGAAGCAGAGACCTGACCTAGCTGCTCAGCCTTGCCATGTGACGTCCGGCACCACCTCGGGATTCTGCAGAGTCCCCAACAACCATAAGCTTTCATTAGATGCATCTCCTTGACCCCATACTTCCAAAACTCCAGAAATTTAAGAAATAAAATATATTTTTTATAAATTACTCAAATTTAGATATTCTTTTATAAGTAACATAGACTAATGCAAAAGAAAACAAAAGAAAGCCTAGTTTTTAAAAATGTTGCATCAGAACAGCTGCCAGTTTTGTGTGGCTATCCTATTCTCCTACCCTATCATATCAAACTATTACATCATTTTCTGAAATATTTGTGCCCTACATTGTAAATATGAGTTTAATGAACCTTCATAAAGTAAACAAAACATTTCCTTCCAGCCAGTAGAACTCTGTCTAGCCTACATATAATTAGTCATGTGTATCTTCTGAATCCTATTACATTCTAAAGAAAAATTCATTTCTCTCTCTTTCTCTTAAAAAGAGAAACAGTGGTATTTAGGAAAATGAAAATCTCAAGTCACGTTAGAGACTAACATGTAGTGAGAGCGCATGTAGTGAGGGTAAGATGGACGCAGTAAGGCCAGGGCCAACCCCACACAGCTGGTCTGGTCTCTTTAGTGCCTGGGTGAGCCTCACCTCATGTCTTCCATCCTTGTCTTGTGAATTCATCTTTACCCTAAAAGTGTATATCTTGAGTAGTTTAGGGAGACTGATAGAAGAGATTAACATTCAAATCCCAAATGATGTTTTGGATGAAGGGCTATGCTGATTATTGTTTCTTATAGGTTTATGCCAATTATTATTACTTAAGACAAGGGTTAAGTATTGTTTATGATAAGAGTTAGCGTTGTTTTTGCTTAGAACTCTTATGTAGAAAGCTGTGGTTTGAGAAACGGAAGGGCAGAACAGCCTTGTAGAGGCTGTTTTAACTATTCCCCAGAATTGCTGGCTTTTTGATAATAAAGCTTTTTGGACCCAATCCCTATCTTTGCAGGTGGCCAACAGGGACAGCCGACCCTCTTTCTCTGCTAGCATAGCTTAGGTTCTAGTTAAACAGAAGATGAAATAATTTTCTTCCTTTCCATTTCCACACAATTTACCGTGAGTGAACGTGTTGTTTTCGGCACATCTGGCTGCGAGAGAGAACAATGAGATGTTTAGAGCAAAATAATGTTGCATAATGAGGAGCTTCAGGTATGTGAAAAGTGGATCTCTAAAGGGATAAGAGCTGTAATTTGTATTTGGTTCTGAAGACAAACACCTGCAGTAGTCACTTTTCTCTCTGGTAGATGTCTTTATAAAATTAACAGTGATTCATAATTGTGTTTGAATATTAATCCATATTAAGCGTGAGTGCTAAGGTAATTTCAAGGAAATGAAAATGCTTTTGCTCCAGCTCAAAAGCAAGCATGGTGGGGGTAAAAGATTGCCTTTACAAATGAAAAGGCCATTGTTAGGAAAGGGACTCTTTCTTTGGCTAATTTCTCTTTCAACGTGCAAATGCCTATAAAGGGAGAGACAGGCAACAAGCAGTAAGTGGTTATTTGTCATTAACATCTCTGGTGTCATAGTTCAATCAAATGCTTTCTCCTGGGAACGGTCTACTTGGGATCATGTGGAAGGAAAGATATTGGTGAAATATTGTTGTTTCTTTTTTTAATTTTCTTTAAGCTGACACTCAGTGTGTAAATATATGTGTACTTATTTCTTCTCTTCATCAAAATGTACTTAACTTTGACTATTGTCAGAGATAAATATTTAGGCTATTCCTAAAGAGTTATTAGGTAAATGAAAATCAGTGTGATATCTGCTGAATTGGATAAATTAAAATAATTTTTTTTACAAAAAAATCCCAATTTATTATTGTCAGGGGTCACCGGGATCCTTGAGCTGTTCTGTAGACCTGGTCTGGTCACTCAGCAGAACTAGCAGGTTCGGCCTTGTTAAAGTGATAAAGGGGAAGGTGGAAATGAAGCAGCTGGGACTCAATTTAGCAAGATAAAAGAGAACAGTTTTATTTAAAGCATAGCAGAGATAAGCATAGACGTTCCCAGAAGGATTAGGAGAGGGTTCCCCTCGTGAGGGAGAGGAGACCCCATCAAGACAATTTGATGAAATACTGTATGTCATTCTAGCTCCTGCTAGCCTTATCCGCCCATAAGAGTTTCTTATTGGTTCCCCGAGAGGCTTAGGTAATCTTGTCTATATCTTATTGGTTACAGGTTACCTTAGTTACCACTGTGCCCATTTTTTCTTACATGAGAGCAATAATTGCTACCTCTTATTTTCCAGGTATGGTGTGGTGGTGACTGGTAGTCTTGTGATGTTTGTGACCTTTGCCTGGGGCATCGTTCTGTAACTTGTGACCATTACTCCACCTGTGACAAGCTAGAAACTGCTTTTTGTGGGCAACAAGTCATATTTGAGCACTGAATCGCAAGGTTCCTGAAACTCAGGAACTGTTTGCTGCAGGGCTCTCTTTTAATTTCCTTGTCTAAAAAGTCAGGAAAAGATCAGATTTGTTCTCCTACTTCTCTGTAGCCCCTTTCTGTCCCTAACCAATTACAGAGCCTGAATTTGCACAATCCTGTATGACATACAGTGCATGTGATCCTTGCCAGGCAAAACAGTACAGGGTTAGAACCCCTGGGTCTTGTGCTTTAAATCCAGTCTCATTACTAGCCATGACTAGACGTAGTTGCCCAACTTCTCTGATTATCAGTTTCCCTGTTTCTAAAAGAGGAATAATGATAATTTCCACATAATGGGGCTGTAGTTTGTAATCAAGGCATTAGAACAGGGAAAGTCCTCAGAATATCCCCCAGAAGATGATAGCAATTACTAAGTAGTCCAGGTTCTACGTCCCTCATCCCAAATTCTTGGGACCAGAGTGTTTCAGGCTTTAGAATTTGTTCAGATGTTGAAAATGTGTATTTGCATTATATTTACTCGCCAGCTGAGCAACCCTAATCCTAAAATCTGAAACGTTTCACAGAGCATTTCCTTTGAATGTCATGTGGACACTGAAACTTTTGGATTTGGGAGCATTTCTGATTTTGGATTTTCAGACTGAAGCAGGGGGAAAAAGCAGAAGTGCGTTCTGCCCCGGTAACTCTGCGCAGGCGTTGTCCAGGCAGTCTATGGTCATCTAAAGGTTAAGTAGGAAGTTACACTGCAGCGGATGTTCCTGCTGTCTGTATGCCCTTGAGAAGATGTGTGATGTAACCTATTAACTTTCTGGACCTTCTATTGTCTTTGAGGATGGGAAATCAGGCTCTAAGGGTAGGCACCAGCCTGATGTTCCCTGATTCATGAGATTTGCTCGTGCGCACAGCCCAAAGACTGTATAAAAGGGAGGTTAGACATTAAATCGACCAGGCTTGGTACATGAGACGCTGGATGGTCGAGTCTCCCAGCAGAGAATAAAGCCCTTCCCCTTCCAACTGGTGCCTGAGAGTCTTTGCGTCTGTGTCAGCTCCTGCTACAAGATTAGGGATGCTCCACCTGTGGTTATCACGATTATTGTTCTTGAATTGTGTTCAGGAATACAACCCCACAAAATACGTCATCTCTGCAATACTATTTTGAGCTTAAAGGAAGTGGGAAAACCAGAGAACAGGAGTGTCTGTTGGAACTATCCTGCTGCCTCTCGCTAAAGCAGGCCACGAAACCTGAAAGGGTCACCTGTTGACTTCCTTTCTCCTTTCTCCCCCGAAGGTCCTCCTAGAACAGGTGTTCTACCACACTGTACCCAAAGGGAAGGGATGCCACAGAGGGACGGAAAATCTGAACAAACAGACCCTGCCAAGCGGTTCAGTACCATTAGATAAAACTCTTTTCTCCTCCTATCATACTTATGCCCAACTGTCCATAAAAATACAGTCTTCCCTGAGTCTTTGAGTCTTCATTTCTGAAGGCTCATGTTCAATGAATGCATATGTTTTCCTTCAGTGCACATGCCTTGTGTTACAGGGTTGTCAGCCATGAACTTTGCAATGGAGAAGAAAAAACACTAGTTTTTTTCTTTCTTGCATTTTCAGCTCAGTGGTAGATTGTAGGAAAAATGTAGTGAGAAGTCGTATTTTTATTATAACTAAATAAATTTGTAAGTAAAGACAATCAAGATATAACCTTGAGGTTAAAACCTACTTCAGAGGTCCAATGAGCAGTATTTGGGTGATGGGTACCCTTATAGTCCTGATGTAAGCATTATAAAGATATCGGTGAAACAAAAACACTCATACTCATTTAATATTTTTAGTTTAAGAAAAGGTGAATAGTTGCCCAGAAAAAGACTAAACTTTTTTTTTTTTTTTTTTTTAGAGACAGAGTCTCACTTTATTGCCCTCGGTAGAGTGCTGTGGCATTATAGCTCACAGCAACCTCGGACTCCTGGGCTTAGGCAATTCCCTTGCCTCAGCCTCCCAAGTAGTTGGGACTAAAGGCGCTCACAACACCTGGCTATTTTTTGTTGCAGTTTGGCCAGGGTCAGGTTTGAACCCACCACCCTGGTATATGGGGCCAGTGCCCTACTCACTGAGCCAGGCGCCACCCTGAAAGACTTAACTTTTAAAGTGCCACTAGATACTTTAAGTTCTAGATGTGGAATATGACCTAAGATTAAGCACAAGTATCTTTTTTGTAGTTTGCAAAACATGTCAATGAGCATTAACTTCTAAAATTTTATTTGTTGCTGAAATTTTATTATTACTATAAGGATCTTGATCCATTTTTATGGGCAGGAATAAGCTTATCAGTAATTAATTAAGCAATACTAAACAAAGTAACTACAGTAGTTGGTGAATAAATAAAGTGATTGCATCATCTTGGAATTTATAACAGCCATATAAACAAATTTAGTCAGATATGTCATTTAGACTTTAGGATGACTGGTCTCAAAAACCGTAAGAAAGTATAGGCATAATCTCTGAGCTGGATACTCTCGAGGAGATGGCCCAGGAAGAATGTGAGTTAATATAAAGAGTACATTTTTACAATACAGTTTTAAATAGTTATAAAGAAATATGGCAATTATTAAATTTCATAATTTAGTAATTATTAGGTAATTTGAGAAATTGCTACATTTTTAAAATATTGGAATTTTTTTCCATATGCACCATGTACAAATGTACAAATGTACAAATTATGTACTATATATGTCAAAATCATGTTCGATGTTTCATAAAACATTTGGACTCTGGGGCTATTCTTAAGCTTGGATCTGGAGTTCAAGTTGGTACATCTTCTTATGAGCTTTGTAGGTGGTGATATTTATGCATGCTAAACTTGGTTGTTTTGTTTTTTTCCCTAACTGCTAGATGATGAGGGAGTATGCTAAGCTTCAAACTAGGGTAAATACGGTGTACTAGATTATAATAGAGTGATAGAGCACAAATGGGGGAGAGGCAAAAAGAAGAAATATTTAACTTCTCTCAACCATTCAAGGGAGAAGAATAAACACAATCTGACTAAAAAAATCTTGTACTTCATTAGTGAAGTAATGATATTAACTGATAATTATATAAGTTCCAATTTCTTGCTCAGAAACATTCAAGAAACAAGAAAGAATTTGAAATGCTTATTTTCTGGACTTATTATTGGTGATAACTTGAAGGATTAGGAGAAAGGTGTCTATACTTTTTCTTTCTTTTTTTCTTATAAAATCTTGGTCTCCCAAAATGGAGTATGTTGTGAAAACAGGGGGAGGAAGGACGTGTTTGGTAACAACATCAACAAACTCAAGCAATGTCGTGTTAGGACTTAAGAAAGTATTAACAGGACCCTGACTCTGTTCTTTTAGAATAAAAATAATTCTTTTATTTCTTCTAACCTTCCCTCTGTTTTGGCAGAATTGTTTAACTGGCATAGTTAAGAGCCACCGATATCTGGATTTCAACAAAAATGCTGAAGAAATTTCTTGCTACATTTTTGGGGGAGCTTTCTTAATTGAATGTCAAATAAGGATCACCTAGTGGTTTCGATTGTCTGGAGGCTCTCATTACAACAGCAGTAAGCTATGATGAAATAAAAGAAAATTATTTTAGGCTGTATTAGCAGAAGTACAGTATCTCACACAAGGAAGGTGAAAGCTCTCCATGGAAGGAAATTTGGCCATGACTTTATTCTTATGTTCGTTAAACAGCAGGGCTAACTTTTATAAGAACATAGACAAATTCTCTTAGTTTCTGAGGTCTACACAAAACTAGATGATGATCTTTTGAAATTGATGTAGAAGTAATTTCTGCATTGGACAGTAAGTTGGGGTAAATGACTTCCTTCACATTCTAAATTTCCATAAGGATTTCTGTCTTATTTATCCTGAAGATAAGCAAGAGTTAAACCCCAAGTGATACTATCCTAAATCTTGGTTGTTAATCCATATGACTCTGAAATTCATAGAATTTTAGACACTATGACAACTTAAAATTATCAATAAATCTCAAAGTCTTAGGGTGTGAAGTTGACTCTTGACATTAGGATTATGAAATATTAGTAAAGAAATAGGTTTTTCTCATCACTATTAGATGGAAACACACTTTTCCCTCATGGGATTGATAATGGTTATCAATGTTTTGTATTTGACTTTTTCCCCTAAATTTAAAAGTATAATCTTTTAAATAATTTCATTAAATGCATGTGTGCATATAGTTTTGGCAGTGTATGGCATTTTTAGCTGTATGATAAAAATTGTACTGAGGTGAAAATATTTTTTAAACAATTTTAAGATATATATCCAGTTTCTTAGGTATAAAATTCTTTGAGATCAGGATCTTTGTCAAAGTGGTTACAAATAAAAACAAAATAATTTTAAAAGCTACTATAATGTAATCACATGAATGTCCTTGTGCTTACCTTATTCTTCAGTTATATAGGTAAAGGGGAATAATTGTGAAAAACAACAACAAAACATTTCTTAGTAGCTCACACTTTTAATGACATTAGTGGTTAGATCACTGGCATGGTACTCTAATCATGGCATAGAATTAACTCATTACCTGAATGGTCAGCGTTCCAAATTATTTTAGATGAACCTACACATACCATTTAATTTTTTAATGTTCTTGTGTTTCACGAGAGAGGTTACTATATGGTTTTCATTTGAGAAGTAAATGTTTGTATTTGTTATATGTAAATTGAATTGAAATGAATATAAAGTCAACGATAAAGCCACTTTTCCTTCTTTAATGAAGAATCAGATGAGGATAAAATACTTTTAACAGAGCTCATATTTACTCTTCGCCATAACTAAATGGGATCCTAATTTTTTTCTTTATGATTCATAATATTCTTTTCAGATCTTTAATATTATGTCATCAATCTAATCAGCATCTGAATCGTTGTGATTTCCTCAAGGTTTTAACTTTCTACTTGTCTCACTTGGCCAGAAGAAGTTTTCAGAGCTTATAACATTCTTCTTTCAAATAATTTTAATGCAGACTTGTCAAATAAATTAAACTTGCCTTGGTTCATTTTTTAAAACAACACATCTAGCAACACTTTTCTACACATCATTCAGTCTCTATTTGATGCTCTACCAATTGCACTATCCATGAGAATGGCTTTCTAGAAAGCAGTGGAATACAGGGGCTACACAGAATCAACATATGAAGCTATGAAAAAAATAAGAATTAAATAGAAAACCTGATAAATTGAAGGTTTCTATGCCGGAAATCACTAGTCACTACTGAATATTCTTTTTCCCCTTCTTTCTTAGGCAGAATGTCCCTCCCCCACTGTATTCAAATGGCCCTGTGAATGAAATGGCTAGTGAATAAAAAGGCCTTTGGTGGGACTTCTGAAAAGGCCTCAAATGGCACTAAATCAGCTGGGAGGAACCCTTCGCCCCTTGCCTTTTCCTTCCCATTGCCCATTGCCTCATTCCTTGCTGCAGCAGTGCTCACGGTATCTGGAGTGCTGGTACTGTCTTCTGACTTTACAGATAGCACAGAAGAAGTAAAGCAGAAAAGGGAAGGAGCCAGAAATCTTAATGGCGTCACCTCTCCAGCTCCGTCATGCTCACCTCTGCACTTGTTCCTTAATGGGATGAATACTAATTTATTTCAGCTGCTGGAGTCTGCTCTTGGTTACGAGTTAGAAAACACAGCTGCTGATGGACACAGACACTCCGTGACAAAACACGTTTGGTGCAACTTTCACGTCTAAAATGGTGGTAAAATGATTTTTTTTTTGTATGTGAACCCATTATGCATAAAATTTGAGGGAGGCAAATATACATATAATCATTGTTGTGTGATCTAATAGGTCAGTCATCATGGATATATACAGAAGATGCCAAAAAATGTATACACCCTTTAAGCAAGAAAAAAACTGTATTAAATTTGTAATACTCAAGTCAATTTGACTTCTGTAATTACAGGAGGGGCTCAACTTGATGTGTATTCATCTTTTGTTATCAATATATATTGAGTATTACAATTTTAATATAATTTTTCCTTTCTTAAGATGTGTATGCATTTTTTGACACCTTCTGTGTATGTGTGTATGTACATATACACATATAAGTTTGTGATTTAATAATTATTTTTCCTTAAGTAAAATATCTGCTAAAAGTCAAATTTGAAATGCTTGTCTCAGGGATAGGTTTCTAGAGCACTCATCCATGAACAGGGTCTTAGATACTTCTGCCAGGTAAGTGTGACAAGGAGGGACTCTCTACGTAGCAGATGAGATCATGCATCATTACCTAGAAACACAGACCCAACACTGGAAAACCACACGTCATGCTTCCCCAAACAGAGTACTATGGACTCTGTTCCCAAGTCATTGGAGAGCAACTGTGTCTTAATTCAGTATTTGGCACATCAAAAACGCCTCACTGATCCTCAATTAAAAGTAAAATCGCTGTCATTCATCAATTTCCACTACCATCCAGCCTCCCACCCCCACTTTCCTTCAGACAAGAAAAGAAAAGTGATCATAAAATCAGTTGTTAAAAATCCATGAAGTTATGTTCATCCCCTTCAAGCAGTAATCTCAAACGTGTAATTTCGGATATCTTGATATGCATTTGGGCCTCTTCTCTTTATTCTTTTCCCAGTTTCTAGATGTTTATTTCCATAAAAGAAATGAAGCCAAGAAAAGTCGAGTCTGATGCTATTTGCATTTGATGATGAGACCCTGGCCGACAGTGAGTGGTAAGCCACCAGATTCCTCTGAGCAGGACTTTTCATCTCCACTGGTGACACATCAAGCATCAGCCGTGTTTCCTGTAATGAGGCTACGGTGTGGACTGTCTCCTGACTGTGATGTGGGCTGTGGGACTCTGTGCAGGAGCTGGAGAATGTGAGAACTGAAAGGAGGCAGACTATTAATTCCTCAAAGACCATAAATAAAACTCTCTCAGTAACATTCAGCTTTAGAGTTGAAATATATGGTATCACTGAGTCCCACGGTTTAAAAAAAAATGACAGCAAAACTTTTCAAAAGAAAATGTAGCACAGAATTTGAATTTTCTAAAACTGGTAGCAGCCAATAAAAACGGGGCTTTTTTCTTCCCCACTCCTTCTTCCTGAGCAACTCGTATGTTTCTCTACAAAATCTTTGAGTTCCACAAACCCTCAGATTGTAAAGAATACAGTTTGGAGGCTTCTTGCCTACATGAACTCACCTCCTTCTATCTCCTATCATTGTACAACTTGGGTGCTTAATGAAGAAATTGAAACCAGAGAGTTTCAGAAATGTCCCTGTTCTTATACCATTGGAAAAAGAAGTGAAATTGGACTACTGGTCTGTAGGATTTTTTTTTTCTTTATACAACACTGTCTGGATATAAAGAAAATGATTCTTAACACCATTTGAAGCTAATTTTCAAATCCTTTCCCATCTGAATACATTAAGCTGCAGAGAGAGTGAAATTTGTCACATTCTTCTGAATTACTTCAGGAACTGAAGACAATTAACCATGGTTAATCTTGGAGGGAATTATTCAGAGAAATCATCTTAGACTGCATGAAAATTCATGGCAGCCATGGACAGTTCAATCAATCAGACTATTATTTATTCATTATCAACTGTATGCTCAGAAATCTGGAGGATATAAAAGAAGCATAAAACATGGTATATAACCTTAAGACATAGACTAGTTTGTTAGGCAGACAACACGTGAATGTGCACTTGACTTGTGTATGATTTCATAGAGCTTCATTATAGTTAATAAAAGGGAGGAAGACAATCAGATTCTTTTAGTTATCAACTGAAAAATGAAACAGAGAGAAAAAAATAAGAGAAAGGAGGGGAAGAGGAGGAGGAAAAGGAAGTCGTTTAGGAGTTTGATTTTGGTCTTTGGCGTTATCAGCAGACTGATGGGTCTGTGGGGTTGTTCAAAGTCTCCTGGGCAGTCTAATTCTTGGAAAGATGAAGTTAAGAGCTTTGCAAGAAAGATAAATAGCATAGATTAAAACAAATCTACTGTGAAAAGAGAAATGGAAACGAAGAATACAGAAATGGAACCGGTAGCTTAGGATTTTCTAACTAGAATATTTCCTGAAATTAGACTCTATAAAGTCTCCTTAGAAATTTCAGACTCATGAGTCATTTTCTAAGCTTGTGTAAAGGGTTTAAATTGTTTTCAATCAAATTTTTCTTGAATAAGTCACACTCAATGAATCCAAATTGCCTAGTAAACTGTATAATGCTTAGAAAGAAAAGCATAATATATACCGTTCTTGAGTTGAAATATTGCAACTTCTAGTACTCAGGATTCACATGGTTAAAGTTACAAAAAGGAAAATGAAAAGCTGTTGCAAGTTTCAATATGTCGTGTAAGGGAAAAAGCACCAAGAGGATTTGGGTGCTGAGAGCTTTGGTCCTGTTTCTACCACCAAGGGTCCAGTTGCCCTTGGACAAGGCCGAGGTAAGGAAGTCTTAATTTTCTTTCCTAATCACTATGGGGAAGATGGGTTATTTCAAAGATTTTTTTTCTCTTTTTAAATGTATATAAGTTTGGGGTTGAATCAAAGACCATGCATAATCTGCAAATATCTTTACTGTTTGTTCTGTGAAATCCTCTATGCATAAACTTACATGACTTTTAAGTAAGCCAAAAAAAAAAAAAAAAAAA
>NW_003852532.1:2922295-2962197 GCF_000181295.1 Otolemur garnettii | reverse complement strand
AGAGAGAGAGAGAGAGAGAGAGATTTTTCTCTGTGAATTTTTTCTTATTAGCTTTTCAGCCTTGCTCTATATGTGGAAACTCATTCCAGAGACTTTCAAATAATCATCCCTGATTAGGGTACCAGGGAAACTTAGTTTCTAGATCATAACATGTGGAAAGTGTGTGCTTGTTTTCTTTGATATTAACAGGATCTTAATTCCATCTGAGAAGCCAACTTAACACAGGTTTAATCTTATATATGTGTTATTATTGAGAAGGAATTTGTTTTTCCGTTTGGTAGAAAATATGATTGTGTTCTGATGAGAGTGACATTTAAAATTGGTTTCCTAGACCCGGAGTGCCCATAGAAACCTCACAGAGGGAAGAGGAGAAAAATGTCAGAGAAGCTCGTACACTCGGCTGTGTTTCTGCTATCTGTGGGTTTCTTGTCATTGCCTCTAGTGCCTCCAAAGAAAAACATGTTGTAGAATAATACATTCTACAATATTGAAACATTGTGCAATATTTTAATATGCTTTAAAAAGGGAACAACTTTCTTTGCTCTGCTAAGGCTGACCTTTCCACCTATATTCATCTTCCTCCTATCCTTGATTCCTCAGGACACTGCAGTGTTTTCTCAAGGGACAAAAGCAAGAGGAAGTTGGATGCTTTTAACAAGGATTAGATAATGCCAGAAATTCCCATTTCTCATCATTCCCCTTTCCACAGCCGTTCAAGGAGTCACTGTCGCAAAATTGATGTGTGTTTTGAGCAAGAGCAAGAAAAAACAAGAAACTGAGGACTCTTTTATATGTCACAGTGTTTTTAAAATTGCCCATCACTTGGTAACCAAGTCTTCCTCTCTAAGGCAAAACTTCAGAGGTTTGTTTTCTAATACAAGCCTCTGACAAGGGACCTCTATAGTTTTCGTGGTTGGAATTGTTACAACCCTCAAGTCACATAACATAGGGAGCGACTCTGACACAGAAATAAAAGGCATTCCATTGATGGGATAACCTTTGAAAAAAGAAATTCAAAATGAAACAAATTAGATTGATCTGGCAAAATTATAGTTCATCTCGGATTCATGTATTGCTCAGAAATGACTTCATATTCCCCATCATTCTTTGCTTTTCTAGGACTTAGTTATAAATTCTATATGTATTTATCCATTTCAATGACATTAAAAAAATTAGACATTGTTCTAAAAATTTAGACATTGTTCTAAAAAAACTTTTATATTAGATTTCTATTGGACATTAATCTCATCCAAACTTGGTGAGTAACAATAAAATTCCCTCTGCAATAGCATAAATGCTGTGACTGAAGTCTACATTACCAAAAAGGCAAATGTATTCTTCCTGGTCAATTTTCTACATCCTCACAATTGTGACTCAGCCAGGAAGGCTAAAACTGTGTTAGTTTTAACAGCGACTTCCAGACTAAATGTCTTGAGGAACAGAAATCAGAGGAATGACCTTGTAAGGACACTGGCCCTTAATAAAGCAGTGACACACGATATGAGAAAACTACACTCTGGCCGCTGAAACTGAAGGAAAATTGCCACTGTTGTTATCGTGAAACAGGAGGAGACAAGGGATTACCAGCTAAATGAGGTTTTTCCTTCTAGAACTGAAAAGCAAGTTAATCCAAATGGCAATTTGGACGGACTTTCTTACAAAATTGTGAGCTTCCCGTCATTGCAAGTGTTCAGACAACAGATGGACACAAATCTATGGGAATCCTGTAATGGGGAGAAGCTGCACCAGGTGAGATCTGAGCCCTGTCTAATGCCGAGATGCTGTGGTTCTCAGAACCATATGGTGAGGGCATTAAAAACAGAACTGAGAAAAAAGAGATACTATTAATCCTTCAGTTTCCTTAAAATTTGTCTCTTTTTGCTGGCTCTTTGAATCAGCAGCTTTTCTTTACAATAAAAATGGTAAATTTAACTGGTACTTTTAAATTTATAAATAATCTATCAGCCTGTTTCCTAAATTTGTTTCTATACTATTATAGGTGTAATTTAAAAGCCATTAATAATTGTGTCTATTGCACACATTTTCAAATGTACTGGTGCAGAGGCTCAAAGAAGCCGCACTCAAGATGGGTAGAGCTTGGAATGAAGACTGTGAACGGCACTCAGTTTGTGGCAGAAGGGAAGCGCTTAGGAGATTATTCCCCAGTTCACTTGATTTTTTACCTGATGATTTACAAGGTATGTAAATTAGGAGACAACCACAGAAGGTACATTTAATGACATCTTAATGCATCATGGAATTTACGACAAGGCGTGAATAGCTTGTGCACTCAACCATTGGAAGCAGATGCTGCAATAATTCTACTTAATACTTAGCAGCATAGTAAAGCATATTGTTTTTCGTACAAATGTTTATGAAACATTAATAGGAATAATATGTACCATCCAATGCTAAACATATAATCTGAAATCCTTTCCTATAAATATTTATCAAGGAGACATTTTTTTGTTCTCAACAGAAATTGATTGCGAGCCTGGATTCTGACCTGCTGCGTGGCTTTCTTTCTCTGGTGTATATTTAACAAGGGGAAGACTGACGGACTCGAAGGGCAGCGTCACTTTGTCCTGTCCCTACTTGGTAAGAGCCTAAAGGGATTGCTTGGCTTTGAATCAATTCATAAAATATACTCTCCACTACAGTAGCTCAGCTAGTGGCTTGGAAATAAAACTCTTTAGATAGTAACTTTAGAGAGTAACTACTGTGTTTGGAAGAATGAATGAGCTTCATTAAGTTCAAGGAAGTACACAGTTTCTAAATTATGTGGTAATATTTGAGGTTTATAATATGAAATGTTTGTAAAATGCCTTTTCTATCAATGCCTCAATTGTTGCCGTGGCTATTCATAACGACCAATTATGGAAATGAATGGAAGTAGAATATATTTGAGGAAAAAAAACCTCTACGTTCCAATATTACAGGCAATTTGATTTACTGTTCAGAATGCTCTAGTTCTTCACTGCTAACTACAGTGCGGGGCTCTTAGTCACACCATTTTCTTTCTGGCAGTACCTTTTCTATTTGCAGTTGTATCATGTTTCTTTTAATGACATTTACCAGCCAATGTCAGGGATTTTTTTTTCCCTTCCTTTAATGGGGAAACTGTTTTAAAGAAATAGGATACTCGAGCTGTGATTTTCTTCCACTTAAAATGATCCTAATTGCTAATTGCTCTCCAACATTGCTGTACTTTCATCCTCAGCTTCCTGAGTTTGGTCAAAAATGTCAAGATTATTAAATGAATCATTTTTATAACTTTATTTGTGTATTTAAATATGGATTAAGTTTAACATGGCAAATTTAGCCTTTCAAGCAAGGCAGTGAATTTATTGAAAAGCATCAGATGAAATGTGAGCCTTGGGAAAAGTGAAAAGGGCTTTATGGTCTGAAGAATATTCCAGAGTACCTAAGAAGAGAAAGGGCAGAGTGAAGGTGGTTAGGTATGATGCATAGGAATGATTTTTAAAGGCAATACTAAATTTGTTTTATTAATACCACTTAGGTCTGTCCAACCCATCTGAAACAATATGATTGGTATTTAAATTGGCCTTGAGACGGCTCACACTAGCATAATCACATCTGCACTCTTTTCATCCATTGGCTCCTGTCTTACCATATGCAGAAGCTGAGATTTGTAATAGCTCTAAACTTTGTGTTTGTCTTAGGTTTCTGAATACTGCTATACACACAAAATGTCTCAATCTAAAGTAATCTCCACTGTGTATTAGAAAAGTATGCAGTATCTTATGATATTTAAATGCTATTTTTGACCCATTCTTGTCCTAAGGGCCAGAAAATCTTAAGAAATTGTAAGACAGAATTGGTGAAAAATTTCTTCTTTTTTATTTCTGTGTATCTAGTATATATTTTGAACTTCTTCAACATGCTGAAAGCTTTTAGTAAATTTTATCTTCGTTTTGTCTAGAATATCCCTGTGAAATAAGTTTTAGCACCACAGTATCATTTACAAGATTATAGTACTAAAAATAATCTAGTCTTTGATACTTAGGCAGATATTTGCTCTAATTAAAATAAATTAGGATAAGTTGAATTTGTATTAGAATATACCAAAGTATCAACTGTTATTTTAAAGTAAAGGCTTCTTAAATATATTTGAGTTTTCTCGTTTTCTCAGTATCACAAACTTTGTTTTGCAGTGGAAAGAGAAAGCATGGCAAATAATGAACATATTTCACAACCCAGTTGAAGTGAGTAGAGTCACAGACTATGATTTAAGTAAGCTTTAGAGTCAACCTACATAACAATATTCCAAAGCCTGATTGTGGTCTACTCATGTGTCTTTTTTTTTCAAGGTCGTACTCTCAATTCCCTCTTTAGACTCCACAATACCAGCCATACCTGGAGGTTGGTATATCGCCTAGTCTCTAAACCCATCCCACCCTTGCTTAGTCATGCATGGATAATGTGACCCCAACAGTCACTAAAATACCCTCCCTCTCTCCTCTTCTGTCTGCACTATGAATTTTGATTGAGACAAGAGAGCCTCCTCTATCTAGTTCTGATTCCTGAGCCTTCCTGAGAATACCCTCTTTCCAATGCTCTCACTTGAAGTTTGGAGCAGCAATAGTAGCAGAAGGAGGGAATAAGCATTTTTATATATCCTTTTGGATTTAATATTCAATACTTTCCCATTTGTAGTGGTAAGAGAAAATGCTTAATGAGTTAAGTACCTTGCTTAAAGCCACACAACTGTGATGAGAGCACTTTCTGATTCCTAAGTCTCCTTTTCTGCACTGGCTCATGGCGGTGGGACGTGACTGCCCAGTGAATATTTTCTTTTACATGGCAGCTCCCAGCTGTCTTCCCATGGCCAGTGCTGAATCTACCATTACCTCTGGCTCTATCTAGGATGGGCCAGAGACTATCTAGGAATTATCCCATTTAATTTGTTAATAGATTATGAACTAAGCCTGAAATCTTTAATTAGTGTAGGAATTGAACTATTTAATGGACTATGTAAGATTGTCTCAGAGAGTTTTAATTGGTTATCTTTGGAATATACAACTTAATAATCAGGGTTCTGTGGGTTAAAGTTTCTAATCAATTCCTCTCTAAGAGTTTATTTTTCTTTAGACATACCTTTATACTTGACACTTGGCAGGTGACTAGGAGGGTCAAAGAGAGAATAAGCTGGGGGACAATAAATGAATAAATGATTCTAGGAAAAGGCTCAAGGAAATGTTAAAGTGAGAATATAGATTTCTGGGACTGCTATTCTTATAACTTATTTTCTTGGATATACCCTTTGACAAGCTTTCATAAATATTTTCTTTGTCTCTTAAAGAAAGATAAAGAAAGAAAAGAAAGATAAAGTTCAAGTTTCTAAAGCGTGTAGGGCAGATAAAGTGTTTCAGGGATGTGTATCATCAGTGATGTCTCTTGCTTCTCACATACACAGTCCTGCACGACCACATGAAAGACAGTTCCTGTAAGATTGTAATACTGCATTTTTTTACCTGAGCTTTTAAATATTAAGATCTGTTTAGATACACAACTACCATTGTGTTACAACTGTCTACAGTATTCAGACAGTAACATGCTGGACAAGTCTGTGAGCCAGGCTATCCCACAGCCTCAGTGAGCAGTAGGCTGTACCATCTAGAGTTGTGTGAGTATACACTATGATTTCCACACAGTGATGAAATTCTCTAATGATGCGTTTCTCAGGAAGTATCACCATCACTGAGCTATGCATGGCTGCAGGTGCTATTAATATTTACCAAATAAAGGATTGTGAATGGAAGGGTAAGCTGTAATTGTTGCATATTGCAGTTACAACGTATTTGCTTGACTAAGAACTGTCAATGGTCTTTGAATCCTGAGTATAAGGAATAATAATGAAATCTATGGAGTGACTATAAGTTAATCAGAACAAAGTGCTTAAAAATGTTTGCAGAGACATACTCTTATTTGACAATGCAAATGTTACTTTCTCTGCACTACTATTATTATTATTGCTTAATACTTCATTGCAGCAATTGTCTGACTTCTTTTCTGAATGTATTTATCTTCATTTATTCTCTACAAGGTTTTTGTTTCTAGTCCTTATCTGAAACATTGTTATTGTTGTTAAATTTTAAGCCTTTGTAATTTTGTGAAGGCAAAAAATGGAAACCTAATAAACACATGTATATGTAAAAATAAAAAAAATAATGTTTGCAGGCTTGTGCATATAAGATTACGGGTGTTACAAGTATATGTATATATGGTTAGTATTTATAGGTGTTTGTCCAGTACAATAGGTTTTCAAACTGTATACTTTTTGCAACTCATTTGATTGAACAACATTCACATTATGCTTTTACTCTTTGTTATAATGTGCAGGCAATCTAGAACTAGCTCTTTACCCTGGGGACATGATAAAAAAGCTCTTGGATGCTATTTTAACCTACCAATGGCTAATAACCATGATAAAGGTGATGAGAAGGTTGCAGAGATTCTGGGATCTGACATTGTTGATGGGGAGAGAAGCAAGACCCTTAGTCTTCAGCAGGAGCAAAAGCTTACAGGCTGGTTTTGCCCAGGGATGCTTACATTTCATTCTTTATATGCATTACAATTAAACAACTTTCAGTATTGAAATTCTAACCACTAATTACTATTACATATTGAAGCAATACTTTTAATAATTCTGATAAAAATAGTATTTATTAGAAATGTTTTCTTTCAAAATCAACCAGGCTAAAAATTTCGGATTCTGGACCAAGATGGAGAAAATATACTTCTCCTTATTGTTTCTGATAAGTATAGCTAAAAACATGGGGACTTTTTACAAAATCAACAAGGAAGTCCTGAGCAGCAGAGAAGACTATAATCAGCGATGCACTGTGGGGCCCCCACGGAATGATGCGTGGTGTGGGGAAAGTTTGCACACTTTTCTTTTGGCCTCATCTATCTAGGACTGGGAACTAAAGATGTCAACGACTTGGAAGTACCAAAAGGAACATAACAAAAAGCAAATAAACCAAAAAATATTTTTTAAAACTGTCTGTTCACTTTAACAAAAGTAACAGAAAATAATCAAACTGCAAGAAAGAAAACTTTTGAGCAATAACTCCCCTGAGCCACGCACTGTGGAAAAAAAGCCGTGTTCTGAGCAAAAACTGAGCAGGAAATCAAGACTTGCACCACTCCTATCTCTCGTTAGCACCCACCACTCAGGTCTCTGATGAGCACTGCCCCCCACTCTGCCCCTCACCAGAATGTATCAGAGGAGGCTGAGTGGGAAGCTGGAATTCCCTCCTCGCTTAATGGAGAGCCCCCAGTCCCCGTGGTGTCAGCACAGGCCACATGGAACATGAAGAAACTAGACTTTCACTCCCATGCCAGGCAGAAGCCCCTTCCCACTGTTGACACAGTGTCAGAGGACGCTTGCTTAAAAAGAAGATTTGAACAAGATCTTGAGTATAACAACATTATACCCAAAAGTCCAGATCATGATGAAGACTCACTTGTTAGACCAAGAGCCAAGGAAATAACAACTTGAATGAGAAAGATGCCAGTGTCAAGATGACTCAGATGCTGAAATTATCTAACAAAGATTTCAAAGCAGGCATCATAAAATGCTTCTAGGAACCAATTATGAACTTGATTTAAACACACCAATAGAAATTCTAGGTCAAAAATTACAATAACACCACCAACAACAAAATAAAAACCCTCAAGGAGTGAGCTCAATAGCGGAATTTGAAAGATAAAAGAAGGAATCTGTGACTTTGTAGATACAGCAAAAGAAATTACCCAATATGAAGAGGAAAAAGAAAAAGGGCTAAAAACCAGAATGAAAAGAACCTAAGGTACCTGCAGGACTGTAAGACAAGACCTGATGTTTGCATCAGTGGATTCCTAGAAGGAGAGGAAAAACCGAGTGCGACTGAAAAGTTATTCAAAGAAATCACCGTTGGAAATTTCCCAAATTTACCAAAAGACATATCCACAGATTAAAAATGGGTGAATCCTAAACCAAATCGTAACTAAATTTATGAAAAATGCAGACAAAAAGTAAAGACCCAGAGAAGCACAAAAGAAATGACACCTTACCTGTAAGGGAGAACCAATCTGAATGACCCCAAATTCTATATGCAGTAAAATATTCTTCATTTCCTCCTGAAAGGGAAATCAAGATATTCTCACATGGACAAAAATTATGATAATCTGTCACTGGCATATGTTTTGCTCTTAAAAAATAGCTAACAAAGGTCTTTGAAGCAACATAAGCATGGTTAAAAGAAAGAATCTTGAAACATGAAGAATTAAAAGAGAACTGAAAAGTAATATAAATATATGAGGAAACAGAGTAACTTTTCCTTCTCATGAATGTTTAGATTGTGTTTGATGATGGAGATGAAGCAAAACTATAGCATTTGTATGATGTGCTTACACAAATGTGACAAAATGGCATGAAACTATACATTTACATTATGCTAACATTAATTTATTACATTTCCAATGTAAATTGACTAAATCAATGTAATTGTGATACTCACCACCTTAAATATTTGTTTTTTCTTTATTCTAGAAACATTTAAATTGTTCCCTTCTAGTTATTCTGAAATATATAGTAGATTATTGTAACCTATAGTCACCCTGTCCTGATCCATCAAAGCTAGGTCTTATTTTCTATACAAATGGTATATTTGCATCCATTCATCAACCTCTTGATATGTGCTACAGTTATACAAAATATCACCATTGGGAAAATTGTTGAGGGGTACATCAGATCGCTTGGTACCATTTTGCAACTTTTTCCAAATCTGTAGTTATTACCAATAAAACTTTTTGAATCCAACACCTTAACCACTCCACCATCACAGTCACTAATAAAACTTTCAAAAATACAAATGTGGTGAGACATATATTTGTTTTATTTTATTCCTTGAAAAATAAATATATTCCATATGTTACCCACAAAGACCTGCTCAGGACTGTGCCCTTGAACACACATCCAGATTTGGTCCTGATTCATCACTGGCTCTTTGGAGATCACAGCCTGGAGACCTTCTATAAGATATGTTTAGCATCTATTCAACCTGATCACCACAGACACAGGATGTCAGGATGAAATAATATCATTAAGTAAAATTTCAAAAGGAGATCGATAATTTCCAAGCCAGTATCTATTTAATAAATTGAACTACCTCTTTGTTCCTTTACACAAAGTATCAGCTCAGTTAACTTTACTACTTTTATATGCAGTATCTATTTATCAGGCATAAAAGAAAATACTGTGGAAATATCTCTCAGAAAGATACCTCATAATAACTTTTGAATGCCTACTAAGAGTCAAGCATTATGTGCACTTGATAAGATAATGTGCTATCTTATTAAAAATACATCTCATTTTTGGTTATGTTATCAGAGACAAAGATGAAGCTCAGAAAATTTAAATAGCATACATACCCAGGATTATTCTTCTAGTGGTAGTGGTAAAAGAAGCTGCTAATCAGGAAAACAAAAGCCACAAGTATAGTAGAATCCGTGTAAGTCGACCATCCAAGGGACTGTAACAAAATGGTCAGCCTAGGGAGGTGGCCAACATAAGGAACTAGGCCTGTGGTACTGATACTACATGTGGTACATGTCCAGTCTATGAAATTTAGGTCACCTTAAGGAGGTAATCAATGTAGGGAGGTGGTCCACTGTAGAGATACTACTGTATTTCAAATAGGACTTAACACAGGGAATAGGTTACATGGATTTTTAAAAATAGAAAAAGCAAATATTGGAATATGAGGTAACTCAAGCGTTGGAAACTCTAAGAAACAGTTGCTACCTCAGGGGCTAGGACAGGAGAACAGACGTGAAGAGTTAGTGGCAGAACCTCAGAGTCCCCAGAGGCCCAGGCTTTGGTGGCCAGTGCTCCAGAGGCTGTGTCAGATTGAGGAGAGATGGACTGAGCATGAGAATTTGGTAATGACACTTTACAATGAGATATAACAATATAAAATGAAAGACTAGACTACACTAGACTAAATTAGGATAGAATTAGAATAGATGAGGGTGAGTATTATTTTGTGAAATGTTCACTTCAGTTGTATGTCTCTGTGTGTGTGTTCTGGGTTATGGTAGAAGATATCTTTCTCACTACCAGTTGTGATTTTTAAAAAAGTTTGAATTTTAAAAATATAGTGAAAGGCATGTAACTAAGAATTGTGTATTTATTTGCTGTGTATCTGAGTCAAACCACTATGACTAATTTTCTTCTCTTGGCTGATGGGAAAAGAGGTGTGGGCTTGACGCTTTAAAAATTCTAATTTTTGGTGAAAAAACATACATTTGGCTTAGCTAATTTTACCAGTTCTCATTTACTATAGATGAAAGTAAGAATTTGAGCCCATTTCCAAATCAGCAGTTTCATCACCCTGTCGAATTGCTTCCCTTACAAGTCATCTTGCATTTTGTGGATCTGAAACCTCCTCCGTGGTTAGTTCTTCATACCGTCCTTACCTCCTAGTCTCATGGAGTATATGTGACTAGTTATTTTGTATTGGGTGGGTGTGGTGGACAGTTGTGATTGTCCCAAAAGGCAGTAAACTGGATCATACTGACATAGTTTGTGAACTGCCAGATTTCTCCAGCTCAGCATGGTAGACAGACCCAAAGGTGTCCCAAATAGTTCCTGCCTCCTACCTGGTCTAAGGTAAGCCCCTGCCCTTGAGTAACTTGATTCTTACAAATAGAATATAAAAACAATGAGGGGTTGTCACCTCTACTATTTGATTTTAAATGATTGTGGCTTCTGTCTTGCTGGCAGATTCTCACTATTGCCTTCTTAGCCTGCACAGTTTGATGAAGAAAGCTTCCAAGGAGGTGTGGTCCACACAGAAAGGAACTAGGGGTGGCCTCCAGCTGAAAGCCAACCAGGGACTGAGGTCATCAGTTTCTCCAGAAACAGCCACAGCTGAATGCTGCCCCAAACCAGGTGATAACAGCAGTGGCTCCTTCTCCAATTGAACCTTCAGATGAGACCCTCAACTCTGATAGACAGCTTGAAAGCAGTCATTTGAGAGATTCTTAAGCAGAAGATCCAGCTATGCCACACCCAAATTCCTTATCCACAGAAATGGTGAGATAATAAATGTGTCTTGTTTTAATCAGCTCATTTTTGTGATAATGTGTCATCATACATAGCTATTGATAACTAGTGTAATAGTCTATATTTCAGCTCTCAAATAAGTGACACTTGACCATTTGAAAATATTTGGAAACAATTGGGGCTTCTATAAGGATAGAGGGCAGAAGTGCTGCTAAACATTCTATAATGCGTAAGACAAACCCAGATAGAAAATTTTTTAACCCAGAATATCATAGTGCTGAAGTTCCAAAACAATTGTCTATACACTGAAGCAGTTTTCAATACCTTTACCCAAGAGATCCTAAATCTCATCTTCCACACACTATTTCTAATATTTACTAATGAAAGGGAATTGTTTGTAAATATATTTCTGATAATCCTGTTACAGAATCATTGATATTTCATTTATTTTTGAAGGAACATAATTTTTCCTTAGAAATATCCTAGAAAGAAAAGTATGAAATATGTCTCCATTAAAATATGTTTGTAGCAGACCACCATATAGCTTCATGAGAAGGAGAAGCGAGAGTTATAAGAAACACCTGTAACAGCTCAGTAATGTAACACCTTGGTTATAAAGGCATGGGGAAGGGATTGGGCTTTCCTACATGAGCGCTCATGAGAGGAGAACATCAGTGATCGTCAGTCTCTACACCTGTGGTGCAAGTAGCCATGGGATCAAGTCCATCAGAAGCTGCAGGAGAAGTCGGTCGAGGAGGGCTCATTCTTTCATGGACCTGCTCACTGACTCACTTCTCCTGCCCACAGAGCGTCTGCCCAGCATCTCTCCAAGAAAACTGCTAAGATTTACTTTCCTACTAAGACTGTTTCTCTCCCTCGAAGATTGTTTCTCTCTCTCTCCCTTCTGCTAAGGTGAATAGCCTTCAGGCACCGAAGAGTAACTGTGTCTGAGCAAGGTAGCTCAGTGGTCCTCGTCCAGACAGGGAGCCAGGGAGGAGCCAGGGAGGAGACCTGGCCAGTCCTGGGCCCCAACAAGTGGCACCCCAAATGGGACCCAACAAGTGGCCACCCAGACAGGCCCAACAATGTTAAGTGTATTAATTCTAGAGATATGTCCAGTCTGATATGTATGGATAAGCTAGCAGCTTCTAATAAACTATCTAAATGAGCTAGAGAATTTTTGCATATTAATCTCTCTAAAGTCACACCAGAGCAGCCGAATTTATCTTTCTCTGTGTTTGGTAAGTGATGCTCCTCCCCCTTAGGCTAAGATTCATGCTTCCAAGTTACATCTTACCCTGAGTGGTTGACACACAACAAAAGGAGCTAGTAAAATCCTAGTGGGTGTGTCTGTCACTTTTCACACTCAAACCAAAGTGCTTTATGAATAAATCAGGAAGCATCCATTTCCCCACAAATGGAACTGTAAGCACCCAGTGCACGTTGTGAGCAGCTAGTATGTTTCATTTATGACCAGCCCTGTCAGAGAAGCAGCATAATTTGTATTGCACACAAATTGATATATTTGTGGTACATAAAAACAGCTTGAATGGTGAGGAAATAAATACTGATATGTTTGTATCTTCTGTCTTATTCAGAACAAAATATAATTACCAATTATGTTTTTCTTTTTTTCCAAAGGAAGGAAGAGTAGTAGCCAGCTTTGCATAGAAGAAATAGCTCCTGATGCTAAATTAAGGTGACCAGATTTTAACATTGGTAAAGTGGGACACTATTGACTGGGAGGGGGAGGGGGTTCTTAATTAAAAATTTGGTCTATATGGAGCAACAAAAATTTTCATATAATGGAAAAATAATATTGAAATATATATATTTTTAATTTCAACATAAGTACAATTTACAAATATAATACATTAAAAAAATTATGTATAGAGTGGTGCCTGTGGCTCAAAGAAGTAGGGCGCCAGACTCATATGCCAAAGGTGGTGGGTTCAAGTCTAGCCCTGGCCAAAAAAAAAAAAATTATGTATAGTATTATTTTATTCTTTGGCATATTTCTCATTTGAGTGAATATTTTTAGTAGATTGCTGTTGCTGTTTAAAAGGTCATGAAATTTTCACAAGAATTTGTTAAATTATATTTCACACATAAAATGGCTTTCAAAGTCTCAATACTTAATTGTGATTTTTCTGATGTCCACACTTCATTTACTGTAGAAAAAACGCATTCAGTTGCAGCATTAGTTCCTGGTAAGGACAGCGCATATCCCACAGTTTTTAGTGCATTATTGTATGGAACATGATTTGTTTCAAAATGATGAAATATTTCTAACCATTTGTTCTTTATTGTGATTTTTGCTGATGCCCAAGATTTAAACTTTTCCTTATCAATATATATTTTTAATAATGATACCTCGTAAGTCATAAGTGTCACTTTCAAGGCCGGCGCTAGACTTTTTGCTGCCACTATAAAATATAAATAATATGAGTACTGTCTGCTAAATTCATGAAATAAATAAATAAATTACTTACCTAAATTATCTGAATAGCTGATTTGTTGGCTTCACTTGTTTAACCAGCACTAGCATGCAGTATGATGTGTATCGTCTGAGAGACAATTACAAAATGTTTTCGTGGTTGCCAATGCCAAAAATGCCATTGTTCATTAAGTCCAAACAATGGTGCTTGAATTCTACCAACTGATCAACAACCCAAACTTTGATAAGCAGTTCTTGATAAGCAGTTCTCAACAATTATTTGTTATTATTAAAGTTTAACATTATAAAATTAACAAAAATAATATAAAACTCATATCCTGGCAAAATAGCCACATGGCAGTGTTGGGACCAGAATTGCTGCTGAGAGACCCCACACACATGTAAAGACAAAAAGTGCTTTATTTTGCAAGCATATGCCTGGGCCACTCTTCCCTTCAGTGTGGCTGGAGGAAGGGAGACCCCCTAGTGAAGCAGCTGAGGTTTTTAAAGTGCATAGAGGAATTTCATCAGGTGTTTTGTCAGTGGGCTGCTATTGGCTGAGCTGTTTATGGTTAGGGACCCTCTAAGGGGGGGGGGCTACTTGTTTATTCCAGACAGTTTGGCTCCTTCTGAGCTAATTGTCCTTGCCTAGAAGCAAGGGAGGGAGCCAGTCTCCTTCTGATACTGATTCCACCTGGGTGACCTTGCCCAGGAGGGGAGTAGGGAGTTTACATTAGCCTTTTCATTTCCAAATGAAGTGACATTAACCTCTTTCCCAAATAGAGTTACATTAACCTTTTCAGCAGCTGAAAACTGTATATTCCCTTCCCATTGTTCTGCCTTTCCCTAGCTTGTCGTGCATTCTTTCCAAAAATCAGGACTCTAAAAATGCCACAGGACGTGGGACAAATTGTTAAAAATCAGGACTGTCCTGCCAAAAGTGGGATGTCTGATCACCTTATAAATGCAAGAGTCCTACTCCTGGCTGGCATGAGCACACAGTCTGCATGCAGCCATGCTCCAGTCACCTTTGTCAGATCCCCTTAGTGTGGATTGCACACTTAGCCCTTCACTTTTGCCTACACAGACTAGGACCAGGGATACTGGTGAAGGATACAGCTGCCAGGGTCTATTACCCTTCAAACACATGTCTGAACTAAGTTTGTTATCTAGACTGGATTCAACAGAAAGGTTGTTTCGAGTTCACATTGTGGCTTTTCTGTGACCATGATCATGAGTAATTGTGATTAATCAGCATAGGCCTGAAAAGAGGTTAAAGAACACTGTGCAAAGACAATGATCCAATATCTTCCCTTTTGCTCACTACTCAGAGTCTCCAGTGGCTCCTTATTCTTAGCAAAAATTTTAGCCTCTGCCTGGCACATAATGATTTTAATCTAATTGCTTGTAAAAAAAATTCTTAGTACTTCCTATTGTAAACCCTTTACTTGAAGTCAAACTCAGTCTGATTTTCTTCTCCTTCTTAAGTCCTGTCGCAGCTCATCGGGTTTCTGCTGCCTGAACTAACTTTTCCTCTTCCTGAACAAATCCTAATCATCCTCACAAGTCCAGTTAATAATTTTTTCCAGTTAATATTTTTTTCCTTAAATAACGCCTTCTGATGCCCCCAGCAGAAGGATAGTTCTTCCTCTAAAATCAGTAAATGTTTTTCATTTGTATTTTGCATTGATTGAATGTCTGATAGTTCTTTCTCTTCACTGAAATCTCAAAATCCTGCTTATTTCTATGCATTTTGAATTGATTGCCTGTCTGAATTGGTTTTGCATTCCTCCAGTGAACAATGTCCACTAGACTCTAATGAAATACAAAGCACTTTACTAAATTTGTAAATGTGAATCACTGTTGCCCATTCATCAAATCTGGATCTCTTGTTGAACGGCTTTGATTTGACTATTCCCGAGTGTAACATTCATTCTAAAGAAAAATTATATAAAGCTGACAAATACAAATAGCAGCACTTATATGATAACTAATTAGTAGTGGTCATGTAGAAACACCTTAATACCATGTATTGATGCTTAGTTTGGCACCAACCAAATAATACACTGATTTTCCTTTCCTTTCTTTTCTTTTTTTTTTTTTTCTGCATGGTAATAAGAGATGATCTAATTCATTTCAAAGATACATGACTTTGAAAGTTTAAACTGTTGATTTTCCTAGAATAAGTCTTTCTTTTCTAGAATAGGAAAGGCAAAGTGGTTAGTATATAACTAATATAACCTGAGACAGAACACAAATTTAATTAAGTGGATATAATGACCAAAACGTTAGCACAGTTCTAGTTTATGATATCCAGCTTTGCTGTGTGTTTTGTCTTATGAATTCATACTGCAACTCAACGTTCATTCAGCTTGCCTCTGCTGCCTGTCACAGAAGGAAGTTGAATGGTTCAGAGAGAAGAATAAACAATTTCCCTCCTCATATAACATGTTTATTTATGGCGAATTTGGTTTATAATCAAATAGAAGAGTTAGGTAGAATAGTATTTATCCTGAAAAATAAGACCTGAAGAAGCTAAAAAATAAAAATAGAAGGAAAAGAATAGAAATGTGAACTAGATAATTATCCTTCCTCATTAATTCTCATTGCAATCTTGCAAATGGAACTAAATATCCTGGCCTGTTTATAAAACTAAATGTACTCCATTAACAGGATTTACCTGCTAGTAAAATAACAATATTCTGCTTTATAGATAGAAATCTGAGCTAATTCAAATTGTCTTGCTATCATATCCTAATGGCACTAGGCAAATAATACTTACTAATAGCATCAAAATTATCTTCCAAGAGTAAGTGCAAAATCACGAAAGCTTTATAAATTGCCACGCCAAGTACTTAGTGTCTGCTTGTTTTGTGAATTTGCATTTTACAGTGAGAAGTTTAATATGTGTTTCTCTAGAGGTACTTGTACAGTAAGTTTATTTTTGGCTTCAGGAGAAATAGCTAATGAAAAAGATAAAAAAGGAAAATTTATTTTTTCTTTTTTAAGAGATATTTTTTGAAATGCATACACCTTCACTTTAACAATTATCTATCTCCAGTTAAAATAACATTTCTTCTGGCACTACTGTCCTTTTGGAAATCTAGATCTAGGTTGCTCAGATGACTAGATAGAAGAGAATCAGAGACATTATTTTGTACTTGCTTCATGTAGTATTACATGTGGTAAATGTGTATACTGCTTAAAAAGGAAATTTGGATTTTGAGAAACAGTTGGGTGATGATGAGTTGGGAAAGATCCTGGCAGAAAGGAGCCCAGAGGAAGAATTGAAGAGAGAGCGTGACGTAATCAATGAAGCATGTTCCAGATTAATAACGTAATCAATGAAGCATGTTCTGGAACATTGGATGTTCCAGAACATCCAATGAAGCATGTTCCACAGCCACCTGTGCTGATTTAATGGGGATGCTTGATAAATACGCATATTACTGGGCTTACTCACACACCCTGGATCAACATCTTTAGGGTTGTGCAGGAGTATCTGAATTTTTAACTGTCATGTTTCATGATTCTGAGGCACATGAAAAATTGAGATTGATAATGAAGTATATAGTTTTGATTTTCTACGAGTATAACAGAGCTGGTTTAAAAGCATCAGAGAACTCATCTTCAGCACTTCCTTCATCTCTTCTTGCTTTTTAAATCAACATGTCTGCTTCATGGTTCTCTGCAGTTTGGCTTTGTCTACTTTGGGATCTGCCAGGAGGAAAATGGTCACATCACAAAGTCTGCATTTTTATGTCTATGCTCAAAAAACCAGCCAAGTCTGAGTCTATATTTCTCACTTCATTCCAGATTCCTAGATAAGGAATTCTCATTGGATCAGTTTAAAATAAGTACTTGTGCCTTGTCCAGTAAGTTATTGCCAGCAAGATAGAGCCATGAGGTAGTATGCGATGTGGTTCTACCTCAACTTCTTATGAATTCATTTAAAAAATATTGAGCATATACTATTTAGCAGATACAGGTCACTAGATCAGAAATAAAATAGCGAGCAATAGCAATTATGAGGGAGGAGGAATGTTTTCAGATATGAGCAGATCACGGTAGGGTTGGCAGGTAATTTAAAGCGTGTCACCTAAAAGTCGCAAAACAGTAGCAAGAATCTAAGTATTCAGTGAAGAGGCTCAAAGGGTGAAATATATCTGCTTCATGGTTCTCTGCAGTTTGGCTGTGAAATGAGAGTAAAAAGAAGTCTTAGAAGAATACATAGAATGAAGAAAATCTATTTAAGGTATATTTTTATGCTGAACACACACAAATTACAAAATATAAAGTCTATAATATGATGTTATGTAAAAATAAAAAAAACTAAAAAGCATAGGAAGATATAGCAGAGTTGCATAGTAAATGTCACTGGATTTCAAGTGGTTTTCCTTTTTCACTGCAAACATTCTAATTTTTCTGAACTTATACAATAAATACATATTACTTTTTATAATTGGCAGAAAATAAAAGGGAAAGAACTTACATTTATGATGCAGCAAGTTAGATGGGCAACTGCTTTTATTTCTGACAACAATGAAGAGGCAGATCTGCTTTCAGCCCCTCTGGAGCCACAGGTCATTGGCATACGGAAAATGTCTCCTCCTGAAAGTAACTGTGAGCTCCAAAACTAACTTGAATTTTCTGCAAGGCACAGGCTCACCTTTGGGGATGCCAAGGAAAAGACAGTCTTCAGGATTCCATCCTCAAGATGTTGGGAACCTTCTGTATGCTTCTTCCTAAGTCCTCAGAGTACATGGGTTGACGACAATAAGAAACTTATCTTAAGTGATCACACAAAATTATCAACTAGAATACAGTAATAGTTGGTGTTTTTTTGGCCTTTTGTCACCTACATATTCTTTTTATTTGGAGAAAATAGTAAGATAAGTAGGAGGTATTATTTCACCTCCCGTAACAAAAGCAAAATGGAATAAATACATTCTCTCCCACTCCAGAGTAGCTTTAATGTGAACTTGAGGCCTTGGTATAGACAGTTGGATCTTCCTAGGCAAGATTTTGCCTTCTGAGATAATTGTACAAAGGTTCAAGGACAAGTAGGATTTCTCAGCTGCTGAATTGGCTGTTTCTAGGTGTATGTGGCATTTGCAGTGTCTGATGGCAACTGCGTAAGCTGTGCCACCTGCATTGTTTTGTAGCCGGGCCTTGGACTTGCCTCCCTTCTCTTGATCTGTTCGGTTTGCCAGCCTTGGAGAGGATTCTTTAAGGTAGTCATTGTATTCTAAGAAGCATTCCTGATACCTGAGAACATTAGTATTGTATTGCATTACATATTAAATTCAGTGCAATGACTGTCATATTTTCCTTTCCCGTGTTTATACCTAAGTTTCAGTAAAGTCTTCCTGACAGTTTTCCTATAGCCTTGTAGTCTTAGTGAGAGCAAAAAGAGCTATTTTAAATTTTCTTCTTGAAAATAATATTTTCAGTATAACAGAAATTTTATTTTAAAAAGGGTAACTTAGTTATAAAATACATGGAGTAAAAAATGCATGATGTTTATGGAGAAAAATATGAAGAATTAAAGGACATAAAAGGAGCTCTAGTTAAATAGACAAAAATTCGATGAATAAGAAAATACTGTGATATGTCAATTATCTATTAGCTAAGCATAATCCACATCAAAATTATAAAAAGATTCTGTAATGAAACTTGATCAATTGCTTCTAATATTACACAGAGGAATAATTTCTGTATGTATGCAAAGAAATTATGAAATGGAAAAAGGAGGACATAAATTATGCAATAAGAAATACTAATACTTGTTAAAAAAATAAGTAACAATACCATAGTAATTTAAATAATAGTATTAGTCAAAGAAACCGAATACAGAACCTATGTGTACCTACCTATATACATAACAGAAACTCTACTAGTGGTAACGTTTTATGTCTTTATAATGATAAACTAGTTATAAATTGTGTTGAAATATTTGATAAAGAAAAGATACATGGAAAAATATAATATTCTTATCTCTTACCATACTCTGAATAAGAGTACTGGTAAATTAAATATTTAAAACAGAAAAACAAAATTCTAAAACTTTTTAAAAGTACGGAGAATAAGATACCAAAAACATCAGAAATTTATCAAGAAATAATTTTAGCTATGTCAAAGTTGAGAAAAGTAACTTCTATGTTACAAGAGATACTCTGCAATTAAAGATAAGAGATAAGGGGTGGTCCCTGTGGCACAGTGGGCAGGGCACCTGCCCCATATACCGAGGATGGCGGATTCGAATCTGGCCCCAGCCAAACTGCAACAACAACAACAAAAAAATAGCTGGGCGTTGTGGCAAGTGCCTGTAGTCCCAGCTACTCGGGAGGCTGAGGCAAGAGAATCGCCTAAGCCCAGGAGTTGTAGGTTGTTGTGAGCCGTGACGCCACGGTACTCTACTGAGGGTGACAAAGTGAGACTCTGTCTCTAAAAAAAAAGAATATATTCACAGTACATACAGAGAAGATTAACATCTAGAACTTATAAATATCTTCTGCGAATACATTTTAAAATAGAAAAATGAACAATAATAGCAACAGGCAATTCCCCCAAATCAAAATTGCCAGCAAACATAACACGAGGTTTCAAATTTAGAAAAATGCATGGAGATCCCATTCTACTCTCATCAGATTACAATAAAAATGAATGACTATGCCAAGTGTGGGTGATGATGTGGGGAAATGGGAACTTGTGTACCTAACTATTGGGAGTATTGATTAGTACAACTAATTTTGAGATCAAGTTGTCAGTATCTAACAAGTTGAAGATGTGTTATCCTATACTCTAGAAAACTAATCTCTAGAACAGTGTTTCTTTTTTTAACATTTTCTGAACACAACCCACAGTAAAAAATGTATCTTATATTGGCATTTAGCCTGTAGATTTGTATTTGTGTGTATATGTGTTTTCATATACACACAAAGTTTCATAAGACAGTAAGTACCTTTATTTCTGTGTGATGTACTTTGATATTCTCATTTATTTAATATTACAAAAGTCTGTAATCACTACGTGTAGAGTTAGTTTCACAATGTACAACTGAAAAATGCAAAAATGTGGCTCTAGACATAAAAATGTATAAAATGTGCTCTTAAAAATGGTTGCATCTTATTCCTGTGTTAACATTACCTTACACTGCAAAAGGAACTTTGCAGAAGGGATTAGGTTTAAGTACCTTGAGGTAGTGTTGCCTGGATTACCCAGGTGTGCCTAGTATAATCATTAAATATGGAGAATTTTTCTGAGCTGCAGAGAATCAGAGAGATGGCAGCTTGAGTATGACTTTACTGTTCTTGGCTGGCTTTGAAACTGGAGAAAGGAGGACATGGGCCTGGGAATGGCAGAGGCCTCTAGAAGCTGGAAAAGGCCAGGGAACAGTTTCACTAGAGCCTCCAGAAGCAACAAACCTGTGGATACCTTGATTTAGCTCAGAGAGACCCATTCTGGACTTCTGACTGCTAGAAATATAATGTAATAAATGTGTTGTTTTAAGCCACTAAATCTGCAATAATTTGTTACAGAAGAAATAAGAAGTTAATACAACCTGCCAAATGAGATGCTGTGAAACAAATAGAGTATATAGGTAGATATAATGCTGCAATAATCAAACATGTTCGCGGGTATTATAGCTTTATTTTAATAGCTACCTAAATATGAATCATAATGGGAAGAATAGATGAATAATGTATATTTACATCGATATGCTACTTAGTACTTAAAATAAGCCAGAGATACAGGTATCCACATATTTCATTCCTCAAATCATCATGTTGAATGATCAAAACAACTTAATACAATAGTAAATTAATTTTCATACCATTTATGAAATTTGTTTATTAAATCCGGAGACACAATACATATATTGTACATGGTGCTTACATTTAGTAAAAATAGGGTTGCTGGCCAGATGCGGAGGGAAAGAGCTATAAGTAGCCTCTGAGAGGCGGCGGAGCCTGCGACCACTGAGCCACCCCAGCCGCCGCCGTCGTCCCACCCCCATGGCGGCCACCAAGGACACTCATGAGGACCACGATACCTCCACTGAGAACGCAGATGAGTCCAACCATGTCCCATAGTTTGAGCCAATAGTTTCTCTTCCTGAGCAAGAAATTAAAACGCTGGAGGAAGATGAAGAGGAGCTTTTTAAAATGCGTGCAAAGCTATTCCGATTTGCTTCTGAGAACGATCTTCCAGAATGGAAGGAACGAGGCACTGGTGACGTCAAGTTCCTTAAGCACAAGGAGAAAGGGACCATCCGCTTCCTCATGAGGAGTGACAAGACCCTGAAGATCTGCGCCAACCACTACATCACACCGATGGTGGAGCTGAAGCCTAATGACTCAGTGACCGTGCCTGGGTCTGGAACACCCACTCCGACTTCGCTGACGAGTGTCCCAAGCCGGAGCTGTTGGCCATCTGCTTCCTAAATGCTGAAAATGCACAGACAAAACAAAGTTTGAAGAATGCAGGAAAGAGATCAAAAAGAGAGGAAAGAAAGCAGGATCAGGCAAAAACGATAATGCCGAAAAAGTAGCTGAAAAGCTGGAAGCTCTTTCAGTGAAGGAGACCAAGGAGGAAGCTGAGGAGAAGCGATAAACCGTCTTATTTCCATTTCCTTTCTTTTTTCTTTTTAAAATTTTGCTCTGCCCCTCCTTTTCGGTATTTTTCTTATGTTTTGTTTTTGCAAGGGACATTATATAAAGAACTGAATTCCAACATTAAGGTTGGAGTTTTTTTCTAAGTTTTTGTCCTGTTGAAGACAACTTCAGAAAATCCATTCCCCAGTCATGAAAATGTACTGTGCTAACTTTCTTTTCCATAGTGGAAACAATTATTTATAGTCATCAAAAATAGCAAATAAAAAAACCCATTTGGAGCCTGGGGAAAAAAATAGGGTTGCTACTGAGAAGAAAGATCAGTACACAAGACTGAGGAGGATTCCAAAGATAATTTCATATATATGTGAAACCGTTTAGTATTATGGATTTTAAATCCTAAAAGCAATGTACATGGAAAAAAATTATGATAGAAAAATAGAAGGAAGGGAGAGAGGGACGGAGGAGAAAGGAATGTTGGAAATAATGTTTTGAGACCAAACTCCCTGAGATTAAACTGGAACATGACTCTACTGTGTAAATTTAGGCAAATTACTTGAGTTCTCTGAGTTTTAGTTTTCTTTGCCTGAAAAAAAAATGTAATAATTTATTTTCCAATTGTTGGAATGAGTAGAAGACATAATTTATGGAGAGTGAAGAACAAAAATGAAAGCTTAGCAGATAGTAGGGACTTAATATTATTTCTTCCTTCTCCAACATTGAGCCCTACTAGGATGGATTCCTCTGGGTATTTCTTCTATCAGAGGGAGGAGGAGAATGAACACTAAGCCCAGCCCAAGAACTTATTAACCTGATTCACAGAGACATCCAGGTTACTGGACTTTATTATTTTTTTATTTTTTATTTCAGACTATTAAGGTGATGCAAATGTTTTGGTTACATTAATTGTTTTTGTGTGGTTCGAGTCAAAGTTGTAAGTGTGCCCATCACACGGACAGGGTCTACCCCTCCCCTCCTGCTTCCATTCCATTGAGTTTAACGTACACATGGGTGTTGATTGATTAGTTCCAATTTAATCCTGAGTACATGTGTTATTTGTTTTTCCATTGTTGAAAATCATCACTTACAGGAATGATCTCCAATTCCACCCAGGCTATTACAAAAGATAGTTCATCTTCTTTTCTCATGGCTGAGCAGTACTCAGTGGTATCCCTATACTTCACATTTACCTTATAACAATCAATTTAGGAAGATGCTGATCCAAGCTGTGTAAGTTTAGGGAGACTAGCAGTGAAGGACAAGGGATTTGTTCAGCTCTGCCTGTTCTGTGTATCCCCCCTTAGCAATCGTACTGTGCATCCCTTATGGACGAGACGCACCTGACCCAGGAACTGGGCTCTCATGGCAGCACGGACCTACACATGACGGCATCCTGAACCCTTTTAGCTGTGTTGGGAGGACAGTTGAGCTTCCAAGTTCTGATCTTTATTCTTTCAGCCTTATTAGCCCCACATATTGGTCTACTCCTCAGCTCCTTTTCAGTGGACTAAAATATTTTACCTTCACATGTAAGGTTTTGATAAATTATATCATATTATTCTATTTAGTGCTGAAGGAAAAGTTGTTTTCATCTGTCTTGCCTTCCTTCCTCAAAGATGTAGGAAACTTTTGTAATGGTCAGAAACTGGGATCAATAGCTCTAATCTTTTGTCTAATAGATGTCCTAGAACCCCTAAATACACCATTTTCATTTGGCTATGCTAATTAATTCAGAGATGGAGGTGTGGCCTCCGGGGCTGTTGAAATGTTCCTTGGATTTCTAGAATAGAAGACCCTATTACACTATACTTGACTATGGAATAATAAAGGCACTACACTTATGACAGTCATCTCATTACTAAGAAGAGCTTGCAATTAAGCCACAATGGAGAAAAAAAGAGACAACAAGTGGCAATAGACTGGTCTAAAAACTCAATGACCCTCTGTATCAAGGTATAATTGACCAGATCCTTTCCTGGACTTTTTAATTATGTAAGACAGTTAGTTATTTTTTCTTTAATATAACTTTAATAGGGATTAAAGTAACTATTACTTTACTATTATTAAAGTAACTATTACTATTACTAAAGTAACTGTAACTTTGAAATGTAAATGGGGTTCACGTCCTTCCTTTTAAAATATGACAATATGTTATTAGCCTGGTTGGAAGAGGGCCTTTTGGGGCTTAGGGATTCTTCCCAGTTGTACTGAATGAGGTCTAGTTAACACCTGAACTCTCACTTGGGCCCTAATTTAGCTTATGCCATCCCTTGTTTCTTCTCTGAGGCTGAATCTTGCTTTCCATAATCCCTAATTCCTGGAGAGTTGAAGGGAAGTTTGCTGCATATAGACAGATATATTTTGTTTTCCAAATCAGCAGTCAGTGGGAGCTGTTAATGATATGCTGTGGTTGACATATTGAACTTTCAGGTACCTCTAACTGTCTGAAGCTTTCCTGAATTTGCATCATCCTGAGACCATTGTTTCTTGGATAATTTGATTGTCATTCCCCAAGTAATAGACAGGAATTTGGAGGCCTCTCAGCTTGGGTGGGTAAAAGGACTCATGGTGTGAATGCAGGAACAAGCTGATGCTCAGCTAAAAAGGATAGGAACTGAGAAAAAGCTGTGCAACCAGGTGAAATAGCACCATGAAACTTGACTAAAAAGCACATGGTCTAAATAATTGTGGAAACAGTTGACCACAGAAGGAAGAAGCAGGAAGCAAAAACTGTTCAAAGCCAATGGAACACTGATAGGGACACAGTAGCCCAGGCAAATGTCAAGAATATCAAGGAGGACCCCAAGACTTACCCTGCAGGGTTCTGTATCAGCTCACTCCCTGTTTCAACTTCAAGTGGTTTAGCTGTATTGTCAGTGTCGTCTAGTATCAATTCTGTATCAGCCAGAACAGGCTACATTGATGGCTATTCCCACTTGGCCCTCTAGATCTAGACTTTATACTGGTCTTCACTACTGTGTGACTTTGGGTGGGAGTGAGGACGCTTTAGGTCATTATCTGCATCACTGGATTGAGATTATAAGGTAAAAGAAAAGTGGCATCAGGATTACTCCCCTTCAGGTTAATCAGTTGGCTGGACTCCTCTTCTGAAGGCCACTGCTCTTGCTGGGCCTGCTCTACACAACTTACTCTCCAGGGTCTGGTAATTAACTCTCACCTTCTTACCTGTTCAGGTCTGGTGTCATGACTTCCCAGTGTTATAACCTCAGGCTCCTGTATTCCTACTGATCAGGTTCCCTAACCTCTGATGACCAAAATTTTCTAAGTGCTCCCTTCTTTTAAATCTCAGAACCAACTGGCTTGAATGGCTTCCTTTTAGGACTCCAACTGATTTGGTTATGATTTAATAGTGCACAGTCTCCAAATCTTTGTGGTGTCCCATGACAAAGCTTATTTCTTTTCTAGGCCACCTATCCCACAGGTGTGTGCAGAAAGCTTTGTCCACCCCTGTTGCTCAGAATCTCAGGCTTCCGCTTAGCTCCTACTTCAATGAGAGGCTGAGCAGCAGGAAGATTGTGGCTACTGACGTACAGACCCTTCTATTTGTGCCTACATCATGTGGCATGTGCTACTTTTGCTTAGAGTTCAAACATCAAAGGGGCAAAAATATCACCCAAAAAAGCAGCCAAAAGGGGGACAGTGAAAGAGTTTAACGATAACAAATTGTTCAAATGTGTTTTTTTGAAGCATACATTTGTGATGAAAGGAAAATAAACATTATAACTTGTGTTAACTTCATATATGTAAACAGATAACAGAACATACACAGAATAAGATGCTGTTTATACTCAAGCAAATAGATCTGTTAGTGTAATAACAACAACAATTTAGCCTAAAAGGACAAAATAAGTTTACAGACAAATACATAACTGAAAGATACATTGTCTTCAAGCCAGTTTGTGAGCCTTCCAGATCTAGTCAGCTGCCCCAGCTCTCACCCAGGAGATGGCCATTTGCCTTGCTCCTCTCTGGGGCTTAATACCACACTCGTCACCTTGCAGCTGCCTCCTCTTCTACCATATCAAACGGTCTTATCTCCTGGGTGACACAGGGGCTTCAGTGTGACTTGTCTTGCACCCTCACTGTATGAGGTAAAGCAGCTCTAGCTTTTTAACTTAACTCAATGTGACCCAATGGGATGTATCACAGCTCTAGGTTCCCCAGAAGCTACCTAAAGGGCCAGTTAGCAAAATGCAGACTAGTGAGGGAGGAAACACCACGTGAAATGATCCTGGACAAAAGAAAGGGTCTGGAAAGAGTGTGTGAATAGAATGCTTTCCCTCCTCTCCTGGCAATTCTGAGATGCTAGCATATAGATTCTCAGAAGTTATTTATAAGATTAAGCAGCCAGCTGTATTTCCTCTGAACCTGGGCCGGGTCAGTAACAAAACTTCAAACTTTACCTGCCCTCTTCACTGCCTCACTTCTTTTACCCTCACTCTTGATGTCCTGCTATTGAACTGCCTTTCTCAATGCAGTGTTTATACACAAATTCTGCGACCTTTGGAACCCAGACTCAGAAACTAGTATTAGGTATACACATAGAGAGATGGAAATTTGGGGGTAGATTTCCTACCTGTCAAAAGAAAGACCTAACTGTTTACAAGTGATAAGTAGGGTGATAAAAATCCTTGCAATACCATGCTAACACAATTATTAAAAATTTTAGCTTAATTAGTAGAATTTAGGTATATTTAACTTTTTGGCCATCATTTAATTTCACATTCTTTTTGGCTATAATATACTTTTGTCCTGTTACAGTTTAGTTTTCATTTTTCTACCACTTATATTTTCATATATGTCTATGAAAGTTCCTGCTCAAGAACTTTTTTTATGACAGACATGTACTCTATTAAAAGTCAGAAGAAATTTTGAAGTATTATGATATCTATGGATAAGACTCTATTTAATCATATTCCGAGAGAAAATGTCAATGGTTAATGCACATGCTCCAAAAAAATCTTCTACATTTTATTTTAAAACAATAATTATTCTTATGCTGATTTTACAGCTCCCAATTGCATTTTGTGGCCCAAATCTGGCTGCTTAAACTCATGCGGACAGACAGATCTAGATTTCCTGGTAGAATACTTCTTACGCTTCTGTTCTGAATCAGGCCTAACTCCTTTGGGAATCAAAGAAAAAGTAAGAATGTTTTTGGTAGCAACTGGAATCAGCAGAAAGTCTGATCTAAAATGGCTCAAACAAATGGGGGTTATTTGTCTCATACAGTAAGTTTGGAGACAATCAGTTACTGGAGCTGGTTTGCTTATGGGGGTTATTTGTCTCATACAGTAAGTTTGGAGACAATCAGTTACTGGAGCTGGTTTGCTTATAGAGGGCCCCTCTCCCCGTTGTTGTCATCCCTAACATGTTGACGATGGGTCCATATGTTTATTAGTTTACCGGGATGGCCATAACAAAGTACCACACAGACTGGGTGGACTAAAGGACAGAAATTTATTTTCTCATGGTTCTGGAGGGTAGAAGTCTAATGTCAAGACGTCGGCAGTGTTGGTTTTATCATCACGTGGTCTTGCCTCTGTGTGTGCGTGTGTGTGTCCTAATCTTCTTCTCAAGGGAAGACACCAATCAGATTGGGTTAGAGCCCAGTCATTTTAATCTAATTATCTCTTTAAAACTTCTATATATAAATACAATCACTTTCTGAGAGTTTATGACTTCGACATATGAATGGGACAGGGAGAATCCAGTCCATAGCACTGTGGCTATCACTTTGTGGTCTTTAGATATTGCCACAGCTCTACAACCCACATTTGCTATAACAACAGAAAGAAAAGAGAGGTTCAGCGCCTCTGGCTCAAGCAGCTAAGGTGCCAGCCACATACACCTAAGGTGGCAGGTTCGAATCCAGCCCGGGCCCGCCAAACAACAATAATGGCTGCAACCCAAAAATAGCCAGGCGTTGTTGTGGGTGCCTGTGGTCCCAGCTACTTGGGAGGCTGAGACAGGAGACTCGCTTGAGCCCAGGAGTTAGAAGTTGCTGTGAGCAGTGAAGCCATAGCACTCTACCCAGGGGGACAGCTTGAGGCTCTGTCTCAAAAAAAAAAAAAGAAAAAAAGAAAAGAGAAAGGAACTGAATTTTTAACCTTTATTCTCTCTGAGAAGAAAAACAAAAGCTGCCCACATCACCATTTCTCCCTCCTATGCCCAATCCATGTACCAAAGGCTTGAACTGTGCCACCCGGTCACCTCTAGCTTTGAGAGAGGCTTGACACAGGACAGGAGGTTTCAGTTTCTGAGGCACAGAGGATAGTTGAAAACAGGTTTGGGGCCATTCAATCTGCAGAGTCTGTTCCAGAGAATTTAGTAGAAAAATTAACACATGTATATTTATTGACCCACTACTAATGACAGATACTATCCGAGCACTCAAGATATGTGAGTAAACACAACAGAGGCCAGCCTTCACAGAATTTACAGTATTCTGTAGAGGACAGACAAGCAAGTAGATGATTAGAGTGCTGCATGAAGATTACCAGTGTATCAACAGCAGTGGGTACCACAGAAACTCACCGGATAGCCAGCAACCTTAGTCCTAGAAAGCCGTCGGGGCCCCCCCAAATGTGACAGCCATGTTTTTTCTTTCTTTAATATGTAATAAATAAGTAATTTCATATGTACTTTGCATAGGTATTTAGGCAGTAAGTAAATTGATGTGCCGAAATCACCAAGCACAGGATTTGGTACAAAGTAATTAAAATGTGTATATAATTATTTATAGCTTTTTTTTGTTTATCTTTTGTTTACTGTCATAATAGAAAACCCTTTTGTACTTCTTAAAATACATGAGGCACTATTTGAAGGTTTACTTTGACTCTTAAATTCCTTAGAATAATTAACAGAGTTAGATCTTACTATTGTCCCCATTCAGTAGAAGAAGAAATCCAGACATTGAAAAATTAAGAGATTTAGTCAAAGTCATGTAGCTCTTAAAAGACAAAGCTGGTATGTGAGTCAGCCAGTTCAGCTCCGAAGTTCATGCTCTTACCTACCTCTCACCAGGACTCCCATCGCTACACTCTGCCTCCACTATGAGGGCTGTTAAGAACACAACTTCTTTCCTGGTGTCTGAATTTCTATCTCTGGCCATTACCTGCTACTGTGCTACTTTAAAAAAAAAGGTAAATACTTCAAAGTAAGACCATGAGTAATTATTTTCTACTGAAATAGTAGAAATGGAGAAAGCTCTGTAAAGTCCACTAGCACATAAAATGCCACCGTTTCCGATGACTGTTCATTTCCTCCACTATGTTTTCTCTTCTTCTGAGACGTGACATAAACTGAATATTGTTAATATTCAGATCACTTGGATACCAGATTTGGGAAATTATTACTTTTTCCCCTGGGAAATGAAATGTGGAGGTTTTGTTTTTACATAGCAACTTTTTTTTTCTGTTTCTATTTATTGTTTTGTTTTATTTTTATCCAAGCTTTACATGGTGACTACTTAGTCTTTTGTTGTAGAATGTAACTGAAGGAAGCATATTCACTAGCTATAATGTGGCTTTTACTTTAATTTTCCAATGACATACAATACAGATTTAGTAAAACTTCAATTTTATTTCACTTTATTCTGACTGGAAGAAGAGTCTGTCAAGGTATCATGTGCAAAAGAATACATTGGAGAAAAGGAGAGGACTTCTCCTTGGTTTTCAGGTCTAACATCAACTTAAAATGTCTGTGGGTTGTATTATTATTATTTGAATCAATTTCTATGCTTGGCAAAGGCAGCAAACTCACTAACCTGAAGTATGGTTATTTTTATGTAAATGTTAGTGTTTATAAAATATTGTAACTCAAATTTTTCCTTGCAACCAAAGATAGCATTAGCAAGTTTGTAACTCTGGATTTTATTTTATTTATTTATTTATTTTTGTTTAGCAGGCCTAGGCCAGGTTTGAACCCACCAGCCCTGGAGCATGTGGCTGGTGCTCAAACCACTGAGCATGGGCACCCAGCCATTAACTCTGGACTTAAATCTTTCTTCTACCTACTAATATTATTTAGTCCTCTTGGGTGAGTATTTTTGCAAAATTGTGTTTATTTCTTTATTTTCAATTGATAGGCAAGATTTTCATTGCTCTCTCACCATTTATACTGATTGGAGTTTTATGGAATTAATGAAATACAAAGGAACAGTGTCAAGAATTATCAAAGTCCCTGATAATTCCCAAGGGTGTATTCTTTAATTTTGTTTGTTATTGTGTTATTATCTCTGTTTTACTTTGACAACAGCAGCAAGTAATCCTTAAGTTGTCTGTGAGAAAGTATGATTTCTATTAAAATTGCAATTGATTCTGTATAATATCTACATTTTCAAGTAGACTTTCCCAGCTTTCTCTTGGCAATGCCTATTTATATTTTAGAGTCTGTATGGACTTAGCACTTGAAGTGAATTGAGTTTTGTTACATTTTAATTTTCTCAATACTGTGATGGTATAAATGAACTAATCTCTGACATGTCCCATCCTTGCCTTTAAGCCCTGAGAAACAAAAATGTTATTGTGTTTACAGTAATTGCAGAATTCTAGCCCTATTCCTGTCTAACAGTGCTACCTTGGAGGTCTCTTGGTCTCTCTGGCCCTTAGCTTTCTCATCTCAACATGGTGATGGCTGTCCCTGTTGTGGCTGTCACTGTATGGCTCTGGGGGTCAAATGAGATAAAGTAAGCCCTGATTTTCAAAATGGACAGCAAAGAATCCTGGGAAGATACGATGGTAAAGTAGAGGTACAGAATTCTTGGGGAAAGGTGCTGTTCTTCCAACAGCAACAATTTCACTGAAAGATTTTGGGGAGAAAAATAAAATAATTTTATATTAAAATCAAATGTTATGACTTTTAATTCACATAAAGGCATTTCCATTTATGGCATGGAATTCAAAATGTGCATGAATGTTTAAGATAAAATGCTTAAAAGTGACAGTGAAAGAGTACCACCCCCAGCACTGAAGCTCCCTTTTCCTTCTTTCTTCCCCTGGACTCCTTACCTTCCAACCAAGCTTGTATGTTTGTTTTTCTCTACTGCTAAAGGGATTTGACTTGAGAAATAAGCATATAATTGTGCTTAACTATGCATAAAATGGCATTTAAACATGGCATATTAATGTCACCTTTGGTCTTTCTGAAATCATTTGCAATATCTTGAAAATCCCTTCACCTAATTCAAGTTGCCATCTTTTCTTTTGTGGATCACTGCAACTGCCTTGCGGCTGACCCACTGTGTCCATTAGGGTCTTTTTCAATTCTCAAGTGAATTAGTGTTTTGGAAACTCTAATCCACTTCTGGCAATTTCCCACTCCACCCAGCTCTGCTTTCTATTTTTCTTGGAATAAGGAGGAAATTTTTCACACATCTTATGTCCTCCACAGCCTATTCCCCACCACTCCCCAATTCTCCCTGCTCCTATGGGTCTCACTCTCTTTCCATCCCTAGTAATGTTCACACTTTCTCTTGCTGTAGGCCTTTTGCCCAAACTGCCTGCTCTTTGAAAGGTCTACTTTCCTCTCTTCAACTAGTGGCTTATCCTCTTGCTTGAGATCTTTTATGAAAAAGCAAACTGCCTAGATTACTCTTTCCCTACCCTCCCTGGGTAGGTAAAAGTAAGGTGACCATATTTTAACACTGCTAAAGCGGGATGCCATGGGGGGGGTGGGGCCTGACAACAATGCAAACTTTGATGAGCAGTTCTTGATAATCAGTTCTCAACAATTATTTGTTATTATTGAAGTTTAACATTATAAAATTAACAAAAATAATATAAAACTCATATCCTGGCAAAATAGGCATATGGCAGCCAAAAACCGTATATTCCCTTCCTGTTTTCCTGTGTTCTCTAGCTTGTCCTGCATTCTTTCCAAAAATTGGGACTTTTTAAAAATGCCGTGGGACCTGGACAAATGTTAAAAATCAGGACTGTTCCACCAAAAGTGGGACATCTGGTCACCTTACTCTAGAGAATGGGAGGCTACTTGTTTGTTCCAGACAGTTTAGCTCTTTCTGAGCTAATTGTCCTTGCCTCAAAGCAAAGGAGGGAACCAGTCTCCTCCTGATACTGATTCCACCTAGGCGACCTTGCCCAGGAGTGGAGTAGGGAGTTTACATTAGCCTTTTCATTTCCAAATGAAGTTACATTAACCTTTTCATTCCCAAATGGAGTTACATTAACCTTTTCAACAGCCAAAAACCATATATTCCTTTCCTGTTCTCCTGTGTTCCCTAGGTTGTCCTGCATTCTTTCCAAAAATTGGGATTTTTTTAAAATGCCACAGGTTGGGGGGCAAATTGTTAAAAATTAAGACTGTCTCACAAAAAGCGGGACATCTGGTCACCTTAGGTAAAAGCCCATTATAAGACCCCATACCATCTCCTACTGTACCTTTTTGGCTACTACAATTGCAACCAAACATTATTTGTGTTAAGTATTTCATAAAAGTGTTTAATATTTCCCTGTTAAGCTCCATCAGTCTGCTTGCTTCCACAGCAGCACTTAATAAATCTTCCACATGTATCTGATGAATGAATAAGTGAATACACCCACACTTTGCATGATAATTTTCATCACTACAATTTTACTAAATATTTATAAATGAAAACCTGGAAAGTAGTGTTTTAAAATTCTTCTCCACTGGAAATGTTATTAGGAAAGGGCTAACTCCAAAAGCCAGTCTGCTTCACAGCAACTATGGTCTTTAGTTGCCACTCTGCCCTCACTGCCCCCCCCCCCAAAAAAAAACAAAGACCCTGACTGGAAGGACTCAAGTACTATTGTACTATTGAACTATCTGTTTTGCCTAAACTTTGATTTGCTTGGCTTTGACTGGTGTGGTGTTAGGGCTCCAGTTAAGGAGTACACTTCTGTCTCTGGAATCATTCTGTTGTTACTTGTCTTAATATATCTCCTGGTCCTCCATTTTCTCTAACTCTTAATGCTGGAATAGTATCACTTTGACTAGATTAGAAAAAACATAAGAAATATTTTACTAATTTTATGGCTTGCATCTGGAATTCCATGTACTGATACCAAGTTAAGTCAATTTATAATGATGAGAAAGAGTGATGTCAACGCCCAAGGTGTTGGATGAGTTCTCAAAATTGAGATGTTGACCAAAAGCTTGAAATTGTTAAACAGCTGAATTTGATCTGAGGGAAACGTTTTACTGGAGTCCTTACGTAACAAACTATAACCTAACTTAGTATGTAAACTAACTAAAAGTCTAACTTCAGGGTATACTCTTGGCACAAATAACTGACTTTTAAACACTTACAGGAAGCCGATTGATTCGAGTATGGCAAAACATGGGCTGTAACCAATTCCGTTATCTCTGTACCTCACTCTTGTCTCCCATCCAGAGATGCTGCCTGACCACACAGCAGGCTGGCTGCCTTCAGAACCCATTCTGGTTCCAAGTGCTGCCCAATTCCTGAATCATTCTATGCTCAACTCAACTCTGTAAAATTTAACTTGTGTAAGATTTTTCCCTTTAACAGCATTTAATACTAGATGGGTAATTACCTTTGTTAGAAATTTAGATAGAGATGTTTAAAAAGCCTGATTGTCAAAGTCTTTGAAAGTTAAAGACTATTACCTGTTATAGGCAAAAACCAATGATTGGCAGTGTTGGGATAACAAGATCAGTAAGAAGATATCTCTGTTTTCAAGAAGGTTAGGTTACTGTAAGAAAGAAAATAAACTCAAAATAGAGTCAGACTGCTGTGAAAAATTACTGTGATACAATATTATGAGCTGAATTCTGTGCCTTTCCCCCTCCAAATTTATATGTTGAGGTCCTAACCCCTGATACCTCAGAGTGTGACTGTGTTTGGAGGTAGGGCCTTTAAAGTGGTAAATGAAAGGAATTGAGGATATACAGGTGGGCCCTAATCCAATATGACTAGTGATCTTATAAGAGGAGATCAGTGCAAATTGACCAAGGGGTTGGAAGGAAAAAACTTTTTTTTTTTTTAAAGGGATAAAAGAAATATAAAAAAATAAAAGATCAGGACACAGAGACACACAAAAGGAAGACCTATGAAGACAAAGGAAGAACACAGCCATCCACAAGCCGAGGAGTGGGGACTGTCGTCTGAGACACCAGTCTGTGTCACTTTGTTATGGAAGCTGTAGCAGACTAATGCACAAACCATGTGCAGGATTTATACTCAGATCTGTCTCATCCAAAGCTTTTACTAAATGCCATGCTTTCCTGGCTTCTTTGCAAATGTATTATGATGATTGGAAGGCTACATATACTATATTATAGACTAAAAATCCCATAGAAGATAAGCGCTTCCGTGGAGCAATTTATACAATATTGATAAGTCAATTTTCTTTACCCTTGTCTGACTGCCAGACTAGTGTCTTACTAAGAAGCAGTATGCAACAAGCAGTTGCTGTTACTTAAAATGTGTGCTATTTTATGTAAATTGAGATGCTTAAAACATCGTCAGGAAAGGATTTCTAATCTCCAATTTCACGTTCATCTTTTAAATTTCTGGCAAGCTGCAAATGCTTCCATAAGTGTTTGTAATAGGGCATACTTTTCTTTTATAAATTATATAAATTTAGTTAGAAATAGCGAAGATTAGAAATACTTGATTGGCTGCAATCTGATAAAAGGAACCTGGAAAAATTATATTATTCAAGGTTGGAAGTATTTTTTCTTTTCTTTTTTATTTTCAAAGTCATTTAACATCTGCCACATAATATACAATGCACAGTACCAATTCAGGAGGCTTTCTGTGAATAGAAAGTATTACTAATCAGCACACAGAATATCAGATTAAAGATGTTAAATCCTCCATCTGTGATATCTTAGTCTGACTGATGCTAATCCTGCAGGCTGCATTATTCTACACTTACATAAAAAAGAAAGTCATCACCTTACAAATCATCTTTTCATTTACAACTCATGGGGGCATCAGGAGCTGGACTGCCAACTTTTGAGGGTTCCCTAGAGGATATGGTCTACCAATTACATTCTAGCCCTCAGCAGTGCAGAACGGCAGACAATAGGATGCAGAGTACTTCATCTCCACCAACAGACACCACCACTCAGCAAATCCTGGTGAAATTGGCTTTTTACGGATAACAGTTCCCGAAAGAGTTGGAGTTAAAAATTTCCTAAAGCCAAGCCCACTGTGTATCTATTTCAATATGTGACTGACTCAACTCCAGCCCTAACCAATAATGCCTAGACCAACTGGCATTTATTGGAAGCCATACATCAGACGCATAACTGACTTTGCTGCTCTCATCCAGAAAATGAATAAATGAAAATGTGTGACTCTAGGTTTTGCTAGCTAGGTAAACACTATGGAGTTTGAAACTATTGCTGTCTTATTCATGCCTGTAATTAAATTTTGAGAGTTTATGTACCTGAAACTTTTGGAAAGTCTCCTGTAGACTGACCCCTGAAAACTAGATCTTTTAAGTGTAATGTACTGAAATACGTGGGGCCCCTAATCTGACCCAAAGTCTTCATTGTTTATTCTGGGGGTGAAAGAGATAAAGTCATTGTTCTGTTCTGATTATTGAAAGATCCTCCTTTACGTCGTGTGCTGAATGTAAGATGGTTTGTTTTCATTAGGGAAAAGAATAGAGCTCCAGGCAGAACATTCTACTGAGACACTGTAAAAAACTCACTTAGCACACACATTAGAGTGTATTTGAGAGAACGTAGTTAGTGAATATTGTTTCCTGTAAATCAAGGGATTAGAATCTCCAAAAAGCTACACTAATTTTTTTTTAACCTTTAGAAAACTATACAATATAAATGCAAGCTGTATGTGTAACCAAAGGAATAGGAAAATATGCAGCTGTAATAATGTAACAGTTATGTCTTTTGTAAATTTAGACCGATTATTTTAGTTAATCCCAACAGTGTTGCATTTACTTTTAAATTATTACCCTGGTTATTTTCCCATCCCCATTGCATATTGTGAAAGCATAGGTGTTTCAACCCATGCTATCTCTCCTTTTAGCGACAGCAGGAACTATTCTGAGGACTTTATAAGAACATTTAGAAAGGCATGAAAAGTCCTGATTGCTACGCATAAAAAAGAAAGTATGTGTAATATGAGGAGAGGTTATGAATTTTTATTACTCACTTCTCTGAGCTCCATTTTTAAGCATACTTGGAGTCAGCATGGCTCAGTAGAAGGAACACAAGCCCAGGAGGCAGCAGGGTTACATACTTCCCTGCCGGCCCCTACACGTGCCAAAGCTCTTACATAAGCGCTTATCACATCAGAACTTAAGTTAATGATCTTTCGTGTTCTGTCCAGATATTACATTTTACGTTTCCATTTTGCAGTTCTTGTTTCCCACAGCATATCATCTATCTTTATAGATGGTAAGACAGTACCAGTTTCCAAAATCTACTCATGTCCTGGATAATTTGTAAATGTATGGGTAAAAAAAATGACTCTTGATGGCTGACAAAACTATTTCCAAAGTTGTAATATAGTGTGAGATGACAAAATGAGCCAAATTGAGACAGTTATTTATACATAACAAGTTGATACTTATGGGGTAGAACAACTGCTTATAAATTTAATGAGCTTATCACGGAGCAAAAGAGGAAGGATTTACACAGAATGTACACAGAGAGGTCAGAGTCTGAATAGATTAATTTAAGAAATGATGGCACATTAAGAAAAATTATTTTTTTAGAGCTTATGGGTTTATCTGCTTAAAAAGTAAATCTCTTATTATCCTTTTTCGTACTATTTTCTGAAGACTTATTGTGCTGTGACTTGTATACATTGATAGGATAAGAAAAAAAGAATATTTTATTTTTTATCTATGGTATTTACTGCATTAAACTTTCTAATTCTCATATCTCTACTTACCAAGTTCTTTTCTTAGAAAAAAAGACTCAAACAAAAAAATAATGATAGAATAACTAAAGAAATAATGATGGAATAACTAAAGGCTACACATACAACAGAAGTAAGGAGATTATTTCAAGTAATTTTTTTTCACTTCCCTGCTTGTGTTTTTTGAGATAAGCATTTGAATAATTATCTTCAGATCTTTACAAGCTTGTTTGATATTTTAGAAAAGTAAAGTACTGAGGAAAATAGCCAGTGGGGGACAAAGTTAGGTCTCTGAACAGGAGCAGAAAGGGTAATGCTTATAACACTATTAATTGCTTGCTGTCTGCTGTGGGAGAATGTCATTTTATTAGCCCCAAACTGAAGTGGCCTCTGTGCTTATGCACAAAATATTCTATGTGCTCTTTTCACTATGGAAATATTTCCTATGTGGTGTTTTGGGAACCTTTGCTTTATTTCACTGGATGTGTGCATAGTCTTCACTCACAAGTTGAAATTATTATTCAGTAAAATATGGCTAAGAGAGGTCATCTTTTCATCTATGTTAGGACAGCCTAAAATAAAGTCATCATTAAAGAAAGAAAAGAAAAGAATATCTACTGAATGTTCTATTAATTCAATAAATTCTTATTGAATATGGACTATAAAGTAGACTCTACGTTAGGCTGTGGAGATACAGTATACTCAATAAAAGTGTGAACATAATTTTTGAACATTAAGCCACTGAGTGAAAGCAACTTTGCAGATATGTTGTTAAAGTTTTATGGGTCAATCTCATTTCTTTTTCTATTGGGGTTCTTCTGAATGATATTTATAAAATAGCTGCTATATTCTAGGATGTTTACATATGTTACCTATTTAAGTTATATATCATTAACACAATTTTTACAAAAGGAAGTTAAGAATCCATAATGTGATACAATTTGTCTAAAATCACACTGTGGCTGACAGCTTCTTAGGTGGCCCCTGGTGATCAACACCTCCTGGTATTCATATCCTTTACCTCGAAATGAACAGAATTTGTATATTTTTTAAATAGAATGTAGCACAAGTGGTAAGATATCAATTGTGTACTTATGCTCTGTTATGTAAGTGAGGGGAAAATGCAGATGCTCTGCCAGAGAAAGAGGAACTCTGTGTTGTGCTAGCTTAGAGTGTTCAACAAAATTATCACAAAATAGATTAAGCAAATGCCAATGATAGTTATGAGGCATAAGAGATGTGCCTGCAGCTTTCTTGTTGCAGAGGTGACTTGTGTAAATGAGTCGTGACTGCTTTACAAGTGCTTTAGCTAATCCACAGTATCTTTTAGCTGATTGCATTACCAAAATCTCCACCTAGAGAAGGATTATAATATCACTGATATAACATGGGTTGTATGAAGGCACACAATGATTGTACTGTGAATGCTTGGTTTGTTTCAATGTGAACATGTGATGATACAGTGTAAGAGCCCATGTCACTCACAGGTAAAGGATATAAGGCACCCCCCCCCACCCCAGTTGGGTTATGCAGATCTTACTCTTGGACCAGCTTTTGCCACCACTTGGGAGTTACTGCCTAGAGGACTCCCATCCTGACCAGCAGTGAGTACTCTTATAAGTAACCTCTGATAAACTCATCTAACTTGGTAAGCTGGATTTGTCTGAGTCTGAGTCATTCTTTGGTCTCTTGGCTCCATCTCATTTTGGGGAATGGGAGTATGTGATTTTTATATGGTGTCTTGGGATTTCCCCAAAACAGTAAGACTATCTTGAGGATGTCTGTTACAGATCCACCTTGCTGGCTTGCTGAAGTGAGCAGCCCTGTTGGAGAAGCCCATGTGGCAAGGAGCTGTGGGAGGCTCTAGGAGGACCTGTGCCTAATAGTCAGCGATAAACCTGAAGCTCTCAGTCCTACATCATAAAGGGAATGATTTCTGCTAATAAACTGAGGGAGCTTGGAAGCAGATTTTTTTTCCTTGCGTGAGCTTCTAGAGAATCCCGTGCTGGTCAACATCTGGGATCCTAGACTTGTGAAAACCTAAGTAAAGGACCCAGGTAAGTTGTGCCCAACTCTATTTTTTTTTCTGACAGAGTCTTAAGCTGTCATCCTTAGTAGATTGCTGTGGCATCATAGCTCACAGCAACCTCCAACTCTTGGACTCAAGAGATCTTCTTGCCTCAGTTTTTCTATTTTTAGCAGAGGCAGGATCTCGCTTTTGCTCCAGCTTGTCTTGAATTTGTGAGCTCAGGCAATCCACCCACCTCGGTCTTCCAGAGTGCCCCAACTCTTGAACCACAGATCTATGAAATAACAGCTGAATATTTTTTATGTTGTTAAGTTATAAATGTATAATTAATACATAAAGAATTTCGGATAAAGGCAGAATTCAAATCCAAATTGGCCTGACACTTAAACTCATTCCCTTTCTATAACCAGAGATCTGCTAATTTGAGTCCCAGGATCCCTCCTATAATAATCACCTTATTAAAAAATCAGTTATTTGGGTTTCACAACTGGCCTCCTATTTATGATGCTTTAGAGCATTCACATTTACCCTTAGCTCAGATAACTGCTATACTTAAAATTCCAGTAAAAATAACAACTTAACAGTATAATTCCAAGAAAAATCAGAAGCCCATAGTAAAAAATGAGCCAAAATTCACATAAGGAAACAAAACACCATAACTAATAACTAGCAAAACACATAACCAATAGCATCAACAGGTAAGAGATGTCACTTATTGGATTAAGGAGCACAAAATAAATGTTGAATGTGTGTTTTAACACATTTTAAGAATGGAGATCAAACTTATTTTAAAACGAGATGAATTATATACCTAAATCTGAACATAAGAGTAATGGAAAATAAAATTCAATAGATTTGTATGACAGTAAGATAGACGCAGTTGA